>NC_079167.1:38482868-38527868 GCF_947568905.1 Ostrea edulis
AAATCTTCCCTTTTTTTTTTTTTTTTTTTTTTTACATGTTAAAATTCTTTTTGATCCTGCTGACCCCCCCCCCCCCCCCCCCCACTCCTTTTAGGCTGGCGGGGCGGGGACAAGAGTATGTTTGTGCCCCCTCCTTACACTTCTGGGATCCCAAACGAGATCCTCATCTTTATAATAAATGTTGTTTGATAACATCCCCCCTTAATTCTAGAGTTAGAAATTTCTGTTCTAAAATTGTTATTTGCTATAAAGACAGGTAGGCCTACTAGTATATCATAAAATTGGTATAAAATTTGGATATCCAGATTTGCGTTGACAAAACTATGATAGGCTCTGATTGACGCATACTTGCATGATTGTCGTCCTATACAAAAATTGATTTCCTTATTGAATGTGTTACACTCCGTTGTAAAGAACATTTTGATTTAATGTACTCCCCCCCCCCCCCCCCCCCCCAGGGAGGGAGGTGGATGGACTTGAGGCCTACTTCAAAATTTTAAGACTGAGCAAGGTGTAGGGATTCCCACCATTTTTAGCTTGTTATTTCAGGGGTTTCGGGGGTGTGTGTGTGTGTGATAATGTAGTTTACTGTATTTACCGTCGCCATCTTCGTGATGTTTATATGGAAAATTTTGGAATTGAATCCCATTTTAGCATGTGCCCCAATTTAAGTTGTGTGCTTCCCAACCTCCACTTTACGATGTTTCACTACGGCATTTGGCGTTGCCTTATAGCTAATAACAAATTCGTCCGAACAAATTGCTAACTCGTCCGAACAAATTACTAATTTGCCCGAACAAATTTACTTATTCGTTCGAACGAATTTCTACTTCGTCCGAACGAATTGCTAATTCGTCCGAACGAATTACTAATTTGTCCGAACAAATAGCTAATTCGTCCGAACGAATTGCTAATTTGTCCGAACGAATTTCTATTTCGTCCGAACAAATTGCTAATTCGTCCGTACGAATTACTAATTTGTCCGAACAAATAGCTAATTCGTCCGAACGAACTGCAAATTCGTCCGAACGAATGGCTAATTCGTCCGAACGAATAGCATAATGTTTTACATGGACTTTCTATGCCGCCGTAGATTATAAATCTGAAATCAAAAACAAAAAGGAAATTTGGTAGCAAAATCGGATTTGGTTAAACTACAAAAGGCTGATTAATATATTCTGCATGTGTTGATACTGAACAAGCAATAGTGTCTCACTAAGCGCACGGTACTGGTGTCACTTTACGTTACACTTATAACGTCATAAATTGTGGCAAAATATAATCACGAAAGCAACGTCACATTTTAAACAAATTCATTATCTCCAAGCTGTAATATCATAACTAAAGCACATGCATGATTTAATGTTTAAAAATTGAAAATAAATCTTTGTACGTGTATAGTGTACATTCATAAAAATTATGAATTCTTAGAAATACTCCAAAGTATACGTACTGTATTTATTTCACCGTGCCTACAACAGCAGGCATGTCGTATGAAATAAGGGTACCCGTTTCGGTAGGTTTCGTTTTGCTTCGGTAGATTTCGTTTCCTTTCGATTTCGTTTCGCATTTACAGGTAACCATCCCATGAAATAAGGCTTGCAATTCTTATGAATATGACCTCTGCAAAATTTGAACACAGTAAAAAAAAATCAGTTTTGGTTTTTTTCTAGGATATATATAGACTTGCTCAAGTCTCTATGTTTAATAATCATTGATCTCTTTAATACTTTTTATTAATGCCAAACACGGAAGGGGGAGGGGGGTTAAAAACTCCCGTACGTTTCTGTCATCGATCTACATCGATCACGCTCTAGTGAAAACAAAAACAACAACCAGCGCATAGAAAGTATATGTAGTTTTGCGCTTTATAAATGAATAATAATAATAACCACGGTGAGTTGAAGTGAGAGTTAAAAACTTCCAAATAATATTACATTTTAACGTTTTAATGTTCACTTTCATTTCTGAATAAACAGTAGAAAAGGTATACAGAGTGTTATTTATACTCGTATGTTTTACTTGCGAATTGGTTAGTTTCAATATATATCATATTTAGTTTTGAAGGGGTGGTCTCGTGAAAACCGTGTGACTTTAGATTTTTTTGTCAGATGTTGAACTTTTGATCTAATGATATTGTTATTCATATGCGGAAATCTTGATTTGTATTCGATAATCTTGATATCTATATGCGGACGGAAATTTTGATTTATATGTGAGAAATCTTGATATCTATATGCGGACGGAAATTTTGATTTATATGTGAGAAATCTTGATATTCATATGCGAATTTTTTTTATTTTACTCTACGAGAGAGAGAGAGAGAGAGAGAGAGAGAGGAGAGAGAGAGAGAGAGAGAGGCTTCCTCTACTCTTCTGGAGTACCAACGCATGTGCGCGAAATATTCCAGGGGCAATCGCTCACACCCGCCAGAGATCATCTGGGTCCTAAATACAACAGTGAGGTTGTTCAACACGTCACTGATACTCTAACAAGATTTTGACATTCAATTCATTTAATATGTGACTTATGTATATATATTTCATTCATTGGAAGGGGGGGGGGGGGGGTACATAAGATCTAACACGCTATATATATCCACCGTTCTGGTGCCTGTGCTCACATCCACCTCCTAGGGAATGCTACAGGCTGGTGCATGTTGGAAATTGTAGAAGGGTTCACAGTTTGCTCTGTACTTGCTCTTTAAACCAGGTAGCACGCAGGAGACAGCTGAGATGCGCAGAGATCTCTTCCCCCTTAGAACGTGACCACCCGTTCAGGTCCAGGCACCTATGTCCACATAGGGCCCCCTGTGTTGCCCCTACGTTGGTAGTCAAACTGGCCGCCTCCCCAGTTCCCCACAAAAAATTGCACGCGACCCTTTCCGACATATATGTCAATTTGCACCCTGTTTCTGATTACGATTAATAAATATTCAAATTTGTATCACTCTTGTTAATCCAGCTAGCTAAGCAGCCTATGGGGGATTACAGGGCAGTCACCCAAGCTTCGACATAGCTACTGGGTTTATTCAGCATATTAGGGCAAGGTCAACTATTCAATTCAGGCCAAATGTCTCACGACTGGTAGTGCTGTATATTTATTAAAGTTTAATTTTGAAATATTGGATGAAACAAATCAATTTTATGACAATTTATATTCAATACCTAACCAGGAAATAAACATAGTTGACTTAAATTCGGAATTAAAGTATGAGGATATTCCCAAGTTATCCAGAGAGGAATCTATGCTTTTAGAAGGTAAAATTACATTGAAGGAGTCTTCTACAACACTAAGTAAAATGAAAGCAAATAAATCACCAGGCTCTGATGGGTTCTCAGCTGAGTTTTTTAAGGTTTTTTGGAAATACCTTGGTACATTTGTTGTAAGGTCTATCAACTATGCATATGAAAATGGCACTCTGTCAATAACATAGAGACATGGAATTATTACACTTTTACCTAAAGGAGACACTATCTTAAAAACTGGCGTCCAATTACACTTCTGAACACTATATATAAAATAGCTTCTGGTACCATTGCAAATAGATTAAAGATTTACTTGGATAAACTTATCAATCCTGATCAAACTGGCTTCATTTCTAATAGGTATATAGTAGAAAATACTCGACTAATTTATGATATTATGCAGTATACTGAAGAAGAAGAAATCCCATGTCTTTTATTACTTATTGACTTTGAGAAAGCCTTCGATACCCTCTCATGGAATTTTATACAAAAGACCTTAACTTATTTTAAGTTTGGACCTGATATTCATGAATGGGTGAAATTATTCTATCATAACATCATATCTACTATTAACCAAGGTGGCAATCTCTCGGCATCTTTCAACATTCAAAGAGGATGTAGACAAGGTGATCCTTTATCACCTTATATTTTTCTTCTTTGCGCAGAAATTTTAGCTATACAAATAAGAGAAAATAAAAGTATTAAAGGTATAACTATAAATAACAATGAAAAGAAAATTTCACAACTAGCCGATGATACATCAATTATACTTGATGGTAGCAAGGAATCTCTTCTAGAAACAATAAAAGTATTGCGACACTTCTCTGAAATGTCAGGACTAAAAGTTAATTTTTCAAAAACCAGTACAGTATGGATTGGATCAAAAAAATATAGTCAGGATACCCTTTCTAAAGACTTTCACTTGAATTGGGGGACTTGTAAGTTTACTCTACTTGGAATTAATTTTGATGTAGAATTACAGAACATGTCAAAACTAAATTATCAGCCAAAGCTAAGCAGAATAAAATCAATCTTAAGTCAATGGGAGAAAAGACATTTGACACCAATAGGAAAAATTACTGTTATCAAAACTCTGGTCTTGCCTCTATTAAATCATATTTTTATGGCAATTCCAAATCCTGATGACAGCTATTGTAAAGAATTAGATAAACTATTCTTTTCTTTCTTGTGGAGCCATTCTCAACATAGAATTAAAAAAGAGGTAATCGTAAAGCAATATGAGGATGGTGGGTTAAAAATGATCAATGTAAAGGCTTTTATAGCCTCTTTAAAATTGTTTTGGATGAGACAACTCCTTTTTTCAGATAGGGGTTTACATAATTTTATACCAAATTTAGATCTTAATAAAGTTACTACATGTGGAATAGAATACATAAAAAACATAAAGACATCGCTGAAAAACAAATTTTGGGTTGATGTATTTGATTCTTAGATTGAACTACAGCTTAAACAAAATCCATTTACAGTAACAGTAGATACTCCAATATTTTACAATTCTAACTTTCTTGTGGGTGGGAAAGCATTTCTTAATAAATCCATGTTTCTCAATAATATTAAATACCTTAATGACCTTATTGATGAAGAGGGTTTGTTCCTGACTTATGAATCTTTCTGTAACATTTATCCAAAAGTAAAAATCAAATTTTTAGAATATATGAGTGTCATAAATGCTATTAAAGCATGGATGAAAAAAGTCAAGTTTGATAAAAAATTAATTAAATTAACAAACCCTCTGATTATGTTGAGTATATACACTCTTCTACGATGCAAAAAAATCAAGACAATTTTATACTCTTCTCAATCAAAACTGCACAGAACCTACTGGTAAAAGAAAGTGGAATGAAATATTTGAATTAAATGACACAGAATGGAAAATGATCTTCAGACTGCCCTTTAAAGTTACAAGTAATTGTAAACTGCAGTGGTTTCAATACAGAATTCTGAACAAAATTTTAGCTTCAAACTCATACTTATTCAAAATCAAAATTAGAGATGATAAGAATTGTACATTCTGTCAGATAGAAGAAGAAACAATTGAACATTTGTTTTGGGAATGTGATAGTGTTCAGCATTTCTTAAGAGAATTTGAAGTTTGTTTTGAACATAAGACCAATCTTCAAATATCAATAACAAAAAATAATTTTATTTTTGGATTTTTGGATGAAAAGAAAACTATACAAAATAATCTTGTTCTTTGGCTGAAATATTATATCTATACTATGAGGTGTAAAGGGAAGACACTGAATGTAAATGTTGCGATATCGCTAATGAACACATTTTATGAAACTCAAAGACATATTGCATATAAAAATGGTGAAAAAGATTTGTTTGACACCTGCTGGAACCGCTGGAATCAATTATTTCATTGAGTGTTTGTTTGCTGTTGTTTTTTTTGTTGTTTTTTTTGTTTTGTTTAAAAATTATCTTTTTTATAAATTTCAATATATATGTACCCTTTTAAAATATATTAAATAATGACTGAATTCATCTCTCTCTCTCTCTCTCTTTCTCTCTCTCTCTCTCTCTCTCTCTCTCTCTCTCTCTCTCTCTCTCTCTCTCAGAAAATAATATATACATATACCTTTGATAGTTCTTATAAACATTTTGTACAAGTTTCTTTGCAGAATGTATGTATATATATACTGTGTGTATGTTTAAAAAAAAATAAATATAAAAAAAAGAAGTTTAATTTTAGCAGAGTAGCTCCTCTAGTTAAATTTAAGACATCCGAGGTCAGATCATGGTCAATGAAGCTAATTCTTTTATCAATTTTTGAAATTATGCATTTCACCTACAATCAATAATGACTAAATCCATGCGTACATCTAGCATGTGTACATCAACATTATCAAATACGAATCAAATATTATGGAATATAAATCGAGATTTATATAATTATCGAATATAAATAACAAGGTTACCAAATGTAAATAAATAACAAGATTATCGAATATAAATCAAAATTTTCGCATATAAATATTAAGATTATCGAATATAATTAAAATTTTCTCATATATGAATAACAAGATTATCGAATATGATTAAAGAGTTTCGTATATAAATCAAGATTTGTATAATATTGCAACGTTTTACACACCGTAAGTGTATCTGTTCAATGCTGAATTTTTATATGCATACATACAGTACATCGTCGCAAACCACGGGTTATTGTTTCATTCTATTTCACAAACGTTTATGAAATAGAATGAAACAATAACCCGTGGTTTGCGACGATGACATACAGTAGTACATGCAACAAAATGTAGTCTGTACAATTGTCATTTGATAAAGTCAATTAAAGTATATGTACCAGATCTAGAGCAAAACATATCTATGAGATACACATGCTATAGCTTAAATACCTTGTATACTATTTTTAAAAATCATTTTAATTTAGATCATTCAAAAATAATAAAAGCAACATTTTACGTTTTAGCTAGACGTAGGTTGTGTACATTGACGTCGCGTCATTGCGCGACAAAATCACATGGGGCATTTATTTGGACATTAAGTATCTTTTCGTTTCGAAATTTTTCCATTTTTAACAATACTTTAATAGTTATCCGTAGTCAAAATCAATGTGTCAAGAACGGTTTAACAATCGGTATAAAACATGTCAGACAGCTTTTGACCCAATGATAGGTTGTATTGGCGAACTAGATCGTTATCACGACGATAGAATTTGCGAAATGCTGACTTTAAACGTGACTGTTGAAACCCCTGTACCATAACTTGTTTGTCAGTTTACAATTAAAGGGTTGCATACTTTTAGAAAATGATTGTTTTCAAAGGTCCACACTCCTCCTAGGCACCTGATCCCACCTCTGGTGTATCCAGGGGTCCGTGTTTGTCTGATCCCACCTCTGGTGTGTCCAGGGATCCGTGTTTGTCTGATCCCACCTCCTCTGGTGTATCCAGGGGTCCGTGTTTGTCTGATCCCACCTCTGGTGTGTCCAGGGATCCGTGTTTGTCTGATCCCACCTCCTCTGGTGTATCCAGGGGTCCGTGTTTGTCTGATCCCACCTCTGGTGTATCCAGGGATCCGTGTTTGTCTGATCCCACCTCCTCTGGTGTATCCAGGGGTCCGTGTTTGTCTGATCCCACCTCTGGTGTATCCAGGGATCCGTGTTTGTCTGATCCCACCTCTGGTGTATCCAGGGGTCCGTGTTTGTCTAATCCCACCTCTGGTGTATCCAGGGGTCCGTGTTTGTCTGATCCCACCTCTGGTGTATCCAAGGGTCCGTGTTTGTCTGATCCCACCTCTGGTGTATCCAGGGGTCCGTGTTTGTCTGATCCCACCTCCTCTGGTGTATCCAGGGGTCCGTGTTTGCCCAACTATCTATTTTGTGTTGCTTATAGGAGTAATGAGATTGATCACTGTTCGTTATCTTCACCTTTTATCTATATATGATCTGAAGAGGTTTTCCATATTCTGGCGATTTTTGAATTTAAAAATCATGTTTAGCCCCAGAAGTCGTAAATGTCCCCACATATTTATGTCAAACATCTTGTCAATGAAGGGGTTACATACGTTCACATAATACTTGTTAGCAAATGTCAATGACATCTATATCGGATCTGATGAGCTTTTTCACTTTTCGGCTATTATTTTTACAAATTTCATGTTTGTTGTATCAAAACTTGTAAACGCCCCCACGTAGAAATTTCAAACAACTTGATTTATAATCAAGAGACTATGTACTTTAAAAATAAAACAGAGGCCCAAGGGCCACATCGCTCACCTGAGTCACTTTGGCTCTTCCCTATACATTTGTCCCCCACCCCCTTGTGACCCCATCCTACCCCTGGGGGGCCATGATTTGAACAAACTTGAATCTGCATTATGTCAAGAAGCTTTTATGTAAATCTCAGCTTTTCTGGCTCATTGGTTTTTGAGAAGAAGATTTTTAAAGATTTTTCATATGTATTTGAATGTAAAATTTGATCCCCTATTATGGCCCCATCCAACCCCCGGGGGCCATGATTTGAAGAAACATGAATCTGCATTATGTCAGGAAGCTTTCTTGTAAATTTCAGCTTTTCTGGCTCAGTGGTTCTTGAGAAGACGATTTTTAAAGATTTATCCTAAATACATGTATTAGTATGTAAAACTTTGATCCCCTATTGTGGCCCCATCCAACCCCTGGGCGCCATAATTTGAACAAACGTGAATCTGCACTATGTCAGGAAGCTTTCATGTAAATTTCAGCTTTTCTATCCCTGTGGTTCTTGAGAAGAAGATTTTTAAATGACCCACCTTATTTTTGCATGTTTGTGATTATCTCCCCTTTGAAAGAAACATGGCTCTTCATTTGAACAAGCTTGAAAACCCTTCACCCAAGGATGCTTAGTGGCAAGTGTGGTTGAAATTGGCCCAGCAGTTCTAGAGAAGACGTTGAAAATGTGGAAAGTTTACGACGACGACGACAGACAATGGACAAATTTTGATCAGAAAAGCCTTTGGCTCACGTGAGCTAAAAATACTTGTTTTAAGAAATCCTAAGGGGGTCCCCCATAACTTTTACTAGTCCATGATCCCTCACTAACTTGACAAGGAGTGAAGGGTAACCACTGTAACAAACGAAGATGGATGATACCTGATATCATATTTATATAGTCAGCATGTGCAAAAACACTTGCATATGAGGCATACATGATTAAGCAATTACAAGCATATTCTTTACATTGATATTAAGAAATGTCATTAATCGCAAGAACGTTAACCTACGGAAAATACATGTAAACTTAAATGCCTGTGGCCGTGGTGACCCTGCAGCTGTTTGCCCGAAACATCACAACTTGACAAAAGGATGAAAAAATCTCAACAATATTTAAGGATTGTTCAGTTTATATGATTTTCTTTTATTGCAGAAAAAAGGCCATAGGAACAATCACTAGCTGTGCCATTCGATGTCATTTGAAGCTAGGTACCTTGTGTTATTATTAGTATACAGAGGTCGTAAGTTATTTACAGAAACAAGCGTCTGTGCGTGGAGATCCGGGTTAGAATAGGTTTTCAGTACCTTTTGCTTGTCGTAAGAGGCGACTCAATGGGGGTGGTCCCTCGGATGAGAAAACTGAGGTCCGTGTCACAGAAGGTGTGGCACAATGAAGATCCCTCCCTACTCAAAGGCCGTAAGCCTAAATTTTGCAGCCCTTCACCGGTCATCAAAAATGGCAGCTGACCTCATCGGTAAGAATTTCATAATCACAATTTCAATCGATTGGTTATTCTTTTGCATCATTTTACGATAATCATTAGTATCTAGTGGAGTATTCTTAATGTTAACGATAATCATTATTATCTAGTGGAACGTTCTTAACGTTAACGATAATCATTAGTATCTAGTGGGGTATTCTTAATATTAACGATAATCGTTAGTATCTAGTGGAATATTCTTAATGTTAACGATAATCGTTAGTATCTAGTGAAACGTTCTTAATGTTAACGATAATCGTTAGTATCTAGTGGGGTATTCTTAATATTAACGATAATCATTAGTATCTAGTGGAGTATTCTTAATGTTAACGATAATCGTTAGTATCTAGTGGAACATTCTTAATGTTAACGATAATCTTTAGTATATAGTGGGGTATTCTTAATATTAACGATAATCGTTAGTATCTAGTGGAGTATTCTTAATGTTAACGATAATCGTTAGTATCTAGTGGAGTATTCTTAATATTAACGATAATCATTAGTATCTAGTGGAATATTCATTTCTTAATGTTAACGATAATCATTAGTATCTAGTGGGGTATTCTTAATATTAACGATAACCATTAGTATCTAGTGGAGTATTCTTAATGTTAACGATAATCGTTAGTATCAAGTGGGGTCTTCTTAGTGTTAACGATAATCGTTAGTATCTAGTGGAGTATTTATTTCTTAATGTTAACGATAATCATTAGTATCTAGTGGAATATTCTTAATGTTAACGATAATCGTTAGTATCTAGTGGAGTATTCTTAATATTAACGATAATCATTAGTATCTAGTGGAGTATTCTTAATATTAACGATAATCATTAGTATGCAAGGTGAAGATAACGAACAGTGATCAATCTCATAACTCCTATAAGCAATACAGAATAGGTAGTTGGGCAAACACGGACCCTGGACACACCAGAGGTGGGACCAGGTGCCTAGGAGGAGTAAGCATCCCCTGTTGACCGGTTACACCCGCCGTGAGCCCTATATCCTGATCAGGTAAACAGAGTTATCCGCAGTCAAAATCAAGAACGGTTTAACAATCGGTATGAAACACGTCAGACAGCATTTGACCCAATGCGAGGTAGTGGACTATTCTTAATGTTAACGATAATCGTTAGTATCTAGTGGAGTATTCTTAATGTTAATGATAATCATTAGTATCTAGTGGAATATTCTTAATGTTAACGATAATCATTAGCATCTAGTGGAGTATTCATTTCTTAACGTTAACGATAATCGCTATTATCTAGTGGAGTATTCTTAATATTAATGATAATCGCTAGTATCTAGTGGAGTATTCTTAATGTTAACGATAATCGTTAGTATCTAGTGTAATATTCTTAATATTAACGATAATCGTTAGTATCTAGTGGAGTATTCATAATGTTAACGATAAGCGTTAGTATCTAGTGGAGTATTCTTAATGTTAACGATAATCGTTAGTATCTAGTGGAGTATTCTTAATGTTAACGATAATCGTTAGTATCTAGTAGAATATTCTTAATGTTAACGATAATCGTTAGTATCTAGTGGAGTATTAATGTCAATTATAATCATTAGTATCTAGAGGAGTAATCTTAATGTTAACGATAATCGTTAGTATCTAGTGGGGTATTCTGAATATTAACGATAATCGTTAGTATCTAGTGGAGTATTCTTAATGTTATCGATAATCATTAGTATCTAGTGGAGTATTCTCAATGTTAACGATAATCGTTAGTATTTAGTGGAATATTCTTAATGCTAACGATAATCGTTAGTATCTAGTGGAATATTCTTAATGTTAAAGATAATCGTTAGTATCTAGTGAAATATTCTTAATGTTAACGATACTCGTTAGGATGTAGTGGAGTATGATGAATATTAACGATAATCATTAGTATCTAGTGGAGTATTCTTAATGTTAACGATAATCCTTAGTATCTAGTGGAATATTCTTAATGTTAACGATAATCACTAGTATCTAGTGGAGTATTCATTTCTTAATGATAACGATAATCGTAAGTATCTAGTGGAATATTCTTAATGTTAACGATAATCGTTAATATGTATTGGAGTATTCTTAATGTTAACGATAATCGTTAGTATCTAGTGGAGTCTTCTTAATGTTAACGATAATCGTTAGAATTGAGTGGAGTATTCTTAATGTTAACGATAATCGTTAGTATCTAGTGGAGTATTCTTAATATTAACGATAATCGTTAGTATCTAGTGGGGTATTCTAAATGTGAACGATAATCGTTAGTATCTAGTGGAATATTCTTAATGTTAACGATAATCGTTAGTATCTAGTGGGGTATTCTAAATGTGAACGATAATTGTTCGTATCTAATGGAGTCTTCTTAATGTTAACGATAATCGTTAGAATTAAGTGGAGTATTCTTAATGTTAACGATAATCGTTAGTATCTAGTGAAACGTTCTTAATGTTAACGATAATCGTTAGTATCTAGTGGAATATTCTTAATGTTAACGATAATCGTTAGTATCCAGTGCAGTATTCTTAATGTTAACGATCATTGTTAGTATCTAGTGCAGTATTCCTAATGTTAACGATAATCATTAGTATCTAGTGGAGTATTCTTAATGTTAACGATAATCGTTAGTATCTAGTGGAGTATTCTTGATGTTAACGATAATCGTTAGTATCTAGTGCAGTATTCTTAATGTTAACGATAATCATTAGTATCTAGTGGAGTATTCTTAATGTTAACGATAATCGTTAGTATCTAGTGGAATATTCTTAATGTTAACGATAATCGTTAGTATCTAGTGGAGTATTCTTAATGTTAACGATAATCGTTAGTATCTAGTGGAGTATTCTTAATGTTAACGATAATCGTTAGTATCTAGTGGAGTATTCTTAATGTTAACGACAATCGTTAGTATCTAGTGGAGTATTCTTGATATTAACGATAATCGTTAGTATCTATTGGAGTCTTCTTGATGTTAACGATAATCGTTAGTATCTAGTGGAGTATTCTTGATATTAACGATAATCATTAGTATTTAGTGGAGTCTTCTTAATGTTAACGATAATCGTTAGTATCTAGTGGAGTCTTCTTAATGTTAACGATAATCGTTAGTATCTAGTGGAGTCTTCTTAATGTTAACGATAATCGTTAGAATTAAGTGCAGTATTCTTGATATTAACGATAATCGTTAGTATCTAGTGGAGTATTCTTAATGTTAACGATAATCGTTAGTATCTAGTGGAGTCTTCTTAATGTTAACGATAATCGTTAGTATCTAGTGGAGTCTTCTTGATGTTAACGATAATCGTTAGTATCTAGTGGAGTCTTCTTAATGTTAACGATAATCATTAGTATCTAGTGGAGTATTATTAATGTTAACGATAATCATTAGTATCCAGTGGAGTATTCTTAATGTTAGTCACTGTAGTATGCTCAAAAGCAAGCTTATTTATAGATAAAACGACCTCCAAGTTTTGTAGTAGGATGACCGTAACAAACGAAGAACGTAAATTAGAATTTGATGACCTATACTATATATCAAATTTATTTGTGTATTAAAATCAATTTAAATGCATTTCAAAGAGGTTGAAATAGTCGTGATTTAACATCATGATTACCCCGCAGTAACGGCACCTTTTTCGTACGAGTTATTATGAAGGCTACTTTCACTTCTTGAATTCTAATTAGTCCCCCACCGACGAAGTCGAAGGGGACTTTAGGTTTGCGCTCCGTTTGTCTTTCTGGCTGTCAGTGCAGTAAATCAGTTTTCCACACTTTTTTTCTCTGTTCTTGCAGATGTGTATTTGATACTTGGTACATTGCTTTGCCGATCAAGAATTTGGCTTTGGTCCGTTGGTTGTTTACTAAGTTATGGCTCTTGGACTTAGAAAAAAATACACAAGTTATCAGTTTTCCGCACATTTTTTCTCTGTTTTTTGCAGATATTCATTTGATATTTGGTACATTGCTTTGCCATAACAAGTTAGAAGATCAAGATCGAAATAACATGAGTTATCACTTTTCCGGACATTTTTTTTGTTCTTGCAGATATTCATTTGATATTTGGTACATTGCTTTGCCATAATGAATTACAGATCAAGTTTGAAATTTCGTCTCGGTCCATTGATTTTTCACCAAGTTATGACCCTTGGACTTAAAGATAGCGTGAATTATCAGATTCCGGACTGGGGTTTTTGTTGTGCTTATAGATGTTCATTTGATATTTGGTACATTGCTTTGCCATAACATGTTACAGATCAAATTTTAATTTTGTGATTTTTTTTACTGAGTGACGGTTCTTGGACAAATTATCAGTTTTTTTGTTCAATTTATAAATGGTGCATTTTTAGTTTGTTTGTACGAAGTTGATAAGAACTAGTGGGGTTAAATCCACACCAGCTTAAAGTTTACATCCAAGTTTCTGATTTCTTTAGATAAGAGCACTACACTCATTAAAACTTCTAATATATCAAGTAAAGCCTTTTTAAAAAGCTTGCCGCCTTTAGCAGCAACTCTATAGAGCGAAGTTGAATTATGTCCCTTGTCTTCATTTTTGAATTGAGCTAAAATAAATAATCTCACGGACATCATGCCTACAAAGCTGTGTCCTAAAACGTGGGTGACAAAAGGCGCGAAACTTGTACAAGAGTGAATTCATCAAAATTCTAAGTTAAATTGAATAAAAATTCTTGTGATTCAACGTTACTTCACAGACATAAATACCATTTCATATATATATATATATATATATATATATATATATATAGTGATTATTTAGTGCTTTATATATATATATATATATATATATATATATATATATAGGGCTCACGGCGGGTGTGATCGGTCGACAAGAGATGCTTACTCCTCCTAGGCACCTGATTCCACCTCTGGTGTGTCCAAGGGTCCATGTTTGCCCAACTCTCTATTTTGTATTGCTTATAGGCGTTATGAGATTGATCACTGTTCGTTATCTTCACCTTTCATTTGTTTAATAAGTGCCAATGAATTTGAATGAATTAAACTTATATATAAAGTGTCTGGTAATGTATGCATAATAAATATTATATTGTATGAGTTTTTTATGCTTAAAATTACTACATAGAATGATAGTGTATATCTATAAGATGTTTTCACAAAAGAAATTTGATAGAAACTGGCAGTAACAAAATAAAATCGCGAATTTTCAAATCCAAACAATATACAATCAATCAATCAAATCCAACTTGGCCAATATTCACCAAAAGAAGTTCAATAACTCCTTTATTATATAGCTGAACTATATTTCTGTTGTTTCATGTTGATGATTTATTCATTTTCTCTTCAAGTTAGAAACTAAAGCATTATTGGCACTGATATAAATGCGTGCCATTTCACAGTTACGCGGTTTTCAACGTTCATCCAAATGCATGTGTTAATGCATGTGAAATGTTTTAGATTGTAAATAATATTTACTGGTCCTTAATTAACTGAAAATCAGTGATGAAATATTACAAGAGTGAATTGATACTTAATACTGATAAACTATCGAAACCGCCTACCAGAGCTTACCAATCGATATAGGAATGAAAGTATTGAGCAGAGATATACATACAATATGTAAATTTCTAGGTGTTACGTGGTTGGTAAATCATGAGTGAAATTATTTGGAATAGAAAGAAATATCATAGAAGTTTAAATTAATTGTCGGGATGAAAATTATCGCACCAAATTGAGAAATGACCGAGTAAATTACCGTTGTAGGGATGCGTTTGAAATGAAGGATGTAATTCACCGCAGATCGATTTGTGTTGTAAAAAGGTACAAATATATAAAAGCAACAGGACTGTATATAAAAAGTATTAGCACTTGGAATGAACTTTCAAATATTGGAGGCCATTTGACTAAAATCAATATAGTTAATTAGTGAGAGGAATAAAGGTTTACATTGAGGTATGTGGGAAATGATACTCATTCCTCGTCAGCTGATCCGATCTTCCTTTACAACTAAAGCGTGCAATAACAATAACGTGCACTCGGAACGTTTCGGTCCCAATATGTCATGAATTAGGAACGTTTTATTACTAAAAATCATTAGTCACTTAATAAACAACAAGAGATGTTTGTAAAACACATATCCCCCCCCCCCCATGGTGCAAAATTGAAAAGGGTTATACACACACACATCATTTAATTGATAGTAGTATCATCAATTCAAAATATTGAGCAGACAATATCTTCCTATGTCAAGAGTGAATTGACCATGTGACCTAAATAACAATATGGGTCATCTACTCCTTATGCTGTACCAGTGTACCAAGTTTGGTGTCAATCAAGCAAACAATTCTTAAAATATAGGAAACAAGATATTACTATGTCCACTTCAACAATTGACTTTTGACCTCAAAATCAATATGGGTCGTCTTCTCCTGAAAATGTACCAGTGTACTAAGTTTGATGTCCGTCAAGCAAAAAGGTTATCAAGATATTGAGTGGACAGTATATTAATATGTTCAGTTTGACCTTTGACCATGTGACCTCAAAATCAATAGGAGTCATCTCCTCCTGAATATACACCACTGTACTTAGTTTGATGTCTGTCAAGCAAAGGGTTCTCAAGATATTGAGCGGACAGTATATTCCTATGTCTAGTTTGACCCTTGACCTTTGACCATGTGACCTCAAATCAATAGGGATCATCTTCTCCCGAAGATGTACCAGTGTACCAAGTTTGATGTCTGTCAAGCAAAGGGTTCTCTAGACATTGAATGGTCAGTATATTCCTATGCCCAGTTTGACCCTTGACCTTTGACCATGTGACCTCAAAATCAATAGGGGTCATCTACTCCTTAGGATGTACCAGTGTGCTAAGTTTGATGTCTTTCAAGCAAAGGGTTCTCAAGATATTGAGCGGACATTATATTCCTATGTCCAGAGTAGATTGACCCTTGACCTTTGACCTTTTGACCTGAAAAACAATAGGGATCCTCTTCTACTCATAACTAACCCACATATGAAATATCATTATCATCAAGTGAATGGTTCTCAAGATATTGAGCGGACAACACGTGGTCTACAGACCGACCGACCGACCGACAGACAGACAGACCGACCGACAGGTGCAAAACAATATGCCCCCTCTTTTTCAAAGGGGGGCATAAAAATATCGAACATGGCCCGATATTTATTTTTTTATGTCACGGAAAAATTATATTACTGGTGAAATCATTTGATTGTAGCCGTTAGTTAGTAAATTGAGAGCAAAATGTGTGAGCGTCACTTTTTGTCAGTGTTAAATTACCTTCTCAGCTCTAAGGGCTTGGCAAAGAAACGATTGATCCCTATTTAAACCACTACCACCTCTGTCGCAGCCTTTAGCTGAGCGCTCTTTTCAACGCCCCATGACGCCAGAGAGTTTTAAAGTGTTTAGATGAAAAAGTAAAGATGAACAGTGTACAATTGCAATCTCATAAATCCCATAAGAAATACAAACATAAAGATTTGGGCAAACACGGACCTCTGGACACACCAGAGGTGAGATCAAGTGCCCATGAGAATTAAGCATCCTCTGTTGATCGAACACACCTGCCGTGACCCCTTGATATGATAAACGGAGTTATTCGTAGTCAAAATCAGTATGTAACGAACGGCCTAACAATTGGAATGAAAAACGTCAGGCAATATTCGACCTAACGACAGGTTGTATTTGCAAATAAAATTATATAACGACCATAGAATTTGCGAAATGCTGACTTCAAATGAGACTGTTGATATCCCTTTAACATCAACATATTTGTCAGTAGATTGCACCGATTCAAAAAATGATCACACACAGAACATGCTCTCATGTATCGACTCAATTGAGAAATATAGGTGATAATAGAATATTACTACATAAACATGGGAAGTTGACGATGGCAAAGATTTACGGACAGGTGAATTAGAGAGAAATCGTTCGTGGTATCCAAGTTAATCAGAGGATGGCGGTAAATTTTAGAAAATACACTGTAGCATAATATGTGTTTTTGTTGCTACTTTTTCCTAGTCTGTATCTTTCCCTGTTTATATGATCAAAAACACAAGATACATCTATCTTAAAGTTAAATCTGATTTGACACTAAATATATTGATAAATACCCAGTATACCTAACATATCTAGCAAGTTTTTATTTTTGATCATGTTCTGGCACCATGGCGATTTGTGACATTGTACAACTACATGTACTTTTATTTTATCTAAGATGTCTAATTTGAATGATGCAGTAAATATTTTCGCATACATTTTTGGGTTCTTGTATGTTCAAATAAATTGCAATCTCTAGTAATGCAATAAAGTATTCACCAAACTGTATTGCGTTTCATCGAGGCACTCTCTTCTTTATTGAAGTCTAATTAAGGTATTAAATTGTAGAAGGCAATAAGTTAAGCACTCATAATAATCATTACATAAAATAAAATAAAAATGTATATATTGTTCAGTTCATATCATACATGGTTGACAAGAAAGACTAAAAAAAACTCGAAAGCACAAGAAAATACTGGATCATACACCACAATTACATACATATGCACATAGTAATGACTTTTAAAGTACATGACTAGCAATTATAAGTATCGTATCATACTACAGTAAAGTAAGTACCAAATAAAGTATATAATACTTCACTACAAGAGTATACAAAATATGTTCATGAATAATCTTAAAACGTTAATATCAAGTTCACATTGAAGCTCAGTCTTTCAAACATTTACGAAAGTTTCACACAGATCATTTCCCTTCCATGCTTTCGAAAGCTGACGAGGAGTTACTAATGAATAAATTACAGTATTGAGATCACATGACGAGATGACGATTATAATACAATGAATCAAGTGGGGAAGTAAAGAATGAACAGTATAAGTACTTCGGCATCGTTAGAATCACCATGATGATGGCACATTGTGGTGAACACAAGTATCGTTATAAAGCTGTACGTGACTCCTCAATATGAGATCTTAGTCAGTTAGAACACACTACAATAATGAAGATCCCTCAGGATGTTTAGGCTTGGAGTATTATCAAGTTGTGAGTACCATTCAATGCAGCTATTCAGGTCAATAGTAGGATTTCTCCATATGGATTTGTTTAGATGTCAATATAATTAGTCCTCTAATAGATAACGATCTGAAATAATAAAAACATGAAAAACTAACAACTCAATATCACCACTGTCTTTCTTTATGCTAGAAAAACCTACCTTTTGGATTCCACGTTACATAAAAGAGTCCACATGTGCAATATGGCTTAGGGGTTTAACATGTAGTTTAACGTTTTTTTACAATATGGCTTAGGGGTTTAACATGTAGTTTAACGTCTTTTTACAATATGGCTTAGGGGTGTAACATGTAGTTTAACGTCTTTTTACAATATGGATTAGGGGTTTAACATGTAGTTTAACGTTTTTTTACATTAAAAATCACAACAAAATAAAGGAAATGTGTACTACATACAAATATGTAACTTCGAATAGAATGTGGATCAAACGAAAAGACTGATGATTCTTATTGGTGAGGTTATCATACTTCCAGAGATACAATGCATGTACATACATACTAAAAAGGAACAAATATAAAAAAAAAAAGGGGGGGGGTGAAGGTAAGGAACAGAGATCAATCAAAAGACATATACAAAATCGAGAACAGGGCAAACACAAACCCTTCAAATTCCCCCTGGTGACCGATTAAACCCGTAGTGAGTTCTATATCTTGATCAGGCAAACGGAGTAATCCGTATTCAAAATCAGAATGAAAAGAACGGTGTAACAATTATGACAACCATAAAATTCGCAAACTGCTAACTTTAAAGGAGAGTGTTGAACCCTCTGTAACATCGTAACTGAAGGTATGAATGATCTAGAGGGTCGTGGGACATGCCCCTTTCATATCTTCTTTACAAATCAGCAAATTTGTGCATTCTGAAGCTTCTCTATAAAAATATTTTTGTTTTCAAATATTTTCAGATGAAATGACAAGCAAAAATGACATAATTTCAGGGCCGTAAATTACATGGAGGCGGAGGAGGCAGCTGCCTCCTCCAACTTTTGAGCCAAAAAAAATTAAAATTTAAAGTTCATTAGAATTTATGTTGTTTCCAATAACTAAGAACATGATACCTCCCTTAAAAAGCATTCCAAATCTTTCTTTTAGAATGAGTTAGTCAAGTAACATCTTAGAAGGCCCTAGAATCAAGGATTTTGCACGAAACGTGTTCAGTGTGCACAAAATGTGCTCAGAGTCTGGGGGCCTGGGCGGCCCACAGACCCCCGCCTAATTTCCTGCCTCCTCCAAATTGAAGGTTAATTTACGGCCCTGAATTTACATTTATAAAAACTTTGTATACCTATTAAAGCATGAAAAACAAAACTTAATTCTAAAGTATTTTACATATATGAACATTCAGTAGGACAAAATATGAAAAAATGTCTAAAACGTAAGGTAAGTTCATTGTAAGTCACATTGCTTTGAATTCTGGAGAAGCCCTGAAAATGTTTATATAGAGTCTCCCGGGGTCTCTGAAAGAAAGGGCCGACGTGTATTCAAACTCTGTTTATATCAAGTTATTATATCCGATATAATTCATAACTTCATGTATATACAGCTTGGTATATTAAATTATGAATGCATATCAAACTATGCTCTGTCAACAAAAGGAGTGTGTACCCCTTAAATTCCCCACTGATATTTGTCAGTTACCTGTCTCGGTTTAGATATTGATCATACGCACAACATGCTCACGCGTATCGAATCAGTTGGGATATATAAACATCGTATTCATCGTAGATAGCTGCTATTTCAATAGAGATGGAACACTGAAATTTTCATATCTTGTGATCAGTCATACACAAATTACTTTCTTAAACATCTCTGAAATTGATATTAAAATCATGCTGGAGTTCCTCGTTGACAATATCTGCGTGACCTTTGGTGACCAAGTCTTCCAATAATCTATTGGAATTCCCATCAAATTATGTTTCTTTACTAGATTACCCATTTTTATATTTTTATGAAGCAGAATTTACTTTTCAAAGGAAAACATCCCTCTCGGAGGTCTTCCAAATAATAAAGACAATAATCAATACGATAATTTAGCCCCACCTTGAAAACAAAACCCCACCCCTGGGAATATGGAATTTACAGTTTTGGTATTTGATTACAAGATATGAACAATTCTGAGTTATAACTTATTAAAACAGCTGTCTATGATGTAAGAAAGCCTAGTTTTTAATTCATCGAGATGAATGGTTGTGTAGAGTGTTCAAAAGTCACACGTTTGATCACTGTTCGTTATCTTCACCTTTCATGCTTTTGATTTTGGGAGCAGTTTTGTGATTTCAAATTTACTAAAACGTTCTTAGGAATTTTTGAGAATGAACATTTGATTTACACCACGTATGGAATATGTTGTAGCACATCGAATATGTTGTGGCATAGTACAAAATATTGCATATAATCAGATTTTGACATTTAACACCCATAACAAATGCTGATCTCGATAAAATGAATTTGTAATTTAGAAAAAAAATAATCATTATACATTTAGTTTCTAGAATTGATCTCATGGGTCTAACATTTCCATAGAATATGACGGTACACACTGGAAATTGACAGATCATTCAGAACAAATCATGGTCACAAAAGAAAGTCATTCCAATTGCTGTCTTAGAAAACCATAGGGGAATTTGAAAAGAATACTAATTTTCACCATCAACCAAGGTACGTCAATAATCATCAATTGCGTCAAGACATACTCATATACCTTGGTCATACTCAAATTCAATTTGATTAAATGCTTGAGATTTAGAGTTTTTCCAACACAGAACTTTACAAATACTTTGTGTCCTATCATCCAAATATGAATAATTGGATCAACCTCAACACATATACCTTTGATCCTAGTCAAACTCTGGGTATGGATATGAGCCTCTACATTTGCTCTGTTACAAAGGCATGCCTTGCAAGAAGAGTTGTACGTTTTCTATCTCACTTTATAAAGAGAGAAAAGGTATACCAGGAAAGCCTGGATGCTATTTTGCTTGTGGATACCATGGGATCGTTAAATTTGGGACTAAACTTTTGTGGGTACCTCGAAAACGAAATACAAAATTTATATAATGCTTTAATGTAGGGAAACCATATCCATGAAATTAAATCCCAACGAAACTATAAAATCTTGACAATGAACGAAAAGTGGCTCTCATGAATTTAAATGATTCCACAGTATAGCCCCAAGTTCGAAATTCATAAGAAAATGCGACCGAGAACAGAATGCAATACTATGATATCATTAGATTCCATGGGCGATTCAATTTTTGTGGATTTCGAATTTCAAACCACAACGAAATACGGCATTTATATTCTGTGTCAATGTACATATATCATATCCATGAAATTACATTATAAAGAAACTGGAAAATATGGTAATCCACAAACATTGGCCCCCGTGGATTTAGACTACTCAAAGTATTCTACATTGATAAAATCAAGTTTTTGGTTGTTGTAATTTTAAAATGATTATGGAAGACGAAGTGTTAACTCTGTCCCCATATCTATGAATTTGTCCCCTATAGACTTTGTGGAACTATGATTTGACGAAAAGAGAGAAACGTTTCCATGTTTGGTACAAACCTGTTACGTTGAGTGGTTGCGTTACATTGTATAAACCGTTAGAAAACATCTGGTCTGGTTTCCTGGTAACTGCTGCTTTGTTTCCAAGGAGTGGGTTTGTTGACAACGGGGCATTTGTTCTGGACATTTTAATAATGACGTCCTCGCTGTGTTTTCCCTTTCGCCTTCAATAAAATAAAAAATAACTTTATTATCAACTGATTATGACAGTTATATTAATCATGGCAATGACAATGTAATTGTCATATTGTAACCAATTTTGCAAGGATTTTACTATCTATGTCTTTTTTGCCTAAAAGAGTATTTGACATGTCAAAGTTGGATATTTTTAAATATATGTCAACGTTTAGCATAAAAGATTTCTCCTAAAGTAAATTACATATTTTACCTTACATAGCAAGAGCAGATGACACAGATAACGAGAAGTGTGATGAATCCAATTACGGACATGGTTACTATGATCATCATCTGCATACTTCTCTGAGTAAGAGCTGAGCTACAAATCGGTGGCCGATACCCTACTTTGCATCCATTGTGACAGTGTCCATTCCTACGACAGGAAAAAGCATCATGACAATTTAAACTACAGTTTTTGTCACACAATTCTCCAAACTTCCCCGGAATGCAATCCACACAGAGTCCAGTTGTCTTGTTACAGATGGAGTCTTTGCAGTTTTGAAGACAGGATTCCGAGCAATTTTCTCCGTACTTTCCTGGAACACAAATTTGGCAGCCACCATTGTGTCTGTGACAAATTTCACAAAACTTGGGACATCTAAAGTCACACAAGTCTTTATAATAGCCTTTGGCACACTCGATACACCTACTAGAATCGTCGCATCCGAGTTCACCACATGGACCATTACAATCACATTTCTCTCCAAACCAACCTTTCGTGCATTGTAAGCAGCTTCCTTTGTTTCTTTCACATTTCATATTATCGCAATTTTTTGGACAGCCATCCAAGCACTTCTTGCCATAATATCCACGTAAACAATTTCGACAAGTACCATCTTCCGAGCAATTATTTTCATCGCAATATCCAGTACAGGCACACGTGACACCAAACCAGCCTTCCTTGCAGGCTATACATTTTCCACTCTTACGATCACATCCATTTGCACAATTTTGGGGACATTTATCTTTACATAAAGTGCCATACCAACCGATGGCGCAGTCGTCACAAATACCTGAATCATTGCATTTACTTTCATAGCAATTACCTTTGCACTGACACGTATTACCATACCAGTCCTTTTTACAAGATATACATGAGGCATTTCTTAAACAAAAACTATCTTTGCAATTTTGAGGACAATGTTCCAAACAGTTTGCACCAGAAAAACCAGTACCACAGGCGTAACAAATTCCGGTAGTGTTACAGCCTCCCGAACTACATTGTCCTGTGCATGTACATTCATTTCCAAAAAATCCTTCTTGGCATTTGTGGCAGAATCCAGTAGTTCGGTTACACCCCGAGCTATGACAATTCAGTGGACATTTCTGTAAACATTTAGTACCATAATATCCGGGTTTACAAGTAAAACAAGTTCCATCAACATCACATCCAGCTTCTGAGCAATGTCCAGAACATGAGCAAGTTTCACCAAACCACATAGACTTGCATTTTAAACATTTTCCACTCTTACGATCACATCCATTTGCACAATTTTGGGGACATTTATCTTTACATAAAGTGCCATACCAACCGATGGCGCAGTCGTCACAAATACCTGAATCATTGCATTTACTTTCATAGCAATTACCTTTGCACTGACACGTATTACCATACCAGTCCTTTTTACAAGATATACATGAGGCATTTCTTAAACAAAAACTATCTTTGCAATTTTGAGGACAATGTTCCAAACAGTTTGCACCAGAAAAACCAGTACCACAGGCGTAACAAATTCCGGTAGTGTTACAGCCTCCCGAACTACATTGTCCTGTGCATGTACATTCATTTCCAAAAAACCCTTCTTGGCATTTGTGGCAGAATCCAGTAGTTCGGTTACACCCCGAGCTATGACAATTCAGTGGACATTTCTGTAAACATTTAGTACCATAATATCCGGGTTTACAAGTAAAACAAGTTCCATCAACATCACATCCAGCTTTTGAGCAATGTCCAGAACATGAGCAAGTTTCACCAAACCACATAGACTTGCATTTTAAACATTTTCCAGACGTGCGATCGCAGCCGTTTTCGCAATGTTCTGGGCAACTTGTATTGCAATATGATCCGTGCCACCCAACCATACAACTATTGCAAATGCTATTTATGTCACATAGACCGTTCATACAATATCCATAACATTCACATTTCTCCCCATGCCATCCAAGTTCACAGGCATTGCATAACCCATTTCGAGTACAGACAGATTTTTCACAATGATCTGGACAAACCTCTATACAATGGTCTCCAAAATACCCATCAGCACAGGCAATACAACGACCTTTGTTGTCGCAACCATTATCCCCACAGAGACCAGTACACATACATCTACCTCCATAGAAACCATTTTGGCATTCAGTGCATAATCCGGAATCCCGCATACACCCTTTGGAATTACAATTCTCCGGGCAAGGAGATCTGCAGTCACTACCAAACCACCCTGGCTTGCATGTTTCACATGTTTTATCTGATTTGCATATATCAGAGTTGCAGTGCCCAATGCACTCACAGGTGGAACCTGACCAGCTAGGTTTACAAGAAGTGCAGTGACCAGTTTGTCTGTTGCAGGAAACCTCAGCACAATTTTGGGGGCACCTTTTGTCACATCGCTCTCCGTACAAATTGGCTTCACACTCGTTACACCTTCCTACCTTATCACAACCACTTTTTCCACACTGCCCCGTGCAAGAACATTTCGATCCAAACCAGCCCTTCTTACACTGAACACAATCTCCAGTTGAACGGTTGCACCCTAGATAATTACAATTGGCAGAGCATTTTTGAGTACATTTCCCTCCAAAATATCCACTCGCACATTCCTTACAAGTTCCGGTATTGTAGTCACACTCTGTTGCCCCACACATCCCAGTACATAAACATTGATCTCCGTATCTTCCTGCTACACATTTTGAACATGTTCCAGTTATTCTATCACAAATATCACCATCGCAGTACTTTGAACATCTTCTCTTACAATAATATCCATATAAACCTTCTGGACAGGATTCACATGTCCCAGTATCTCTTTTGCATGATCCCGAGCAACTTTGGGGGCAATGTGACGAACAATCTTCCCCATGATATCCAATTTTACAATCAATACAGCTGAAAGAAAAAGTAACATATTAAGGATCCCGTAAATATTCTTAGAGAACAAAATAGTGTATCCATTAAAGTCACTTTAAAAGTCATACATGAGACCATTTTCATCATAGGGTACCAGGTATATTTTGCCAAAATAAAATTACTAAAATATCCCACTATAAATTCTGAACAAGAGTCCCACAAGTCTTATCGGTCACCTGAGAATTAATTGAAAGTATAACTAGTCCCAAAAGCTAAAAAAAAATCTATAATTTTCGAAGCTAAAATGTAACATTTTGCAGCAGTACATGTTTAAAGCAAGATGTGTTCTTAAAACACAAATGCCCCGAAATTGTCCATAGTGATGAAAGACTTTACATGATATATGTTATATCAACACTATATGACTATTTGGAACCGCCCTAGAGTCAGAACCCTTGGGTTGCAACATTCACAACTTCGGTACATCTCTTTCTGCTTTACCTAGATATGCATTCACTTTTTACACAGTATCAGAATTTTTTTTTTTTAAAAAGTCTTTAAAATGACAAAATCAATAATCACTCACCGTCGCAAACCACGATTTATTGTTTCCATTCTATTCCACAAATACGGAATGTAAAGGACACAATAACACGTGGCTTGCGATGATGATCATCACCATAATTTTGGTCCCAAACTGGAACAAAAAACCCTTCTCCTGTGATCATGAATTTTACAATTTTTGTAAAGGACTACCTTCTTCTAAGTATCAATTTAGTTTCAATTTAGTATCGATAATATTAGAGATGTTATTTAGATTTTTTTTACGCAATAAACACTATATGCCAAGTTTGACCCTGCCCTGGTGTCTTTTTGGCAGTTTTTGCCCCAGCCCGAAGGCCCTGGGGGTTCATGAGTTCTGGAATTTACAATTTATGTCCCCTTTGTCCCAAAAATGCTTCATACTAAATTTGTAAAAACTAAATGGAATAGTAATTATCAAGAAAAAGTTTAAAATGTTCAATTGTTAACGCAAGACGGACAACGTACGACGACGGTACAGTTTGCGTCACTTTGGCAACTCTTATATACAAATTAGTGATGGCTTAGGACGATTCATTTCTAATACATAAATATCTGCCTGATTAAAAAAACTATCTTCTCAGAATGTTGCGAGCGAATATCCTAGTACCAAAACATTAGTTATAAGATAATAATGGTAGCAGAAGGGGACTCAGAAAAAATTCACAGTACGTGTATTTCCTCTGCCGTGTGTGGGTATATACTCAATTTGTTTGATTGTTCGAGTCATTGCGTATAACAACTGGCCGCTATGCAATGCAATGATATTGTAATTGCATCAATATCCTGGTACGTAGCAATGGAGGGGGAGGGGCACTTCGTTTCACATGCGTACTTTTTCCTTTATTATCACACACAACGCTTGTCATTTTTACATGTAAACATCAATTTATTAGCTGCTCACTTTCTATAGTAGTATTAAATAGTAGTGAAAATGCAAGGTTGAACCGATAAAGTGAACCCCTGTAGTGAGTATATTGATGAATACCCCTCCCCCATTTTGGGGTTTGGGTAGAACTAATTTTCTTACTAAGAATTTTCAGAAAAATATGAACGGGACAACTTTTATCTTTGTTTGCCCCTCCCCCTTCCAAAGAAAAGGACGTTTACTGCCTGAACGCATTATATCTGATACATTTAGTGTGCTTATTTACTGAAAAGTTGCCCAAGTTAACGCAGAAAGCAAGATATCGTTGGTCATACTAAATGTCAAAACTGTGACGGAATCGGAGACAAAATAATAGTTCCTATATTCCCTATTGACTTAATATTTAGTAAATCTTTCAGTGAGACTTAAGTGTCGCTTTATTTTCTTGCTTAGTTTATAATTAAACGATACACTGCCTAGAATTTTTCAATAGGCGGTGAAGAAAGGTTTCTTAGATGCTACTATTAAAACTAAAGAAGTTTTTATACAGATATATATCACAAACCTCCCATTGTTTGAACAATTGCCCTCGTAGCAGTAACCAGTACACGAGCAATTCTTTCCAGATCGTTCTGGAATACACTCCAAGCAATCTCCTGTTTTGATGTTGCATGCTGAATCTTTGCAATTCTTTGAGCATCTTTTATCACACGTATTTCCATAAAAACCAACTCCACAGTCTATACAAGTCCCTGTTTCTCTGTTGCAAATACTGTTCAGACAGTTGTTTGGACAAGGATCGGTACACTTTGAGCCAAACCACCCCTGATCACACTTGGTGCAAATACCAGATTTCAGATCGCAACCATGATCACTGCAGTGACCACTGCAGACGCACTGTCTCTCCTCCACGTACCACCCTGGACTACATCTCTTGCAGGTATTGTCATACCGATTACATCCAGAACCATCACAGTTCTGTGGACACCTGCTAGTACAGTCATCACCGTGGTAACCATTCTCACATTCATGACAAAGACCCGTTGAAGCTTCACAGCCACCATCTCCGCACATTCCTGTACAATGGCATTGCTTTCCATACCAGTCTGGCTGGCATCTATAGCAGTGTCCTGTGGTTCTATTGCAACCACCGTCACAGTTCTTTGGACATTCAATATTACAATCGTCGCCGTATTGTCCATGGGCACATTTAACACATATTCCATTGGTATTACATTGGTTCTTTTCCAAACACTTGCCTTTGCATTGACAGCGGTCTCCTGTCCAGCCATCTGTGCAGGTGAAACAGGTTCCCGTTTCTTTTGAACAGTTTTGAAACAAACAGTTTTTAGGACATCTATTTTCACAAAAAGAACCATAATAACTTGATAAACACGCATGACAAACACCACTGACTTTGTTGCAACGCCCAGCATCACACCCTTCTGCACATTTTCTATCGCAGTGTTGTCCGAAATATCCAGATCTGCAGCTTACACAGAACCCACTTAATCTATCGCACACTCCCCCAACACAATTCATGGAACAGTTTAAGGTACACAACGAACCGTAAAATCCATCTTTACAACTTATACAGAGGCCATTTACGTCACATCCATCGTCGTCCGCACTTCCAGAGGTCAAACAGTATCCTTTGCAGGAACATTTTTCTCCAAACCAACCATCCGCACAGCGAATACATTTTCCGGTTTGCCTCGCACACCCCACGTTACTGTTGCAGTTGGTTGGGCATTTGGTAAGGCATTGTTCGCCATAGAAACCTTTTTTACAATTGTTACATTTCTTACTTTCGCTGTTACATCCGGTTTCATCACACATATAATCTTTGCTGTCACAATTGCAATTACTTCCATACCAACCTGGCGTGCATCCATTTTCGCAAGTTCCTGTGATATTATTGCAATGCCGAATGTGTTTTCGATAATAGGAATCATAGCTAGATACGCAGTTATTTCCGCATTCTTCTTCGCAGGTTTCGCCTATCCATCCCGGTTCACACCCAAGTGAACATTTGCCATTGTTTGGGTCACAAGGTCGGACTTTTTTGATAAAGTTTTCCTCACATCCGATGCTACACTGCTTATCGCACTTATCGCCGTAATATCCTCTTCCTACATCACATCCTGACAAACACACGCCCGTCACTCGGTTACAATGTTTTCCAAATTGTCCCTCCTTGTTACCGTATACACACCCTCTGCCGCAATCCAGGTTGCAAGTTTCTCCATATGTTCCGGCCTCGCAAAAATAACACCTACCAGTCTGCTTGTCGCAGTATTTGGCGGCGGTTCCAGCAATGGTGTGTAAGAGGCAATGTCTGTTGCATTCTTCGTTACATTGGTCGCCATACCAACCCCCTATACACGTGCGACAAACACCGGTAGACGAATCACAGTCTTCGCATAGGATCGAGCATGCGGTTTCTGGAGAGAAAAAAAACTTAAAATAGAATTTTAAGTAGATATTATTTTCATGAATTAAACAAGAACTGGAAGTCTTGTATTGTGAGTATCTCTCACATACAAATATATTATTGTAGCACCATCTTTGTGGCAATATCTAAGCAATCTGCATGCAGTTAAAGTTATAAACCTTAGACAACTGTGTAACAAAAACAAATCTAAAAAATTTACTATCAAAATATTGAGATCACATATAAAATCTCTCTCGACCTATACATGAACCCACAATCCATGATAGACTTCGAGTCGCTGAAAGCGATCTTAAAATAAAATTTATTGAGTTTTAAATAGATATCATATTAATTCCACTACAATTTTTTGCATTTCACGTGAACCAAGTTTTCAAAACAGCGCTTTTCATACATAAAACAATATTGATAAACACTACTTTCGCACTAATGAACAAGGTTGCAACATTTCCTGAACGCTATATTGGGTGACATTAATGTATTTGATCTGTGAATAATTAATAAGGACCTGCATGTTGTGTGAATTTATATGTCCCATTCTCAAATTTCCTTGTAAATGAAAAAAACGGAAGGAAGGGAGGGTTAATGAAAATAGTGAAGGAAAGGCGTATATTTTCATACGTCCTGTATTCAATTAGCACATGTTGTCAAATTTGAGTGAATCTCCCAAGTCCCTCGATTTAAGGAAGCGTGAACACAAATTATATACAAAAATGTTGTGAAGAGACAAATGTGGTTTTTGATATTAAAAATATAGCTATGTGTGTGTAACTGAAACAAACACGTCCAATAACATTGTATCAGTACAGAGATCGAATCCATGACTCATCGTATGACATTGTAGATTGTTTCGCTGATAAAAAAAAAAAGAGATTACAGTTTATATTTACATTGAATTTGTATGTAATAAATTCTATGGTTTAAATACATGCAGCTGTAGTTGTTTCTAACATTTCAAACTTCCTTGAAAATCTTTTTAATTCAATTTCTTTTCTCATTTATTACAAGTTTCGTGCATAAGTATGCCTTTACACCTGTTCGTTAAATTCCACTGTGGTATCGCGTTCCATATAGCGAAATTTCATACAGATGTGGTTTTTATTTGAGAATGACCACGCGAAGGTAAAAACGTGCCAGCCACATTTTACACCCTGGGATTACAAGGATGTCTTTATTTCGAGGGTTTGATATATAGGTCTCTTGGTGGAGTCGGCATGAATCAGTGTTTATCAAGAGCATTCCAAAAGACTTACACTTTTATGATTTTAAAAGACACACCTAGATTTAATATACATGCATATAATTCCTATCGCCTATTAAACGTCAGCAATCTGTACATTCTTATGAAGTTGGGCGATATCAAAATCTTCCAAATCAAATAATGTTTCACTGTGTCCAATATCTTATAGTATGTTCAATTAAATTTTCTGTGACCACTGTATACAAATGTATCTAAAGGGGGGAAAAACACAAAAAATTTGGCGATCTTTGAAAAGAAAACTTGGTAACTTGGACCGTTTTGGGTATTACCGTATATAATATGGTTCGTCACATTTACGTTAATGGTTTATTTAAATTCCTCACGCAATTTAAACATACACGCTTCGTTTAATTTTATCAATGGGTTATTTGTTCTTCAGTGACAACCATAGTGGTCTAAAAGATTTTATTTACAATGAAAAGAAGAGGTATAATGATTTTCTCAAGTGTCATCATGATGTATCTTTAGGGCATGGTACACGGTAAATACGATAATCAGCTGATTACAGTTTCCGGTAAGATCGATTGTTATTCTATGGTGCCACCTCTGGATAACCGCCCGATGATGACCCCTTCCCCGGTGAATACCAGCAGCCACCAATGTATTCACTTGACACAAGTTCAAACACAGTACAATGCACTAAACCAAAACAAGAGCTAAAATATGAGATGTGATCGTCAGCTCCATGTATACATACATTATACATGTAATGTACATACATGTACATAAGAGAGAGAGAGAGAGAGAGAGAGAGAGAGAGAGAGAGAGAGAGAGAATTTCTATGGGGGGATACATACCACATCCTCCCAGGCATGTCGCCAGAATGAGAGTAACTATAAGGCAAGGGCCCGAATCCATCTGTCGTCGATGTAACAGTTCCACGCAGCCATTTATGATTCAGTCTCAGAAATTGATTGTATTTTTGTGATCATTAATGATGAGAATTTTTTCCCTGTTGTAACTAGGGATATCCGTTCGACTGTAATACTTGGTACGCGTTCAAAGTCCCCTTCCTCTCTCACATGGGCAGTATGATTTCACAGACAGCTGCTTTATAAAACCGGTGTGTCATCGATTTTACACACACAAATATAAACACACGTTGTTTTTCTTTTTTACACACAACGTATAAACGCACCTGTAAACACCGAATCGTCGACCGTGCACTTCCGATGTTCATTCATAACTTTGCCTTTGGTGTAGTTTAATGTCTACACATGCAGTAAATAAATTCTGCTGATCATTGCACCCTACACCTTGAAACAGTCGGCCTAGGTATTGAACAAAGAATGATCAAGTCCTGTGACCCCCTGAATAGCAGACTTCCGTCTGAGATCAATATATTGTGTAATCGGATTATTTGACTTTTTCGTGTTGACAAAGGAATATGCTCCGTGCACAAGAATGCAGATATCTTTGTCTAGAGCATAAGGCAATCTCTCTATCTCTCTTTATCTCTTATTTTGTGGTAGTTTTTAAATTCTAGTAACACATCAATAATTACGTTTTCATGGAAATGTTTTATCCACTTATTTTTTCAACATTTTTTTATTAATTCCTGGTACTTTTAAATACACGAGAATGGCGTAATGAATTAACATTCATGTACATAAGGCCCATTTTTGAAAAAGAATATTTTCCTGTTTCACATTCATCAAATGGAATTCAAATTAACTATTCTGACAGCACATACTTTAAAGCTTGCAATGCGTCTCACAGTTAAGATAAAAAAAATTATAAATCTAACGCAAGCAACGTTTTATTTGGTCATTGATTTTAAAATATATCTTAATCTGATTGATGATTACAAACAATGTAATTGATTAAAAAATAATGTCCTACACATTTATTCGTTTTGCAACAATATATTTCCAGATTTAAATGCAATCTGTGCATCTCGCCGTTCGTTCATGAATTTTTTTTAATCAGATATATCGTTTTTGGTTCAAGCATGTATATATGATTGTGTGTGTTTCCGGGAACTGCTTAATTAACCCCTTCTCATTCATTAAAGTAGTCACATTTAATTTATACCGTTGCATTTTCTCGATCAAAACTGGTTGCGAGGAACTTTGAATACGGGGGCGAGGTAGGTGGGAGTTAATTCTAATATCTGGTCATCCAGTGCATGATAATATATGGGAAATTCTCTGCAAAACATTAGTAAGCAAAAATATCATTTACATTATATTTCCTTGGAAACGCGGTCCCAATACAGACGTTACAGGAGAATGTAAGAATTCTCGCTGAAAATAATGTCATATCAACGACAGCTTAGAGCGATGAATATCTCAAATTTTCACTTCAAATGCGAGTGTGTACAAAATGAAGGCATCATTCTAAGCAGGTTGGCCCGCCCACAATGTGTAATTTACATTGATCTATATATGGTAATGTCCTAGATAAAAGCGTGGGTTATTCCTGGATGCCGCAGTGATGCATAAGATCAAAGTAAGCTTAGCATATAGATTTGGCCAAGTAAAATTAAGAAAAATGAAGATACCTATCGAAGTTATTTTGGGTCGACGCATACAATTTCATACGAAATGGCGCCAATACGTCCCATAGTTAAATAATAAACCCCCGACTTTACTCGGATCTCGATTTCTTCACCAAAACATTCAAATCTTAAACTTACATGTCTCAATAATTTAATATGTTGCACATACAAGACGATGAATGTTACAGTGTATTTGCGTATGTTAAGTATGGTTCCATGTAACAATCAGGCAGACGGTGATATAGTAACATAGTTTATAGGAAATCATTCGGTGATAATATTTTTTTCATATGACGCACCTTTACAGAGCTGTGTTACTAAAAATAGAATACCCATGTTTTAACCAAAATTGACTCATAAAAATGCTATATATTCTTAAAAGGTTTTGTTAAATGAAAAGATCATACATTTTCAGTGAGTTAGTATGCTAAGTTTGGATTCATTTTGTGAACATGGACTTATCACGAAAATGCGATTTTGCCTGATTTTTACGTGAAACCATACTTAAAAGATATACATTAATTATTGAAAAAAAAAGATATTTTATCTCGGTGCTCATAGTGAAATTAAAAAATCTGATATTTCCGGGGAAAATTTCCATTATCACTTCCGACACAATGATTACTCATGTGCGCGACAAATGATAAACTAAGTTGAATGTTATCTTTTTGTAGTACAGATATGAAATAAATAAATATGATCACCTTTTTATTTCAATTCAGTAATCGGTGTTATTAATTTTTTTTTTTATTTCGCTCGGCGTTTTTGACAGATAGTCAGCTGCTAATTGTATCGATTGTAAAATGTACCACAAACATGTCAAAATGTTGTAATACGACAAGGATGTTGATTCTCGACCAACAACAAAAAAATCATATATATATAGCATGTGATAAATTGCCACCGGGAAACGAGGTTTTTGGTGTAGGCCTATTCCCATATTAATGTCTACACATGCATTTCTGTTAAATCTATTTTTGACGAGTCTAAAGGTCTTCTAAATACATGTAACTCGACGAACAGTCTCAGTGTACAATATTGCGGTCATGGCCAAACTGGTACAGTCCGGGTAAAGGACTTACTTCTAGCAGAAATTAAAAGAAATAATCGATCATATCTCAACAAATAATATTAAAAATTACTTTTGATAAATTACTATCGGGCAACGATGTTTTTGGTTTATTTCCATATTAATGTTTACACGTACATTTTTGTGGGATCTACTTTTGACGAGTCTAAAGTTGCCAACAGAAACAACAGACTACAACCTTCAATCACCACCCCTAATTAAAAAAACCCCCACTGAATCCTCAAAATACCAATGATATCAGTATATAATTGGGAAAAGGCATAGAATTGCACTGTCATATATAAAATCAACCAAAACAATTTCTCTTTCTTAATTATAGGCATTTTAGTATATTGAAAATGCATGTATAATGCCAAATTCAGCATAAGTGAATTTACACGTACATGTAATAGCATTGTATAAGAAGAATATAAAAAATTACTAAGTTGACTGTCCTTTTTTTCAAAATAGATCAATAAGAGCAAAGGGCAATCACTCCGAGTGCACTTCCAAGGTTGAGTGATGCGGATATTTCAGATGCATTATTGATTAGTTTGTTATTCTATTGGAGCATAATCATAAAAAGAATGGATGATAACTCATCATTTTTGGGTTAATCAAATATGTGGACAAGTTTCGTTAAAACAATGGCAAACTTTGGTTAACAAATATAATCATTGCAATGTATCCGCCAATAGAGCGGCGGTGACGTATTGGCGTTGAACCGCGTTCGACCCGCGAATGTAAAAAAGTGAGTTATATGTGAAAAGTTCGAAGAAGACAAAAATAGATAGTGATAGCGTATGCATATCCGTGCTCTGTACGAAAATAGTAAGTATATAGGAAGAAACTAACGGGAAGCATAACAAGAATAGATATGGGTTACCCCATATCCAAGATATTCGACTTTTAATTTACTTGAATTTTCACTATGCTCAGCTGATCTCTAAGAAAAGACTGCACTTGTTATGAAACTAGTGTATAGTCCTTCATGTCCGTAGCAAATACCGTCACCAGTCTTTTGTCACTAGCAAACAGTGCACACACCGGTGCTTGCAAGACATATGAAAAAATGGATAGATGGCACAAATACGGTACAAAGATATTTATGCTTTTTTGTCGAATGATAAAGAAGGAAATCAAGGAAGTTGGGGATTAGCAAATTTATTAAAATACAGCAGAAAAGTATAGCTTTACAATACTACATGAGAATGCGTATACCTATTAATACAACTTATCGGGGCACATACTTTGTGCAGGCTTAATTTTTGCTAAAAATGATCATTTTTATCACAAAATTTCCCTATCAAACCAGTCTTATTTCATCATTCTTTCCAAATTTTTCCTTTTATATCTGTATGGAAATTGAAAGCAAAGACATGAAAAAATTGAAATCTCTCGGAATAAATACAATTGTACTCTAATTTTTACCATGTAACAAATTAATGTGAACTTTAGAATGGCAAAAACAAGAAGGATTGATGTAATCTACACTTTCTCCAAATTTTGTGTATGGTATAACCTTAACAGCAAAGAAACCCTTAAAAAAATAAATAGACATGTATATGTCACACTGAATACATTGCAAATATCTTCAGACTGGTGACCTTCACCTTTTAATTGTGGTCTGAAGTGTTGTATACGCATTCCGTCATTGAACAACGGGAAAACCCCACATAAATTAATGATTAACATTCTCTCTCAGAAGAAATTGTATGATAATTAACGAACAATATTCATCAAAGTAATGTAATTGTTGCAATAGTATAATCAATCGTGAAAAAATTTTCAATCGAAGAATGACCTATATTTCGTGAAAAGACTGAGGAGGCAGCTAGCGTAGGAATATGAACACTTCTTATATACATTTCTGGGGGAAAAGTGATTTTTCTTAAAAATATTTGACTTTAATTTTGTTTTCTCCCACGTATTACATACACATCGATATTCTATACATTTGTTGTAATCCTGTATCTGCTGATCATGAATGGAAGTATATTTTTTCGGAGCAATTGTGTGAAGAGTACCTGAATCCAGTAATATATCTTGAATAGATAGTATGCATTGATCGAATATATTAAAAATATCACAAACACTTCCGTAATTGAAAAAATTCAAATGTCCTACAACTAAAATTCTTATTTTCAAAAACTGCAATAGACAGTTGCAAGATGTAAAGATCTAAAGATCAGATTGCTTGTTGCATCTGTAAGTGGTGAGCAATGGCCATATATGGAAAAATTCTAGCTACATCACTAAGATTTAGAGCGAGATTAATATAAGCCTTTTGGCTTGTTTCTCAATCTATTTCATGTATAAGACATTGTTTGTAAACATTATCGAATTATTTACGAATAAATATTGTTTAAACTAAGATTACCAGTTCGACGAATAAGTCAAGGAAACAGTTAGAACGACTGTTTTGAAGTCAGAGTTATCTTGTTGGACTTAGCACGGTCTGACGCTATTTCAAATGAAACAAGGCGACTCGCGTAACGACTTTTGGCTACGTCCAGGCATATCCCGACCGACATAAAGCAGATATCAAACGAAAACGATTAGGACCGAAAACATACACATTGAATCCTAGAAAAACCTAAACTTAAATTTTCGTTGATTTTTATATGCGAGAATTCGGAAAAATATTCTTCATATCAATGAAAATTACACGAGAAACGCAGCTCTAGTATTTGGGTTCATAAGCGATGTAATGGATGCCACATTTTGTTTCATCTATGAATTAAAATGTTTCCGTCGAAACTGTGCAAAATGAAAAGGAAAGATAACGACAGTGATCGAACTAATACATGTACATGTAAACACCATAAAGAATACAAAATTAAGAGTAGGGCAAACACAGACCCCTGGGTACACCAGAGGTGGGATCATGTGCACAGGAGGAGTAAGCATCCCCTGTTAACCAGTCACATAAACTAAATTTACTTCCAGAAGAAACCGGTAACGCAGAAAGCGATGAAACGATTAAGCTGGAAAAATTTGGGGGGAGATGACATCAAGGTTAAGGGTAACAAAACAATTAGGAAAATCATACTAGTTATAAAAAAAAAAAAAGAATCAAAAGTCTCTGGAGGATTTAGAGGGGGCGTGGGGGGCGCACGCCCCCCCCCCCAATTAAGTTACAAATCAATGCGTACTACAATAAGAGGGAAAATCAAATCATATCTATAATAATTGATTCTAAAAGGTGAATGTCAAATACATAAAGTCCCTAACTGGGTACCTGTAAAGTGCGAAACGAAATCGAAACGAAACGAAACGAAATCTACCGAAACGAAACGAAATCTGCCGAAACGAAACGAAACCCACCGAAACGAAACGAAACCCACCGAAAAGAAACGAAACCTACCGAAACGAAACGAAACAGATTGTATAATCGAACTCTTTTAATTATAATAATTAAAAATGGTATCTTAGGCCCCTATTAAAGTTTACACATATAAATAAAATTCGCCTCCCCTTTGATGTAGGCTTTCGACTTGACTGATACAAAGTTTTAAAAGTTGGAAAGGGGGGGGGGGGGGTAAGCACAAAGTACATAGATACCATGTGCAATTAGCTTCGGATCCATAAATTTCAGAATGGAGGGTTACAGTCTCACAGGTCAGAGGTCTGGGGAAACACACTAAACAAGGGGTGGGGTCGTCGGCGTTGGGTCCGCCTTTGGGCATTAATTATACATGTTTCAGTATTTTTTGCTCTAAAGACAAATATATGTATACATGTGGATATTGTGTATTTGTATGTAGTATATCAAACGATGGATTCTGAATATGTCCTCCCGTTCTCTTTGTGATTTCTGCTTAAAATTCCCTTGTTCATAAGCCTTTTCAGTTTACAAAATGCCGGCCTCCTCCTAATATTATTGCTTTAAAAAAATTCCGTTTTCCGTCCCGTTTTCAATTCCCCGTCTTAGCAACACCCAAAATGTATAGAGTTTTTTCCATTATTGAAAGTACTCGCACCTCAGCAGTTAGAGATAAAATAAGAGGTTAAAAGCTCTTCCTGCTTTCAATTTTCTCAGACACCAGCTTCTTCAAACAATGTATCTATGCCCAAAGGCGGATCCAACGTCGGCGACCCCACCCCTCGTATAGTGTGTTTCCCCAGATCTCTGAGACCGTAACCCTCGGTTCTGAAATTTATGGATCCGAAACTAATTGTACATGGCATTTAATCAACTACGGATATGTACTTTGTGCTTACTCCCCCCTTTCCAGCTTTTAAAACTTTGTAACAGTCAAGCAGAAAGCCTACATCAAAGGGGAGGCGAATTTTATTTATATGTGATAACTTTCACAGGGGCCTAAGATACCATTTTTAATTAATATAATTAAAAGAGTTCGTTATACAATCTGTTTCGTTTCGGTAGGTTTCGTTTCGTTTCGGTAGGTTTCGTTTCGTTGGGTTTCGTTTCGTTTCGGTAGGTTTCGTTTCGTTTCGGTAGATTTCGTTTCGTTTCGTTTCGTTTCGATTTCGTTTCGCACTTTACAGGTACCCGTCCCTAACTCCGTATTTTACATTTAAGTAGGAGAAATAAGCATTATATCTTGCTCTAATATTGTACACACATAAATAAATAACTGTATAGAGATTCCGAGTTGATTATATTTTTTTCAATAGAAATACTAGTATGCGTTTCTTGAGAATTGCTTATATATACCTTGGTTTAATATTTTGCAGCCCCTCCTTCCCTCCTCAAAATCATGCATTAATTTTTTATTGGCTATTATAATTGTTTTAATCTACTTTTTATTTCAAAAACGGGAAACATCATAGGCATAACATGTGATGAAAAGGTGCAAGGGGGTCCATGCGCTCCGGACACCCCCCCCCCCTCCCCCATTTTGCGGACCAAAAAATTAATTTATTCAATTTTAACGAGACTTTGCGTCGAAAAGATATGAAAGGTGGATACTTGCATGTAATAGCATCATTCAAATTTATCAACACCAGTATATCATTTAATTCCATGATGAATAAGACGAAACACTGATATATATTTACGATATTTTCGTCAGATACAAGTATCACTTAAAATTCTTAAAAAGTATATGTAACATAAAAGTTTTGTTTAAGAAGCAGACAATTTAAAAGTGAAAAAGAAGTACCAGAAAATGCTCAGAATGCAGGATTTTGCACCATTTACCGCAGAGCTTCTGAGGGCCGCCTAGGACTATTAGGAGTAACATTTAAATCAGCTTCTTTTTTGGGGGGGGGGGGGGGGGGGATTTAAAATCAGATCTGAGTATAGGGATAAAAATTACTAGAACGCGAGAAACAAGTAGTAAAAACGAAATCATTTGCATGTGTAAACTGTCTCAAAATCTCCCTAAAATATGATATATGCAAGCAAAAAAAAAAGGTGTAAATGAGATTGTGAAAGTAACTAAACGATCGATCAAGTGCTAGACACCCCCCCCCCCCTTCACAAATTCCTGGAACCGCCTACGAGATGTGTGTAGGGGGATTCAATTCAAAGAAATACAAATAGATGGACTCAAATCACAGCTCAATGACGAACAAATAAGTTTGACTAGAAAGAAATTTACTGATAAATTTTTTTGCCTTATTTGAGTAGTGTTGATAAAGGTGTGTTTCTGTTTGTAAGAGGGGATGTAACTTCACCTATGAAGGCTAATTATATTGTTAGATTTTACTCTTAAGATCATTAAAATCCAGGGGCTTCGCCCACTGGGCCCCCACAAGGGCTTTGCCCTGGACCCACTGGGGGCCTTAGGGCGGCCCCCAGACCCCCCTTGTCTCTGGAATTTTTTTTTACGTCCCCCCCCCCCCCCAGAATTCCTGGATCCGCCCCTGAAAGTCATTGATTTATTTTCACAGTTATTGCAACTATCAGAATCGTTTCCGTTGCATCAACATCGAGTAACTTGGCAACACAACATATTCCGAACACTTGTTTCCAATCTTCCACTGTGCCTGTGTCGATATCACTTTTCCGAAAACTACCGCTATGCAGACTAAAAACAACTCCAAAGTTAATAATTTCAGAACACTGAAGTCTCAATTCAGATCACGATAATTCATCGTCATGCACTACTTGACAATGATGGTGTGAAAAAGTTTCGAGGAGAATCCGTAATTATTACCGAGTACTTCTTTGTAATAAGCATTGACAACAATATCAGTATTTTGTTTATTAAGTTAGGAAATCTACTAGTATATCCGAATACTTGTCATCCATTTCCTACCTCGTTGAAACCATGAATGAGTTTACAGATGGATGTGCAACGCAATATAAAATTCGGCATTGTTTAGGGGATATCAGAAACTTGTCGGTATATCGGTTTCAAGCATTTCACTCGAAATTTTCAGACTGCACATGCTAAAGATTCAGTAGTTTGTTGTTCAATAATTTGTTTAGAATATGTTAATTCTTATTTTAAAATACAATTACATGTAAATACAATAAATACATGTAGTTCTAAAAATTATTTTATAGCCTCCTTTACCTTACATGTATTGATTTCAATGCATGCATTACAGGACCTCAAGCAATTGAAGGACTCCACGAAAGACAAGTAGATTTGGCAGTTTTGCGTGGACAAGCCCATATACAAAATGGGCTGAACTTGTATGAATTTGCTATCGCAAATTTGACAAGACCAAATCTGTTTGTCGAAGACAAATATTTCGTTTTCTTGACTCCATCCCACGAGATTGCAACTTGCAATTTAAAACTGTTTCAAATATCAGGTATATTTGCCAAGTTCTCGTTGACAACTTGTCTTCATAAATCATCACGCGAGAATTGTCTTGCTTTTGTGAAAAATGCGACACTTTTCAGCGAATGCCCGAATGTTCCCAAAAGCTGGTCAATTTCTAGATATTGAAATGGTCGACGAAACCGCTATTATCGATGTTGAATCGGATGACAAAGAGGAATCGTTGTCCAAAATTATGTCTTTTGTCACAATTTATGACGTTATAAGCGTAACGTAGAGTAACATCAATGCCGCGAGCGACGTCATTTCATCAGTATGGCTACTTTCGGAGCAACACATCTTGTTTAATATTGCTTCTAAATATTAGAATTCAGATTAGCTATGCAGAACAGGAAAATTATTATATATTCCATAACCAGTGGAGCTAGTGATAGTTTTAACTAATATTCAGGTGACTCATTAGGCCTTTGGGTCTCTAATGCATGAATTTTCCCTACAGGTTTGTACACTCTTTATAAATTATACAATGCTTATTGATAAATATTGAGGTGAAAGGAATTTAGTGTATCCTGTAACTTTTATTCAGATGAATATAATGTTGAAAATCATGTTTTTCTGGTTTTCAGCTGAATACAATATTTCAAATATGCATTATATCGATGAACCCCGCGGATGGGGGGAGGGGTTTACATTCACTGGTCCCATTAGGACAATTCTAGTTGATTTAGGGTTAATATAGTATGCAAGCACAATATGAAAATCAACCATGCCACTTACTATAACGGAGAAATTTCACTGATTAAAACTAGGCTTGTGAATAGTTCCCAATGTAACCACAAAGAGTCGGGGGGGGGGGGTCAAACATGTAGCAATTTATTTATGCGAATGCTGAAATATTTAATCTTTGTGGTAAAGATTGGGATTCTGAACAACATCATATTGTTTTTCCTCTTTTAAAATACTTTTTAGCATGTCATTGCTACGTGGGATACATTATTAGATAATTTTTTAGGATAATCACCGCCTTGCTATCTAAAAAATAGATTTTGAAGATTTTTATCATCCTATTGTGCGATTTCATTACATTACATATTTTCCCTGTTTTCGTTTAAATTAAGATTTCTTAATCCAATTGATAGAGGCTAGATGAGATGGACTCCCTGCCCTCAGAGCTTCGTAGAAAATAAACATATTCATTTTAATCACTAAGCGCACGGTACTGGTGTCACTTTACGTTACACTTATAACGTCATAATTGTGGCAAAATATATAATCACGAAAGCAACGTCACATTTTAAACAAATTCATTATCTCCAAGCTGTAATATCATAACTAAAGCACATGCATGACTTAATGTTTAAAAATTGAAAATAAATCTTTGTACGTGTATAGTGTACATTCATAAAAATTATGAATTCTTAGAAATACTCCAAAGTATACGTACTGTATTTATTTCACCGTGCCTACAACAGCAGGCATGTCGTATGAAATAAGGGTACCCGTTTCGGTAGGTTTCGTTTTGCTTCGGTAGATTTCGTTTCCTTTCGATTTCGTTTCGCATTTTACAGGTAACCATCCCATGAAATAAGGCTTGCAATTCTTATGAATATGACCTCTGAGAAATTTGAACACAGTAAAAAAAAAATCAGTTTTGGTTTTTTCTAGGATATATATAGACTTGCTCAAGTCTCTATGTTTAATAATCATTGCTCTCGATCTTTAATACTTTTTATTAATGCCAAACACGGAAGGGGGGGGGGGGGGGTTAAAAACTCCCGTACGTTTCTGTCATCGATCTACATCGATAACGCTCTAGTGGGGAAAAAACAACAACCAGCGCATAGAAAGTATATGTAGTTTTGCGCTTTATAAATGAATAATAATAATAACCACGGTGAGTTGAAATGAGAGTTAAAAACTTCCAAATAATATTACATTTTAACGTTTTAATGTTCACTTTCATTTCTGAATAAACAGTAGAAAAGGTATACAGAGTGTTATTTATACACGTATGTTTTACTTGCGAATCGGTTAGTTTCAATATATATCATATTTAGTTTTGAAGGGGTGGTCTCGTGAAAACCGTGTGACTTTAGATTTTTTTTGTCAGATGTTGAACTTTTGACCTAATGATATTGTTATTCATATGCGGAAATCTTGATTTGTATTCGATAATCTTGATATCTATATGCGGACGGAAATTTTGATTTATATGTGAGAAATCTTGATATTCATATGCGAATTTTTTTTATTTTACTCTACGAGAGAGAGAGAGAGAGAGAGAGAGAGAGAGAGAGAGAGAGAAAGAGAGAGAGAGAGGCTTCCTCTACTCTTCTGGAGTACCAACGCATGTGGGCGAAATATTCCAGGGGCAATCGCTCACACCCGCCAGAGATCACCTGGGTCCTAATTACAACAGTGAGGTTGTTCAACACGTCACTGATACTCTAACAAGATTTTGACATTCAATTCATTTAATATGTGACTTATGTATATATCTTTCATTCATTGGAAGGGGGGGTACATAAGATCTAACACGCTATATATATCCACCGTTCTGGTGCCTGTGTTCACATCCACCTCCTAGGGAATGCTACAGGCTGGTGCATGTTGGAAAATGTAGGAGGGTCCACAGTTTTCTCTGTACTTGCTCTTTAAACCAGGTAGCACGCAGGAGACAGGTGAGATGCGCAGAGATCTCTTCCCCCTTAGAACGTGACCACCCGTTCAGGTCCAGGCACCTATGTCCACATAGGGCCCCCTGTGTTGCCCCTACGTTGGTAGTCAAACTGGCCGCCTCCCCAGTTCCCCACAAAAAATTGCACGCGACCCTTTCCGCCATATATGTAAATTTGCACCCTGTTTCTGATTACGATTAATAAATATTCAAATTTGTATCACTCTTGTTAATCCAGCTAGCTAAGCAGCCTATGGGGGATTACAGGGCAGCCACCCAAGCTTCGACATAGCTACTGGGTTTATTCAGTATATTAGGGCAAGGCCAACTATTCAATTCAGGCCAAATGTCTCACGGCTGGTAGTGCTGTATATTTATTAAAGTTTAATTTTAGCAGAGTAGCTCCTCTAGTTAAATTTAAGATATCCGAGGTCAGGTCATGGTCAATGAAGCTAATTCTTTTATCAATTTTTGAAATTATGCATTTCACCTACAATCAATAATGACTAAATCCATGCGTACATCTAGCATGTGTACATCAACATTATCAAATACGAATCAAATATTATGTATAATCGAGATTTATATAATTATCGAATATAAATAACAAGGTTACCAAATGTAAATAAATAACAAGATTATCGAATATAAATCAAAATTTTCGCATATAAATATTAAGATTATCGAATATAATTAAAATTTTCTCATATATGAATAACAAGATTATCGAATATGATTAAAGAGTTTCGTATATAAATCAAGATTTGTATAATATTGAAACGTTTTACACACCGTAAGTGTATCTGTTCAATGCTGAATTTTTATATGCATACATACAGTACATCGTCGCAAACCACGGGTTATTGTTTCATTCTATTTCACAAACGTTTGTGAAATGAAACAATAACCCGTGGTTTGCGACGATGACATACAGTAGTACATGCAACAAAATGTAGTCTGTACAATTGTCATTTGATAAAGTCAATTAAAGTATATGTACCAGATCTAGAGCAAAACATATCTATGAGATACACATGCTATAGGTTTGTATACTATTTTTAAAAATCATTTTAATTTAGATCATTCAAAAATAATAAAAGCAACATTTTACGTTTTAGCTAGACGTAGGTTGTGTACATTGACGTCGCGTCATTGCGCGACAAAATCACATGGGACATTTATTTGGACATTAAGTATCTTTTCGTTTTCCTAAATGGACGCGGGATAAAATGAAATGTTGTATATTCTATATAGTAAATTTTATGTACTTTCTGTAAGTTATATTCATTAAAATATTCGCGTTGGAATAATGCTTAGAAATAAGACATAAAATGATAGAATTGTTTAAAAAGCGCGGTATTTGTAGAATAAGGACATTTCACTGGACACCCATAAAATCAATCTACTTCATGGATATACTCAGAATTTTATAATACTGGTATACATTGTGCTCTACGATACATGTCATTATAAATGTAACAAGGATAGTCAACTTCCCCCTGTATTAGGCGTGCTACTGGTCATGATGATTTGCATTTGCAGTCTATCTAC
>NC_079167.1:38532868-38555368 GCF_947568905.1 Ostrea edulis
TTCATTTGAATTCCCTTACCCAAGGTTGATTTATGCCAAGTTTGATTGTCTAGCGATTCTGGAGTAGATTTTTAAAAGATGCTACCATATTTTCACTACTTCTTATTTAATTCCCTTTTGAAAAAAGCGTGATCCTTCATTTGAACAATATCTAATCACCTTTACTCTAGGATGCTTTGTGGTGTAGATGTTCGAAATTGGTCATGTGATTCTGAAACAAAAGTACCGCAAATTGTACATGTATATTAATGTACAATATACGTCCGTCGGGCAGTGAAATTTAACCTGGAAGCATATAATGCACTCTGAATCGATACAACACACATTCTGAATAGAAAACCCTTAAAGTGGGTCACGGTGCACCAATCTATCTGACATGTGAACTGATTATGTATTTCTCTGAGAGGCGGATTGTGACAAAACGTCGGTGCAATATCTATTTGTGATGATAAAAAGTCCAGGAAACTATTTGATCTACTTTTAGCCCTAAAGTAGGTCATGGTTTGTGCACCAATTAAGTTGAAATGTTTGAAATATGAACTGATTATGTGTTTCTCTGAGAGGGAGATTGTAACAAATTTCAGAGCATTACTTGTGACTATACCGGAAAAAATCTGGAAAACTGTTTGACCTACTTCTACCCCTAAAGTAGGTCATAGTGCACCAATGCAGCTGAAATATTAACTGCACTTGTATTTCTCCAAGATGAAGCCGTTGAGTAAATATCAGGGCAATATCTGTATCCGTAATGAAAACAGCCCTATTTTTAGCCCAAAAGTAGGTCAAGGACGGATCAATCCAGTTGAAATACAAACAGAACTTGTACTCCTTCAAGAGGAAGCCTGTGACTAAATTTCATGGCAATGCTTAACGAAAAAAGTAGGAAAAGTGTTTGACCTACTTATAGCCCTAAAGTAGGTCAAAGATGGACCAATCCAGCTGAAATGCAAACTCTTACACTTTTTGAGGGAGAAATTGTGACCAAATTTCAAAGTCGTACATGCATCTGTTACCGAAAAAAGTTCGGAAAACATGACCTCGGACGGACAGCCAGACATACAGACACACGGACAGCGCCATGACATGACGGGCGTATAAAAATGTCGAAAATGTTTAAAGTTTACGGGCGGACAAATAGACCGATGGACGACGGACAAAAGGTGATCAGAAAAGCTCACTTAATCTTTTTAAGGTAGTACTCTACATCGTCATAATGGCTGACTTCCTTTAAAACATGGATGAAAAAATCGATATCAGCAATACTTGACTTTTCTTTTTCCATTTAAATACCATACCGACTGCAGAACTGTAGGTCGCAGGTTCGAGTCCAGCAGGTTTTTTTTTTTAAAAAAAAAATTCAGATTACCTTCTAAAACTGTATTTTTTGACAAATTAAAGTCAATTTGAAAATTTTCAACTTCAAAATATTGTACATATCTACATCAAATTTCTCTGGTGTAGCATACCTCCTTAAAAGACTTGCTGTGCAAAAAAGCGTAAACTACCTCAAGTTAGGTTATATCAATGTAGGTCATATCGTATAATATTGGTAAAATTAGCTTGTTTCTTATGATTCAATGCTCACAAGCCTTAGATTTTAAAAATGTGAACCAACACTGATAAATAGACATCACATGCGCTTCGCAAGGATTCACTTAGCAACTATTGACGAAGCATCGACCATGAAGGCAGACATCTTCGTACATTTATTTTTCAAATTTGAAAACGTACATGTAGTTATGTAGGCCTGATGTTTACTTCGCAGTACCTTTAAGATCGATTTTGATGTCATTCCGACAGAAAGTACAGGAAATTTGTTTCCTCTTGATACCGTACAAAACGTCATCAAATGCTTATACTAGGAAGTGCAATAGGTAACTGGTTTTTATTTTATAAGTTTTGATATGCAATTTCCCCCCAAGTGAAAATGTATATGTATTTTAAAATGAAATTGGAGCAAAATTTGCTAATATTCACTCCCACAAAATTTTTGACATCATATAAAACATGTCTTCAAATACATGTACCAGAAAATACAGTATTTGCGGCTTTTCATTTCATAAATTTTAAACCACATATACATAGAACCTTTAGTTACTATATCATGTAACATTGTCGTTAATTAAATTTGGTATCAAGAGCCTGATCACGATTAACAAATCAATGGGCTCAATGAGACGTGGCGTCATCTGGTAAAATGCGACTCATTTTATGATCGGAGAGACGGATCAAACAATTTTCTTTCAAGTGAAAATGTATTTCAAAATGCAACAGAGCAAAATTTGAAAATACTTGATATGCTATTATTTCGCATATGACACCGTTGTTCTACGAAACTCTTCTAATGATGAAATGCATGTATTGTTCAGAAATTGAATTTTCACCACAATATTTGAGGCACAAGTAGATCTAGATCTTCATATAGTTTGATTCCCGTGGGGATCCGGGTTAGGATAGGTCCTCAGTACCCCCTTGCTTGTCGCAAGAGGCGACTAAATGGGATGGGCCTTCGGATGAGATCGCAAAAACCGATGTCTCGTGTCACAGCAGGTGTGGCACGATAAAGATTCCTCCCTGATCAATGGCCATAAGCGCCGAGCATAGGCCTAAATTTTGCAGCCCTTCACCGGCAGTGGTGACGTCTCCGTTTGGGTGAAATATTCTCGAGAGGGACGTTAAACAATATTCAATCAATCAATCATATAGCTTGAATAAAAATAAAGATAAAAATCTCTCTAACAAAGGTGTCTTATTGAGCATGTTTAATTCTGTTGATTTTCTATTTTATAGGAGACCAACGACCAAACATAGATGCGATGTACCAAGTTAGGTTCTATTTAAAAGTTCTTCATAGCACATTTTCATATTTCGTTCGTTTGTTTTGGCGTCTCTTAGATACTTTTTCACTCTATCGCCAAGTACCAGCTGTAGGTAAAGTACCACAAATTTAGACCTACATTATGTATGCATATGATAGCGCTCAGGACCGTAGAAGTGGGGAATGTTTATAGTCCCAACGCCTGTTGCGAAACAGGACCTTGGTTTTTAAGGTTTCATCCGAAAGACCCGACACTCTCACTTCTAAAGGGAAGGAGCAGTCACTACCCATTTTACGTCTTTTGGAAAGACGCGGCTAAAGTGGGGCTCGAACTCACAACCTCCTTATCATTAAAGCAAAATTCATGTTTCCAACCACTGATCCACTGCCACCGCTGTGTTGAAATGGGTATGCATTAACTGTACCTTTACACAGACTGTGTTGGGATGGGTATGCATTAACTATACCTTTAGACAGACTGTGTTGGGATGGGTATGCGTTAACTATATCTTTACACAGACTGTGTTGGGATGTAAATATTATTCAGATGTTAAGCGTGTAGTAAACATACACCCACTCCCACTTGTAATCGCCATAAATGAACGTATAAAGGAGTGTTCTAATTCAAATATTATCGAACTCCTTGACATTAATGACATTTTAAGATTTATAATATTGTGTTTACATTCACTTTGTTTTCCTTTATATTGTTAGCAATTGAAATCGAAGGCTATAATCTCATAAATACTTTCATTTTTGTGCAAAGAGTTTTAATACTAGCAACTGGGACGCCACGATCAAAATGTGGCATTTTCAACGTTAACTTAATGAGTAGAAAAACCCCAAAACGCGATGCTTGTTGTTTTTCAAATGCCGACAGAACAAAGTACAGTCAATAATACATGACGTCACGGCATTGTATGTAACAAGGTAAACACCACAGACGATGTAAAAAATAGAAGAAATGTCTTACAGTTGAGACGGTACGCCTGAGTAAGTCTCTGCTTTTAGTATTCTGTGAGAAAATAGCACAGGCACTTGTTTCTGTAAATATGTTATATGACGTCTGTATACTAATGATAATACAAGGTACTTAAGCTTGAAATGACACCCCCACCCCACCCCTGCGAATGTCGGCCTTCTGAGCTTCCAGGGAATATGCAATGCAAATGTATTTACTATCGTACGATAATTCATCTAATAAAACATAATTATATGGCATGACTGTATTCCTTGCCGCTTATCTCTAAAAACTGCAACAAAACATGGCTCCTCAGCTTTTACACCACTGATACCGCACAGAATAAGTGCGCGATTTTGATTGACTCTCACGCTCTTCTAACATTACGTTTGGAAATCAGCACGAAGTACATCGATGACAAAGAGGAAGAGGCGCTAGAACTTACAATCAAAGGACATAACATACAAATTTTAGGCCAGAGAGGGACAGAAAAGAGCTTCATTATTGAGAGAATAAGAAATCAATTAAAATCAACAGCTAAAAAGGTAGTTTTAACGGAGACTACTGGTGTGGCATCTCTTAACATCTGTGGAATAACTACGCACTCGTGGTCAAGTATCAGTGAAGGCCAAAAGGAGTGCATGATTGGGGCTTCAGATTGAAATGAAAACAAAGGACCAGATGTATGCCTATAGGTATTGGTATACCATTGCAGAGCCCGCACCGGGCTAGTTTCTGTGGAAACGAGGGGGTTATTTATATTCGGTCTTTCTATCCCCCTCATTTCTGTCCAAGCCTTCATAAAGTATGTGGGAAATCAGTCGCGATTCGGTTTGAATTTATTTCAGCTTACCTTTGATGTGAATCGTTCGAAAACTTACATAAATCAATTCATGAATGATTTGCCGCAAGGGAATACAATTGAAACCATTCAATTCCACACGAAAGCAACGATAATCATCGTCATTTCAAACACAACAGCCTTTCGCTGTCAAATTCGCCTCAATGATAAACAATGACTTCAGCGCATGCGTCACCTCATTTTGTAAAACAGCTAGAGGCCCAAGAGGGATGAAATGCCTTACTTTAGTAAATCACACACAAATCTAACTTTTTCAGTTTATTTTTTCATTACACGCATCGTATTTTTGTGAATGGACATATTTTTCTGAATTCGAAAATACAGAAAACAATATAGATAAAAAGGAAGTTATTACATAAATTATTCTAAGTGTTTGTTGAAATGAAAAATAGAAGAAAATGTACTCAAGTCAGATATTGTCTGAAATAAAATTGCGCATATTGTTTTTGCTCTGCTGTTTGTTTTGAAAAATGTCATTGTTGTAACAAAAAAACAACGAAAAAACAAAAATATGAATAATAAAAAGAAAAAAGATAATTAACAGAAGTGTTGAAATATTGTTTGATTGATCTCGACCCGCATAATATCAGGCGCGGATATAGATTTTCAAAGAGGATGAACCAGACGATCTGTTGACTGTTGTTGATACCATGATATGTGTTTTGTACAGTGTACTTATTTTTTATCGTATGCTTGCAGTTTTATAAGTTAGTTACTGATTAAAACATCCTTTAAAAAAGAATTGAATATGACAAACGTTTATATTTACAATGTTCATTGATAAACGTTCAATATCTGACAAAAAAATTAATTCACCTAGTCTTCATCAACACCCCCCCCCCTTAAAACAAAATTTGATGATGTTGAAAATAGTAGTCAGTGTACATGAATATCGATGTCGGATTGCATAAACTTGCAGGAGTTTCGAACCCATCCCCCATAAATATTTAAAATTAAGTTTGGATCCAGCATTGATGATTTGACATTTTCCCTAAAGGAGTTCAATTGATTCTTTCGGATGCATGTGAATGAATCTCTTTGTTAGATAATTAATGTCCAGTTTGATATTGGGGGTAATCGTTCATTTATAATGACACTCCAGAAAGTCTCTCCTTGCCCATTGTGGAACGTAAAGTACATCTTTACAAGTAAGTGTTGAAATGAAAAGGACCTTTCTGCTTTGCAGTTGGTAACGGGTAAGGTGCAGCCGATGAAGAATTATAATTTCTGCAGGTTGGAAAATATCTTTATTGAATTCCGACAAGCATTCCACTTGGCATCAACTCAATCTACGACTGACCACTTCTATTTCCAAGCGCTGACCTCGTGTTGGAGAGACGTGGGCGATTAAAAGTCATTTCCCCGCATAAATAAACTCTCTCTCTCCCACTCCAAAATCAAAAGGGGGATTGCAGCCCGTGCACCCCCCCCCCCTGTCGAGATCCGCCAATAAATGTTAAGTAGACTGAAATTAATCACCTTCATTGATTTGCAGTTTAACAGTCTGTATAAACAGACAAAGTTCTTCTGTCACAGGTTTGTTGTTCTGTCATAGATTTGTTGTTTTTTAATTCATGGTATGAAATGAAGATACACCCCCCCCCCCCCTAAAAAAGGAAGGTATAATGAATAAATATAACATAATATGAAAATAAAAATGAATGAATATAAAAGGGGGAAATAAGCACATGAGATGCGGTTCCTTTAATGATATTTAATCCCATTTCAGGAATGCAGTACACATTGCCCACTTTGCACCTTTGAATGGTCTTTTTTAAAAATATTTTTTATTCCCAATTACATTTTTTTTTACTTATTTTGTTTCCAGTAATTCATTATTTTCATATTCAGAAGAATAAGTCCACTCACAGATATGACATGCAATGAGTGTGATGAGAAATAAACTGAAAAAGTTAGATTTGTGTGCGGTTTACTAATAGTAACTAATTTCACCCCTCTTGGGCCTCAAGTTATTTTACAAAATGAGGTGACGCATGCGCTGAAGTCATTGTTTATCATGGAGGCGAATTTGACAGCGAAAAGCTGTTGTGTTTGAAATGACGACGATTATCGTTGCTTTCGTGTGGAATTGAATGGTTTCAATTGTATTCCCTTGCGGCAAAATCATTTATGAATTGATTTATGTAAGTTTTCGAACGATTCACATCAAATGTAAGCTGAAATAAATTCAAACCGAATCGCGACTGATTTCCCACATACTTTATGAAGGCTTGGACAGAAACGAGGGGGATAGAAAGACCGAATATAAATAACCCCCTCGTTTCCACAGAAACTAGCACCGGACATATGTTAGAGTTTTTACTTGGAGATAGCATAATCGTAGCAGGTTAATTATTATACCCCCCGCAACAAGTTGTGGGGGGGGGGGGGGTATACTGGAATCGGGTTGTCCGTCTGTCTGTCCGTCCGTCCGTCTGTAGACGCAATGGTTTCCGGGCTCTAAAGCATTATCCTTTCCACCTACCGTCACCATATCATATATATGGACTACCCATGGGATGAAGATGTTCCCTATCGATTTTGGGGTCAAAAGGTCAAAGGTCAAGCGCACTGGACATCGAAGTAGGAATATGGTTTCCGGGCTCTAAAGCGTTATCCTTTCCACCAACAGTCACGATATCATACATATGGACTACTCATACGATGAAGATGTTCCCTATCGATTTTGGGGTCAAAAGGTCAAAGGTAAAGCGCACTGGACATCGAAGTAGCAATATGGTTTCCGGGCTCTAAAGCGTTATCCTTTCTACCTACAGTCACCATATCATACATATGGACTACCCATGGGATGAAGATGTTCCCTATCGATTTTGGGGTCAAAAGGTCAAAGGTAAAGCGCACTGGACATCGAAGTAGCAATATGGTTTCCGGGCTCTAAAGCATTATCCTTTCCACCTACAGTCACCATATCATACATATGGACTACCCATGGGATGAAGATGTTCCCTATCCATTTTGGGGTCAAAATGTCAAAGGTCAAGCACACTGGACATCGAAGTAGCAATATGGTTTCCGGGCTCTAAAGCGTTATCCTTTCTACCTACAGTCACCATATCATACATATGGACTACCCATGGGATGGAGATGTTCCCTATCGATTTTTGGGTCAAAAGGTCAAAGGTCAAGCACACTGGACATCGAAGTAGCAATATGGTTTCCGGGCTCTAAAGCGTTATCCTTTCCACCTACAGTCACCATATCATACATATGGACTACTCATGGGATGAAGATGTTCCCTATCAATTTTGGGGTCAAAAGGTCAAAGGTCACGCGCACTGGACGTCGAAGTAGCAATATGGTTCAGTTTGTCATGCCATTTGTTTTTTACACTCAGAAAAGAGGTAGTTTATACCTATTACCAACACCCTTTGGGAGATTGGGGTAAGCGGGGGGGGGGGGGGTATTCTTAGTGAGCATTGCTCACAGTACCTCTTGTTTTTCATGGTTTGGAAATGCCTGAGAATGAGTTGTACCCATTGACCTGAAAGAAAGCAAATGTCCTTATGCTGTACAACAAGATCCAGAAATCTGTCACTACGACAGACCAATAGGCACGTTTCGAGTTCATCCGGAACACCCGGGATTTTTCGCATTTAGACACGCTGATCACGTGACATGAACAAAATGTTCAGCAGGGGTACTTCCGGTTGATATTGTTTACTCTGGTAACAAAACTGTCTTTAACAAAATATGCATTTTGTGGCACGAAAGGTCGCAATTCAGATAATGGAAAGAAAGGGTGTATATCTTCTTTGGATGATGTTAAAGTTCACCCTTTCCCAACCCTGGAAAAATGTCCACGCAGAGGAAACGATGGCGTCATTTGTTTAGCAGAACAGTGAAGAAAATTAGAGCGATTACTACATTCCGTAAAAGCTGAACCAACACAGAAGCATCCCTGTTCTAGCCATTTCACCATATGAAAGGCGAAGATAACAAACAGTGATAAAGTTTTAAGAAAGCCAAGAGGTTTGTACTGCCCTTTACAAATAGATACTGAGCGACATTAAAATAGGCTTACATGTAGTTGATACCCTCATCCACATAGATCTGAGCAATGTATGCATTTTACAATGGTGATCATGTGGCACTAAATTGATAGTAAATTATCATATATCAGAGAATTTACACTTCGAATTCATGGTTTAGGCTCATAAACAATTTCGGGGGGGGGGGGGCATATAATTATAATATTGGGGGATCTATTCTTACAGATATAGATTAGGATTTGCAATAATCATTCAACCAAGCTCCATACAGATAGTTCATTTACTTCCAAATAAATTCCAATTCATATCAAAGAACTCTCATTTATCTTTGCTCCAACTTGACCAAGCAGTGTGCTTTGTATACATCAGAAATTACATGTATGTACACTTCCACTCATATTTATGTGCTCTCCCACTTCTTTCATTTAGTAAGAAAAATAAGCATGATTTTCTTTCTTCATAATCTATTCAACATATATACACAGGTTGATAACAATGACTGTACTCCTTATGTTGACTGTTATGCAGTAAAACAGATGAATGAAAGTTCAACTATTAATTCATTTCAGCCCGGTAAGAATCAATATCCTTTTGTGTATTATACACCTGCAATTCTTTTCTTTTGCTGCTTCAAATCTTGTGTATTTGAAATTTTAATTCTGATATTTTGGTATTATTATAGGTAGTCTGGCAGTATTATAGGTAATGTGGCAGTAATGGCATGACATCATGAGAGCTAATCAACATGGTTAATGATGTATAGAGACACTGTCTGAAGACCTCGAGGGAAAGGCAAGGAAAATGGATGATCCACTTCCTATATCCCTGTAAAAAAGAGGAAGGATGCCACAATATTGACGATAAATTACTGTAAATTCAAGAAGCAAAGTTGTGAAAATGCTAAAATAATAATTAATGTATTTGGTAGAAAAATATCATTAACTGCATATATATTTTTGAACTTATTCAGGAATACATCAGATGTAATCATTCATATTGAAACTGAATCTATCAATTTTCATAACTTTTATCAATAAAGTATACTATATTTATTTTACATGTATCTAATTTCCTTAATACATTGTACTCATGGGAGTTTGCTTGCATTCAATGTTCTGACATGAATCCGAAAATGTGCATATTTCATCACAAGAGTCCACCTGGGCACTAAGCATGTGTCATGTATAAAGCAGACTCAAACAAGATCTACCAACATAATATTTGAATGAACACAAACGGTCTTAGATACTCTCTTTCTTTCTCTGCAATATATGGCATTAAACAGCATTAATTCTTTTTTTTTCTCAATTTTGTTAATATATACAAGTCAATTAACTTTTCCCAAACTTTTGATGCATATAATGGATGTTCTCTGTACTGCTACATAGAATGGAAATGATGTCACTAACAGGAATATACCTTAATCATGAGCAGATCTATTTTGTTCTATGATAACAATTTGAGCAATGATCACAAATACTCATGACATTGGAATTATGAAAAGTCATTGAAATGCATGTATCTACTAGAGTCACTTTCATACTAAAAATTCTTATTAAATGAGTCTCTTATAAATGAAAGACTTGTGACGCAAGTATTAGTTGATAAATGATTATTTTCAAATATCATTGTTTAAATTAGGGAGGGTATCATTTATAACTTAGTAGATATGATTAAATTATTCTCACCCATATAACATTTTTCTTTTGTCTTGGTCATTTTTGTTCGCATATATTGCATTCTGTTGTGTCTTTGATAAGTATGATGACCTTTTATGTAGAAATATTCCATAGCTTTGACATAATCAGCATGGTCAGTCATTCACAGATGATACCACTGTCATGTCCATAGTTTAATACCAAACCATTCAGACCAAAGCAGGTCATGTATGTATACCATCACAGCACCTGCAAGATATAAATCTGGTTTTACAAGCATGCATGTATCGAACAAAAAAAAATTAAGTTCAAAATTGCTTCACTTAGTTTGTGAAATCTTTAGGTACATGAACAGGTCCAGTACTATAGGGTTATTGAACTTATATTGGTGAATATTGGCACGAGTTGGCTGTGAAAATGCACGAGCTTGCGAGTGCATTTTGACAGCCAACGAGTGCCAATATTCACCTATATAAGTTCAATAACCCTTTTATTATATAGCTAGAGTATTTAGTTGTAAATTATATCCCTTTTCACTCAAACTACTCCAAAATAGACGAGAATTCATCAATATTGGCATCTAAGGCGAAGGTGTGCAATAACAGCATGCATTTCTTAACTGTTCAATATTTAACCCGTCATTAATGCATGAAGCAAACTGATTTTGTAAATGGGGACATCATAATTTATGTACAGTGAAACATTTTGCTTAAGTAAAAATCAAATACCTACTCTGTCAGATTCGGAGAACCGTCGTCTGCCATTTTGGCTTGTTTACGTCGTTACGGTAACGTCAATATTGAACGCTCATACTCGGAATGTTTCGGGCGCCAACAATTTACGCAATGCAAAGTTAGCGTTCAATAAATTCTCAGGATATTGAACGCTAACATTCTCTAGATTTTACGCAGACTTTATAATAGACTATTTATCAGCTATATAATAAAATCTTTATATTAAGCTATAGAGCTTGATTTAGCTATTTCAAATCTATTATGAACTTTGAAAAGTGCAAAAATCCAATTTCAGTGAATGATAAAATTCCACCCATGTACATGTTGTACATCCAAAAAAATTTAAACAAATAATGTATTGTAAACTACATTCCTCAGAAATATAATTTTGATTCACAAGTGTTACTTTTCAAAATTGCCTCACTACACCTTAGAAAGAGTTTCTCATATCAGCATGAAATGATTTAATTATGAATGAGGATCAACAAAATAATGGATATTAGGCAATCTGAGTTTACATAGTGTAATATCTGTGGAAACGAGGGGGTTATTTATATTTGGTTTCTTTTACATCATATATGAAAACAAATTATTTTTTATAAAATTGTTACAGAAAATCAAAATCAGTAAAATTCAAAAGGCTTTCCACATATTATGACATTGTTAAATTTATTTATAGAAAAAACAAAACAAAAAGCTGTCCAGGTCTAGTTTTGCTCTCAGAAAAATGCAGCGAAATATTTGTGAGACTTTACACCCGCACTAGGAATGAACGAATACATTGTATAAATAGCCTAACCCCCTCGTTTCCACAGAAGTCAGTACTGGGCACGATGCCGGCTTTATGAATCACTTTAAGACATTGTGTTTTGTTTAATCATATACAACGTTCTACAAAAAAGTAGTAACTGTTTTGATTTACCTATTTGGTAGGTTTCACCGAGTCTAATACGTTCTTTTCATGTCCCACTATGGCTACTACTGTACTAGATAGAGCCTAGGGTTCCTAGACAGCTAGGCCTCCTGCATAGATCTGCAAGTTACACTGCAACATCGTCGTCTTGTCTAAGTCTTCCGTTGAATTTGACCAATGGTACAGCGCTGCCTCAAAAGTATTCGCGGAAACAAACTCTGTCTCCAAAGTTTAGAGCTGAAATAAATACTTAAAATGATAAACAGACTTACTTTAATACTTTGTCAAGCAACCTTTGGAGCGAATGACTGCCAGTATTTTCCTTGGAAGTGAATTGTATAAATTTTGAACATACTGGGGTTGATAAGAAGTCCACAGTTCGTTGATGGCGTTAAAAATTTCATCTGGGGTCCTTATGTTTTGGGCGGTATATTGAAGTTCTCTTTTAATGCGAAGCCATATATTTTCAATTATGTTTAGGTCTGGTGACTGGGCAGGCCAGGTCAAACAGTTAATATTATGATTGTGTTTGTATTCCTCAATAATTCGCGCTCGATGTACAGGGGCATTGTCATCTTGAAACCGATAAATTCTATTGGAGAAATGACGGGCTAAAACAGGCCAAAGAATTCGAGAATTTCTTGATATTTTACAGCATTTATATTTCCGTTTACTTTACATAAAGTGCCAACACCATGCCAAGATATACAACCCCATATCATTACAGTCACTCGCTTCTGAAATGAGCGACACATGCATTCCGGACGGTAAGCTTCATTTGCAGACCGCCATACATACACACGATTATTTTGTCCTATCACAATCTGTGATTCATCACTGAAAATAACTTGCTTCCATTCATTCTGAACTGACCATTTTCTCCTCGCAAGACACCATGAAAGTCGTTTTTTCTGTTTACCTCCCTGACTACCATTTTCTTCCTTACAACTCGCTTAAAAATCTTATTCCTGTGTAAAATCCTTTGGACAGTCTTGTGATGAACATTTATTGCACCTCCATCGTTGAAATCATTCGTTATGTCCCGTTATTGTCTTCCACGGTTTCTTTTTACTAAGCGCAAAAGTCTACTCTCCGCTCGTTTGGTAACTTTTCGAGGTCTCCCGGAACGGGACAAATTTTCCACATTTCCCTTGATGCAAAACTTTTGCCATATAGATCGAATTATTGACTCAGATATATTCAACAATCTCTCAATGTCACGATTTCTGTGTCCCTCCCGTTTTAAATCAACAACCACTTGTCTAAGCTCAGTGCTAATTTCTTTCGACTTTCGTGCCATGTTGGAAAACACCGGTTGATAAATATAGCAGACAACAACATTGGTACGTCACCTAGTCAGATGATTAGTCATGTGATACATGTACGGGAGAGAACTCAAAATTAGTAAACAATCAAAGAATTCTAGCTGTGAATAATTTTTTTAATTTGCTATCTAAAAATAAATCACGCTGCCATTTTGTTTTTCCGCGAATACTTTTGAGGCAGCGCTGTAGCTTATCAAACGTTGACAAACAAATACGTACCCCCATACATCCCAAACAAATACATTTAATACACGAAGTGTTGGTAAACAACGAGAAACCGAAAGTAACCCTGCTGAACATTTTTGAAACGGCGTGACTAAACGGTAAGCGGTAAATGTAGTACGGCCGAAAGCCGAAAGTCCCGGATAGCGATTTTTTTTCGAGTTTTCTCTCTTAATGCTACATGTAATAACATATAATTTGCAGAGGTTGCTGTTTGTAACCTAGGTACATAAAAAACATAAATTTTTTCTGAGAATTCTTCTACAAAAGTACCAAACCAGAGTTTTCACCTGCCAAAAAGCGGTAAATCTAGTACGTTTTATAAATGTCGGAACCCAAATACGGTCGAAGACACTGACCGATTCCCACAGCCCCTTGTAAATACTGGGTTTAAGTAATTATATTCATGCAAATTATATTGATTAAGACTACATTTTATGTTTCTATCATTATTTCACAACACAGAATAATAAAAACTGCTGTATTTTGTAATCGTATTCTTGTTTTAATCGGAACAAGTAGGTCTCCTTAGTTTGGTAAAGTCGTACCTAAACAGCGTACACTTACATGTAAAACGATAGTTGAGGATTCTATCGGTAATTAGTCATGATTACAACATTAACCATTGATTCCGTTGCCCAGCTCTAACCACGCGAAGGTTCCCCATTCACCCATTCATGTTATTTTGAATAAAAATTTAAACTCCGAAAGTAAAGAAATTATACCCCCTAAAGTAAATAATGTAACCCAAAAAGTGTGCTTTTACAGCATTTTGTCATTTTGATTATGAAAGAAAAGGGAAATATGATAGTACAGTCGTTAATCGTCTTGAAGATGGAATGATAATATTAAAATTTGTCGTTCTTCGATAAATTACATGTACATATGATTACTTTAAATCACACTTCGTATGCATTAGTAGCCTACACTGCATCAAAATAATAATTGAATTATAAAATTAATTCAATAACGAATATGCTTCAACAACCGAAGTTTAAAAAGAAGCACACTATTTATAGTGTATATATATCAAAGTGGATTGAAATATTGCAAAAAAGTGCCTGAACTACACATGTATAATTATAAATAATATGTAGGGTGATACAATAAAATGCGCATATAAATGAACCATATATGCAATTGCGATTTATTTAAGTTACCGTAGATATCTAGAACTCAGTCTAATTCAATATTGTCTATAATGCTAAAACGCGGACTTTCGGTAGATCAAAAGACCGGCGACCGTGTTCGGGTTTCGGCATTTATAAAACGTACTAGATTTACCGCTTTTTGGTATCTGAAAACTCTGGTTCATTATCTTCTTTACAGGATTCCCAGATAAAGTTATATGGTTCTTGTTTAATAGGTCACAAACAGTTATCATAATAAGTTTGATGTCATTCTATCAATTATTAAGAGAGAAAACTCGAAAAAATCGCTATCCGGGACTTTCGGCATTCGGGTTTCGGCCGTACTACATTTACCGCTTACCTGACTAAACACAGAATAAAAACCGTGTTCCGGAGGAACTCGAAACACAGCTATTCACCGAGTCTAAAGAAACCATGGAAAGCTAAGATTAACTAAATTACATCAGTCTGTGTAAAAATAAAATCGTAAACGATGCTCCTACATTAATATATGAATGGAATAATTTGAAAAAGTTCGCAGACCAACTTTGTTACCTTTTGTTAGTATATGTATTTGGATTCAAAATGATAGCGTCACATAGCAAACTTTACGTCATGAAATAGTCTTACGACGTAAGAATGTATTGATGCATTCTGACGTCACAATGCAAGCATGAAAATGTGAGCTTCTTTACTGTTAGGGGCCGGTCAATATTTATGTCATTGAGAATCTAACCGAAACTAAATTAGCGCTCCCTAGCGGAACAGTTATTATCGCGTGTCTTTACCAGACTCTCTGCTCGTCGGAGATTGCGGAGACAGCGGAGTGTCTGGTTGAACGAGACTAGGATTTGGACTGTATCGTTATCTCACGCGTATAACGAGAGTTCCTTTCAAAACCACAACGACGCTAACTTTGACATCACAGTCGACTACACTACGACAGTGAAGTAGGCCTATGAAGCGCGAAACTTCGTAACGTAGTGCAGTAGATTTTGACATCATAACTAGACTACAATCGGATCACGCGCTCGTCATTTTCCGTAACCGGTAAGAAGACTCGGACGTGGATCGGCGCAAAAATTGCATCACATCGATGCATTTTTTCGCCAGAAGCGCGCCTGTGGATGATATTAGAAGGTCAGAACTGAATCCCTGCATAATGTAGTGTTTAGATTTTCACTACAGATTCAGTTTTGGTATCGTTAACGTTTTATAAACATATAAGTGGAAATTGATAGTGGTAGAATACCTAAGATATATTTGAAAGCTGACGTTTCATATTGTAATGTACGACTGTGACGTCATAGTTACATTTGTGTACACGTGGCAACAGACTCTGATGACGTCGATCCACATACGAGGTTCTTTTGCGGTTACGGAAATAGCCGAGTAGTTACGATTGAACTAGACTACTCTACCATTCGGAATCTCTCTAGTGAGACATAAAAATCAAATGACCAATGAAATCGGCTCATTTGGGCTAACCAAAGTACCGCTTACCCCAAACTCCCCGTCAAGGCCTCATTACGTCACTTACAAATAGACCTCTCCTATGTGATGCAGTACAATATACAGATTTGTATATTTTGAGTCAGCGATTATCACGCAGGCAAATAACACTAAAGAAGTAGTTCGTAGTTAAAAGTTTGAAGATATTGACATTCAGAGCATTAATAGGGCCATGAGAACGGAGCTCTCCCTATAGGTAACACGTATATACATGTTTAAAAGGAAAATATAGGAAACTAATGAAAACTTAAACCATACCTATGGAACTTGAAAATTTTGATCCCAATGACGTCGATTGGAATACTAGCGCGTGGACATGTATTCCTCCATTTTGAATCTCGTCTACCCTAGTTCACGTCGTTCTAAGATGTTACATAAAATCCGTAAAAGCATGTAAATCTTATTTTCTTAATCATAATACATGTATATAGGCCTTATCAATCCTCGATTAACGCCATGTCTCCTATGTTTGTAAATTTGCTAAATGACGACGCTGAATATGACGTCACAATGTACTGTTTACATCAATTGCGTTATATTTCCCGCGTTCATTATATAGGCGGATCAAATGTCCAAAATTAGGATGCTTTGATACAGTTCTGTCTTCGTGCTAACTTCGGGTTGTTTTTGTTTTTGTCCTGTTTTGAATATAGATACTAATGCCAATATTTTTTTGCTTCGCCCTCAAAAACGGTCACGCCGTAAAACATATAAGAGGGCGAAGCCCTCTCACGGCCCGAAGGGCCGTGAGAGCGGAGCTCTCCCTATAGGTAACACATATATACATCAACAGGGGATGCCTACTCCTCCTAGGCACCTGATCCCACCTCTGGTGTGTCCAGGGGTCCGTGTTTGCCCAACTACCTATTCTGTATTGCTTATAGGAGTTATGAGATTGATCACTGTTCGCTATCTTCACCTTGCATGTTTAAAAGGAAAATATAGAAAATTAATGAAAAATTAAACCATACTTATGGAACTTGAAAATTTTGGTCCCAATGGCGGCGATTCGAATATTAGCGCGTGAACATGTATTTCTCCATTTTGAATCTCGTCTACCCTCACGTCATTCTGAGATGTTACATAAAATCCGTAAAAGCATGTAAATCTTATTTTTTTTTTTTATCATATATAATCACTGCACTCCTCGATTAACGCCATCTTGTGCCATGGCTCCTATTTTTGTAAATTTGCTAAATACCGATGTTGAATATGACGTCACAATGCACTGTTTACATCAAATGCGTTATATTTCCCGCGTTCAGTATATAGGCGTATCAAATGTCCAAAATTAAGATGCTTTGATAAAGCTCTGTCCTCGTGCTAACTTCGGGTTGTTTTTTGTCCTGTTTTGGATATAAATACTAATGCCAATACTTTTTGCTTCGCCCTCAAACACAGTCACGCCGTAAGACATATTACCGAGCAAGGCTCTAAAGGTAACACGTATGTAAAATAGAAAATGACAAAATCAGCAAATGAATAGAGATAATCTCTACATACGTTCACTGAAAATTTTGTGATCATATGAGCGCCGCCATATTGCTTTTTCATTAGTTTCTTCTAGAGTTATTCATGTTTTAAGTTTAAATGCCAAAAAATGCAAGACTGACGTGTAATTTGTAATACAAACACCCAGTTTGTTAAAAAATTAATGGTGTGATTATTATTGTTACAGTTTTTAGCCAATCATCAAATAGAAAAACCAGTAATACGACTTAATATATGAACGAGTTCATAAGTTTCTTTGAATAAGAATATAGATATACTTTAGTCTCGTTCAACCAGACACTCGGAAATATTGACATAGAAATCATTTAATAAATTTTAATTTGATGACTTAACAATGATGCTGATTGGTTGAAAAATTCGTTTGATTTCCGTGTCAAAATTTCGTTCGGAGTTCATCTGCACTAAGCATGGGGACTACTTTTCTCTGGAATGCGTCTTCCCCGTTCAAATTTTAGCGCTATTTATAGAACGGGATTTTCCACACAAGCATTACATATAACGAAATGTATTCGTTTGAATTTTGTTTTTCATTGATATCGAAAATAAGCACAACTAAAGATATGAATAAAATACACAAGTTAATTCAAAGAAACAACATACATAGGCGGTGATGTTGCAGTTCATAGTCAACTTGATGACGTAGACCACTTACTGGTAGAAGTAGATAGATTACACGAGTTCCCGGAATGAATCGTCTGCTTTACGAGATCGATAACATGACGGAGCAAGTGGCGACTTCTGATCTGGTAAATATTAATGAAATTGAACTGTGTTATATGGGGCTTAGTCAACGAGTGCGTTTTAGATGAAGAGGTGTTGAACCTTTTACTCGATACACAGGGGCTCGTCACGAATTGACCCTCTCTTCTATATTTACACAAGGGAGGAATCCAGAATCCCAAAAATCGCTAACTCAGGTTTTTATTCGTCTCCTTTTTATATTTCAAGGACGTTAAATCTAAGAAGCCCTATCTCGATCGATCGAGGAAAGATCATAGTTTGTAAAAATACCTAACATATGTTTGCACCGGCAATAAATATGAAGAACCAATGCATTTTCTGTCGTTTTTGAACCACAGGAACTTTTCCTCAATCACCCAAAATAGAGACGCGTTCTCATTGGTCAATTCAATTCGCTCTTATGCTGTACTATCGGGTCATAATGTTTTGATCACCGGTGTTGCAGGCATAGGGAATGTTTTTTTAATTAAGAAATAATCTTTAAAAATGTTATCTGCTCCCAAACATTTGTGAGAAAAGCTAAATACATGGTCTATGTATGGAATATGATACTCAGATGACCGAGAGGCCTTTGAGCTCGGGTTTGGTGTACAATTGAATTGACCAATAAGAACATGTTTTCTATTTTGAGTGATTGAGGAAAAGTTCCCGTGGTTCGAAAACGGAGATACTAATTTTCTGTCATGGTCTTTTATAATCACGTAAAAATATTGTACTGAATTCGTTTTTCATCCATGCACAGCTTTCTATATGTGTTAAAATCTTGATAAACTTCAAAATATCTTCCAACTACAGAACATGCGATAACTTTATATTCCCTAACTTTTTTTAAGCCCCCGTATCGTAACCCACAGATAGCTTCATATACCTTTCGCTCAAAAGTCTATCAACTAACATAATTGGAATGCAAAATATTAAAGACATGCGCAATAAATGACAAACATATAGATGGCATTAAGTTTTATTCAATATTTCATTGTACTTTGCAATTGAATAATAAAAGTAACGTACATTTCTGAAGAGAAATTGACAAAAATAACAGATATTTCACAGCAACATTTTTGTCAAACTTTAAAAACTCAAATATAAAGAAATACAAGTTGTAGAAACCTTAAGTGTCTACACTCATGGCGTTCTCAACAGATAATGTAGTACATTTCACCTTTACACAATTCATTTCCCATACTTCATTTAAGTATCATTTGTGTCGAGTTTCATCATTCTTTTCACTCTGCTGAGTGACATTTTCTGCAAACATGAATAAAAATGAAATTTGTCTATAAGGGGCTATCATAATCATTTAATGCCTAGAATTAAGTATCCGTTGACAAGGCAGTATCATCCTTTTTTAACTATCCTACAATGTACTAAGACATGGATATCAATTTGAATTACTCCACCAATTACAAAGAATTTGAAAATTAAGTTGGAACACGAAATCACCTCATTCATACAATTTAAAATTGCCCATGGAAAATAGATCTTCATAGGTTAGATAATCAATATTCTAATAGTATTTTGCAAGAAATTATACTGCTCGTTATATCCAGAGAATACAATTTTATACACCGTTTTTAGGGAGGGGACTTTCAAAGGCCGGCGCAGAAACCGCATACTTAAAGGCGCCGACTGTTATGTAGGCCTACGCTTGGATTTTCGGTCCACGGTGTCCCGTGTTCATAGGGAAACACCTGTGGTCCATACTTTATGGAAATATGAATAAGTACTCAAATGTACGAAATGTAAATGTTATTTTCGTCAGCTCTAGAAACTTCTCTTTGGTTACATTAAGAAAAATCTTCACATTTTACCCTTACAGTTTTTTCAATAATCAAATCCTCTATATACAATCCAGATACTTTTATTCTAAGTATTCTTTTTTATTTACACAGTTTCCAGTTTCACTTACGAAACCATGTTGACTTATCGCATTCATCATCGGCTGAGAAAATGCATATCTAACAACAATCTAGATGAATCTCGTTCCTCTCAAATCCAGTGCATGTACGGTATTCTTGTTTATTACAACGCCGTTATCTTCTGAATATTTATGAATCGAAGAATGTAACATATCAGTAATTGGGGATTATCTTCGCGTATATAGCAAAACATATTATCAAAAATGCTTCAAAAGCTTTTTACAGTCATACACATTTAATTTTGATAATATAAAAACAACTCAAATTTCTTGATTTTCTGTCTGCAAATTTCCGCCGCTAGGATCCCCTTGTATATACAGAAACCGCAGAATAAGACAGTGGTTATAAATAACCATCGTTTAAAAATGAGAAACTTAAAAACGTTTTTTAACCATTGATATACGTCTGTTAATGAAGTGAAACACTAATCCACTTCACCAAAAACTGAGTCCGTTTGGCTGTCCATTCGTATTACGAAACTTGTGGAGGGCTGTTTAGATATGCAAGGAGAAAGGGGAAGAAATGGTTTGACTTCTTTTAGGATGGTAGACTGACGGATTTCTTTACTTTCCCGCGGTGAACACTCTTGTGAGCTGACGTCCTCAACTGGAGGTAATGGGAGCCTAGAATCATCGTGTAAGAAACTTCGATATTGTGTCCGTTCTCTGCCGAGCGACAGTTTTCTCGGAGAGAGCGTCACGCCAGCAGACAAGGACGGTTTTAGCAGACGCTCACTAGATATGCTGTTTGTTGGAGAAGTGTTGCCCTTTGATGATTCATAAGTTGTTTCAGACATCACACGAGTAATTCTAGATTTTGGACGGGAACATGGCATTTGCAATTCTGGAATATTTAGCGTCATGACACTCGCTGTTGAGACGGACCATCTACTGTTCGATTCCACTGATGCTCCAACATTAACAAGCATGGAATCGATACTATCAGCGTTGGTACTCTGCAAAGAAAATCGGCGTTCCATGTCGAATCTTGGTAGTTTGACCAGTGTGGGTTTCTGTATATTAGTCTCTTTCTTTGGTGATTTTGACCTATCACTTCCTGGAGATGATGAACTTGACTGACGAGTTTCACTACGAAGGTTCACCTGTGAAGAAATTTGACCGTGTATCGTTACTGCAGATGACTGTCTTAGAAAGGTAGGAATGTCTCTACAAAGCTCGTTTTCTTCTCTTGGTCGAGGGGATCTCCGGATGATTCGGAAAACATGAGTTGGCGTGGAATCAACATTTCTTCGTCTAATGAAATTAATAAACGATTTTCTCAAAGCACCACTCACCCCAAAAAGAATAAAAGGTTGGATGAAACTGGCAATTGTATAAAATAAAAGGCTTATACCAGCAATTTTTGTCTGTACATCGAACCAGAAAAATGCAAGAGTCTTCAGACAAAACGCTATAATGTACAGTATCGACAATGGGGAATTTAAGTACGACAAAGCAATTGTTGCACGAATCTCGACCTGTGGAAGCATTAGTGATTCGTCAATTTCACGAAAGGCTGTTGCTGTTGGAAACAAAGAAGCTCTTGCCATCCCAAACCGCTCTGCTCTCAATCTGGTTTCAGCCTCGGATTCCTCCAACGTTGGGTTAACCGATCCTCTGCTTCCTGCACGACATGACGTTGTTTTCATCAGTGTAAGTATGGAGAAGAACATGACGGCCATCAATGGGATGACATAAGTCAGCAAGTTCATAAAGAGCGGGAAGGTGTCGGCTGACAGAACACAGTGGTATATACCAGTCATGTATTGGTAGCTTTTGCTCTGCAACAAAGGGAATCCGGACAACAGACCTGGAAAGGATGAAATTGTTGATAGAAACTTAAGTGGAGCAAAAGGAAAACAACGTATGTTATGAACCATTTTCCTTCAAAAATTAAGTCATACATTTGTGCGTCTGCTTCTTTCAGATTTCATTTTTTTTTAAAAAGATATTTGAAAGGAAAAGGTCGTGACGAATGTAAATGTCTCGCCAAATAGTATCGTAATATTTCATAAGAGAAGAGCTAAACAATATGCAGCGCATTTTTGCATTACGCCTCAAGTATTTCCTTGTCATTAATAATTATTCCAAGTGATATAATTTTCGCAAATCAAAGGTTTAATATTTCTGAAATATGACTTACCAGACAGTAAAAATATGCCCACAATTCCAGCGCTGCAGAAA
>NC_079167.1:38560368-38847868 GCF_947568905.1 Ostrea edulis
GTATGATGCTGGAACCGTGTGTTTATGCAGAGGTTAGTTTACAATCGTGATTTTACATATTTTTCTCTATTAATTGCTTTACGTAATGACTGATAGTTCGAATTCCAAGATGGCGGCATGCAAATTAGCCAAATGGTAAGAATTTCTCCATATGTGGAAAGCCAACGGGGTCAAAACTCTATCCCTGTAATTGTGCGTTTGTATCTACATGTACGCAATGTATCATTCGTTCAATGTATCATTCGTTCAATGTTAATTTAGAAATGTTCAACGTAAAGTGCAGTGTAAATCCGGTGGGTTGGAATGACTGTGTAAAGTGTTGTTACGCAATGTATTATCCATCCAATGTTTACATAGAAATGCGTATTCGAAACTTTTAAGTTGTCAGTGTGTACTTTTTATTATTATTTTTAATTTTGTATAAGTAATTCATCATTTCTTCTATCAACCTTTGAAATTAAATACTCCTGGTTTGTAATCGTTCTTTACACAACTCAAACGCGACAAACCTGAGTCGTTAAATTAGGTAGTGACAGTTCCATCGCCAAACACTCGGCATCAGGTGTGAATGTCACGGGTCCTCGGAGATGACCTTCAACATACAACATCAACACAACATGCAACATCAACACAAAATACAACATCAACACAACATACAACATCAACACAACATACAACATCAACACAAAATACAACATCAACACAACATACAACATCAACACAAAATACAACATCAACACAACATACAACATCAACACAAAATACAACATCAACACAACATCAACACAACACAACACACAACATCAACACAACATACAACATCAACACAACATACAACATCAACACAAAATACAACATCAACACAAAATACAACATCAACACAACATACAACATCAACACAACATGCAACATCAACACAACATACAACATCAACACAACATGCAACATCAACACAACATGCAACATCAACACAACATACAACATCAACACAACATGCAACATCAACACAACATACAACATCAATACAAAATACAACATCAACACAACATCAATACAACATCAACACAACATGCAACATCAACACAACATACAACATCAATACAAAATACAACATCAACACAACACAACACACAACATCAACACAAAATACAACATCAACACAACATACAACATCAACACAAAATACAACATCAACACAAAATACAACATCAACACAACATACAACATCAACACAACATCAACACAAAATACAACACAACATACAACATCAACACAAAATACAACATCAACACAAAATACAACATCAACACAAAATACAACATCAACACAACATACAACATCAACACAAAATACAACATCAACACAACATACAACATCAACACAAAATACAACATCAACACAACATACAACATCAACACAAAATACAACATCAACACAAAATACAACATCAACACAACATACAACATCAACACAAAATACAACATCAACACAACATCAACACAACATGCAACATCAACACAACATACAACATCAACACAACATGCAACATCAACACAACATGCAACATCAACACAAAATACAACATCAACACAACATGCAACATCAACACAACATACAACATCAATACAAAATACAACATCAACACAAAATACAACATCAACACAAAATACAACATCAACACAAAATGCAACATCAACACAACATACAACATCAATCAAGTTCAGAATTGACCACGGGATGATTCCAACTTCTCTATCGTCAACTTACCATATTTATGTAGCAATATTCCATTATCACCTGCATATGGTGTTTACATCTCTCAACTGATTCGATACACAAGAGCTTGTTCTGCGTATGGTCAGTTTTTAAATCGAAGCAGGCTACTGACAAACCAAGTTGATGGTGCATATGTTTCAACAGTCTCGATTGAAGTCAGCATTTCGCAAATTCTTTGGTCGTTATAACGATCTAGTTTGCCAATACAACCTATTATTGGGTCTAATGCTGTCTGACGTGTTTCATACCGATTGTTAGGCCATTCTTGGCACACTGAGTTTGATTACGGATAACTCCGTTAACCTGATTAAGATATAGGGAAAGGCGAAGATAACAAACAGTGATCAATCTAATAACTCCTATAAACAATAAAAAATAGATAGTTGGGCAAACACGGACCCCTTGACACACCAAAGGGCTCACGGCGGGTGTGACCTGTCGACAGGGGATGCTTACTCTTCCTAGGCACCTGACCCCACCTCTGGTATATCCAGGGAGTCCATGTTTGCCCAACTCTCTATTTTGTATTGCTTATAGGAGTTATGAGATTGATCACTGTTCGTTATCCTCGCCTTTCACCACCGTGGGTCAACCGCGGATGGTTACTTAATTCGAGTATTTTAGATTAACTCAATATTTAGCTCAATTATGCAATGAGTTATGATAAAGCACTAATTTTTTACAACTAAGTTTCACGAAATCACAGTTACAATTCACAGAACAGTTGAATATTCACTGGCAACACAATATATATGGAATCAGTTGGGAGTTGATTTAGAGCTGTGGAATCAGTTGGGAGTTGTGGTAATAGCAATCATTTTGACAACAGTCACAGTTTTACAAATTGAGTCACAGTAATTCCACAGAACGGTTTCAAATTCACTGACAACACATCAATATATATGGACTCAGTTGACTTGGTGTGCGCAAACGCCTGTATCACAAAAGATATGTCACGACAACATAACAGGAAACAGCTACCATCTCGTATACTAAGGCAAGGAACGAGTATCTGAAAAACACCCAAAACAAACAGCAGTCAGTATCCAAAATTTAAAATATGTACCTACAGCTTATGGGATGGGTGGGATGGATCTTGAATAGATTCCATAATACAATGGCCATCACAAAAAGATTCTTTTCAAATTATTTCTTCGACTGATCTGATTGAAGTCATCATTTCAGAAAAGAGGCCGATCCCGATTTGGTGCTCATTCATACTTATTTATTGGGTCTTCAATATCCTGCACCCGAATTAAATGCAAGTATTTCTCGTAAAATAAAGTTTATATGAAAAAAATAGATGCTCTCATTCATATATATTGGGTATTATTTGATTTCTATATCTAAATAATCCTGTTTAATTGACAAGGATTTACCGTGTCTTAACCCATAGCTTAGCAGGTCTGTAAACTTATCTGCATGTCAACTGGCAGGTAGCCCAATCACCTCGGGTTCAACCTTCAATATATGCGCAACTTCCGCTTCCTTTTGGAGACCGACCTGAACTATACAGACAGCATGGAGACCGACCTGAACTATACAGACAGCATTTTCGTTAGCTCATCAAACATCCTTTTACATCAACAATGCCCCCGGTCTTCAGGCCAACCACGAGACGTTCAAATGCAGATAGAACGAAAAATGTTTCGTCCCCAGCCAGGGGGAAGGGCCGACCACGTCGTGGAAGACGCCCCACACAGCCGGACACTGAGCCCTCACGGCCACGAGGGCAATATGTTATAACAACGCCACCCGCTGTTGCCACTGCAGCGGCACCAGGACCAGAAGCCCCCGTGCAACCTCTTCTGGGCACAACTAATGAAATAGATTCGCTGGATACGGCAGGTGAGTGTGATAATAGTTGGTTAATTCCACCGGTAGACGTCACGCAGACATATAGCCATTTTTCAGGCCCAAATTTCAATGTCACAGAATACAACCCACCCACAACGGCAAGTTTTTTTCGATTTAGTCGGTTCACACATCCCACTCAAAATATAACAACAAATCTGGGATGGCAAATACATCCACCTTGCAATTCTGTTAAAATCTGGTCAAGAACTGGAAGATCAACTCCAATCTCAGGCCCAAATTCTTATTAAGAATGGCACAATGTGCCTTGTTAAACCCAAAGTCAACTCCTCGTTATCAATCACCGACTGGTCTTCAGCTTTCCTGATCTTTATGAGTGTAATGCTCGAAAAATATAGAACCCGCGTTCAAGAGTTTCTTAAGTACATACGTGACATTCGGATGACCGTGGGTAGATATCCGGGGTGGGCAAAATATGACCAACAGTACCGACTGCGCAAACAATCCGACCCCCAATCATCATGGGGTGTCGTCAATTTTGAACTATGGCTACTTTACATCAATACCCCCTACCAAACACAAGCCATTAAGTCAAACCTAACACAAAACACCCCCCACAGTTAGGCTCAAACCACATGGTAACACCAGGACTTATGGGCAAAGCACTGGTCGATAAATCAAATGTTATTTTCTCCGTCATAATGCCTTATTACCACACACTATTTTAGTTTGGTCTGCTATCCTCCCCCGTTTATACTGGCATGGGGTCCAGCCAGAATGGGCCACAAGATAAATAAAAAAAACGTGTCAAAGTCAATAGCCAATTAAAGGTTTTGTACTCCACCTGGGGGGTGTCGTCATATCCCATGACAATAATTCACCACGTGATACCCCCCACCCCCACCCACTTTTTTAAGATACGACGGGACCCACCTATTTAGGGAGGGTAACACATCTTCCTCATTAACATTCGGGGGGGGGGGGGGTAGGCAGCTCTTCACATGTTTTTTGGCAATCTTGGGGGGGGGGGTTTACCACTCGACCCGGGAAGCAGTTGTCAACTGAGTGGGAATAAATTTCGGTCTCGCACTCTGTCTGGTAGTGGAGGAACATCATATCGATGTCTGTGGCAGGTCTTGGGGGGTATAATTGAGTAAAGTGGTCGTCTGATCTGGCCCGTTGTTTCATCCCCTTCTGTCATACAAAGACAGAGGGCAGAAAGTGACAAAGGTATATTATGAAAATACCCCAAGTTAAAAAGGTAAAAGTCGATTGGGGCTACTCGGGACGTCTCTTCAGTCCTGGTATCCCTCTATCCCTCTTGGCAATGGAGGGGAGACCTCATCTGGAGTACCAGGGTGAGGACTGGTACGCTCCACCAGGGAGGCAATCTTATGAAACAGGGTAAGCAGATCGGGCGGGCACTCGGTCCCAGAGAAAGTTTGCAGGCTGGAATGCCGGCTCTCATGCCCACACGAAGCCACTGGTTTGCCCTTATACTTCGGTTGGTACTCCGGATACCCCTCTGGACCTGCAAATATTTGTATCTTTCGTAACAATGTGGCCATAACGCCAATTCACCTCTAATTTCAATTCAATGTTAATCCGTATCTTGTATATACTTGTGGAATTTCTTGCAATAAATGGTAAACTCAAGATTTGACTTTTCCTTGAGAGTTCAGGCAGGCAGGAGGCATCATGCATGCCACGCGTGTGTGTGCGGCAGCACCACAGGGGGTGTCACCCAATACTTCCGATTGTTCAATTAAATATATATATATATATATATATATATATATATATATATATCGATCAATCTTTTTCCCGGACTTACAGCTTTGGTGGATTGATTTAGAGGGACAGAACCAGTGTAATGTAGGTGCGGATAACGTGTAAATCAAATATCCGGAATGTCTGATATCAAATCAAGGTCTAGGGTGGTATGGCCCCCTCGGATTTCATTGTTGTTTAATCGGTATGTACATAAGATTAGATAAGGGACACGTACTGACGTCATTTGTTTACAATCTGTAAAACAAAATGTTGTGTTTTACTCTGATGTGGACCTGAGAAGATGGTTGTGATATGGAGTATTCGTTTTTGGCATGTTTCTTTGTCCTCGTGGTCATCTTTTACACAGGTGAGTTGTAGATTTTCTTCAATTTTAATTCAGTAGGGAGATTAAAGTACATTTTCTAAATCTGACGTGAATGAATTGTATCGGGACTTTAGCAGGATCCAGCAGTTCTTATCAATGTTGTGGGGATGAATCATACTACTATGTAGTATGAGAAATTATAGTTATCTTTCCTGGCTGTTACTCTATAATCGGTGCAGTGATTTACCGAGAAGAAGAATTATTATTTTAAACAAGAAAATATTTACCGAAAAGAAGAGGAATTAACAAAAACAAGAAAACCCTTACAGAAAATAAAAATTAAATATCAAAAACAAGTCTTGTAAGAAATGCCTATATAGACAAAGATCTTCCCCGAACTTTATAATTTAAATAGAATCTTACAGCAGTTTATACAAAAAGAATCTTAGACAGTGGGAAAACCTAGGTATCATGTTTTACAATATCATAAAAAAAAAATCAGATTTGAGCCTTTGCTTGTGACGTAGGGCGAGTATAGGTCTACTTTAAACCCTTTTTTGCAAGACCCATAGGAACAATATGTCATCGCCATGGTATGAAGTACCATTGCTACACGGACGATACATATGCATGGTAACCAGACCAAAGGAAAACTGGGTAAACTATGTATCTCACATGGAAACCTGCATCGCAGACATAGGATCTTGGATGGCATCGAACCTTCTTTTAATTTTAAAAATCAAGACATGACTGAACTAATTTTATTTTCAACGAAACAAAATTTAAGACTACGCCCATACGCTACAGGTCAAGGTGGGGTACCATACTATCAAGAGTACAATAGGCATGAAACGTTTTGGCGTATTTTTCAATCAAATCTTACAATTAAAAAACAATTGTTGTCAGTCATCAAATCGTGTCACCATCAGATCTTTAACAGCAAGCGGATAAGACGCTACTTAACAAACGAAGCTTGTAAAACCCTGGTCATCGGCGCTAGCCACGATTACTGAGTCCGGTAGTACAAGTACCTACCCTACCTCAAACCGTGGCTGCATGATCAGCAAAAACCTCGCTTTTCATGAATATTTATGAAATGACAAAATAATTTTTTTTTTAGACCAAACACAGTCACAATATTTTAATGGCTGTGCTCACAACTAAAACGTGCGGTATTTGTTTACAAATTATAACGGACAAAATAGGCTACGGCTCCCTGTTTACCGAAGCAAGTGAAGTGTATCAGTATTTTCAAATGAAATTCGCATTAACAGCAGTGGTTGTGCTTGCACATTATGTATTAATAAAATTAATCGTATTTTCAAACTTGATGAGGAAATTCGGGGTAACGTGGATATATTGAAATCTGAAAGACTAGAGTTGATAGGACAATTATCTAATTAGCGCGGCGTCGTTACGCATATTATATGGTAAATTTATTACACCGGGAAAGTCAACCTGAAATAGCGTCCATTAGTTTCAACAACTAAAACGTGTCCGGTTTGTTCTCAATCGGCAATCCTCGGATTATTCCGCTTAGAGCATGCAATGACCTCCGAATGATTTTCTTTCCACCAAAAAATATCATGGAAGTTCACCGATTGGTTGACTATTGAACATAAATATTCATGAAGTCGAGGAATTTTAAAATATAAAGCCATAGTATTTGACGTAGTGTAAACGGAGACAATAGGCGTGGCTTGCGATGATGAACCATGGTAAACGCCTTTCTAACATCTAAACTTGATTATGGAAACGGTCCATATTTTGGAGTTGGGAAAAAAATTGAAACGGCTGCAACGAATGCAGAATACTGCTGCTCGTCTCGTTACGAGGTCGCCGAAACGGGAACACATATCTCCGATTCTGGCGGAACTCCAATGGCTTCTCATTCATTACCGACCCCAATTCAAGATTTTGACCTACACATATTGTTCCTTCCACGGTTCTGCTCGTCATACATCGCAAGTCTTTTAAATGAATACAAGCCAAGTTGACCATTACGGTCAGAATCGAAGTCGCACCTTGTGGTGCCAAAGATCAGAACAAAAAATACGGACAACGCCAACTCAGCTGGGCTGCAGCACATGAAAGGTGAAGATAACGAACAGTGATCAATCTCATAACTACTATAAAGGTGAAGATAACGAACAGTGATCAATCTCATAACTTCTATAATGGTGAAGATAACGAACAGTGATCAATCTCATAACTCCTATATAAAGGTGAAGATAACGAACAATGATCAATCTCATAACTCCTATATAAAGGTGAATATAACGAACAGTGATCAATCTCATAACTCCTATAAAGGTGAAGATAACGAACAGCGATCAATCTCATAACTCCTATAAAGGTGAAGATAACGAACAGTGATCAATCTCATAACTCCTAAAAGCAATACAAAATAGAGTGCAATGACCTTCCAGATGACATCAAGAAGTCAACATCTCTTGAAATTTTCAAAAAAACGTCTTAAAACTCATTTTTATCAATTGGCGTTTTAGATTCTAACATGTATAAACTGTGATTGTTTTCAATTATCAAACAACAAACAAACCCATCTTTATTAGCTATTGATCTTAGTAGTGTTTTATTTTGATAATTTTACAGATATATAAGATCTTGTGTCATACTGTCATTTAATTGTGTTTTATTGTTACATTCCTCTTCTTACCTTTGTAAAGCGCCTTTGAGTTTGTTTTATGTAAAACTTATACGGTACCAATTTTGATGCACCAGATGCGCATTTCGACAAATGATGCTCAAGACGAAATATTGGAAATCCGAAATAACAATAAACTAGTAATTTGTTTTATGTAAAGCGCTATATAAATTTTATTATACTCCACTTTCTAAAGAAAGTTCGGGTATATTGTTTTTATCCCGGTCCGTCCGTCCGTCCGTCCCGGTTGTTGTCACTAAAACTGTGTCCACATTTACAGCGCAATCCAAATGATATTCTAGGAGCTGAATAGCAAAGTCCTGTAGATATGCAATAAGGTTTCAAAATGTTCATATTGGCCCCAGGGGGCAAATGGGGCCTGAAAAATGACATTTTCTAACATAAAGCTTGTCACTTAAACTCCATCTACATCTGTAGGAGCAGTCACATGATATTCTAGGAGCTGAATAGTAATGTCCTGTAGATGTGCAATAAGGTTTCGGAATTTTCATATTGGCCCCAGGGGGCAAAAAAGAGCCGGAAAATGACGTTTTCTATCACAAAGCTTGTCACTTAAACTCCATCTATATCTTTAGGAATAGTCACATGATATTCAGGGAGCTGAATAGTAATGTCCTGTAGATGTGCATTAAGGTTTTGGAATTTTTATATTGGCCCCAGGGGGCAAATAGGGGCCGAAAAATGACGTTTTCTATCACAAAGCTTATCACTTTAACTCCATCTACATCTTTAGAAAAAGTCACATGATATTCAAGGAGCTGAATAATAATGTCCTGTAGATGTGCAATAAGGTTTTGGAATTTTCATATTGGCCCCAGGCGGCAAATAGGGGCCGAAAATGACGTTTTCTATCATAAAGCTCCATCTACATCTTTAGGAGTAGCCACATGATATTCTAAGATTGTTGACCTTGAATGGCCTTGAAAGTGGGTCAAGGTCAAAGGTCAAGATTACTTTCTCCTCCACAAGGTATTACGTGGTTGACCTTTAAAAATGGGGTCAAGGTCACTCTTCAAGATGTGGGTCTCCGCAAGCGACGCAACATTGAGTATGTACGTTATTCCAAAGGAAGTCTATATCCCCTTCCTTCACGGGATTCAGCATGATAGCTGTCTGCACCAATGCACCAAGTACTTGCGAGACACAGATAGATGACTGACACTCTACGCATAACTTGGAAAACAGTCTCCATGGGAAAGCTCTGTCAATGTCAGGGAGGACTGCATAAACCAACCAAGTGCCAATTTACATATCTGCCCAATGTTTAACAGTAGGGCAGTGGTACTGATCTTTAAGCAATACACAAAATTGACACTCTACACAAACTGATAACACCCCCCCCCCCCAAAGAAAATTAAAACAAATACACATACATGATACACAGAAATAGTTAAACATGTACATTTCACCTTCTGTAATATTGTAAACCAATAAATGAATAAAAAATAATTCAAAAAAAAGAAGAAAAAGAAATGATAAATAAAACAAATGAACAAGCCAGACTAATGATGCAATATCCTCTGTTCAGACTATATACTCAGGAAACAATTTCTTTGTGCCTTTGCTCAGCCTCTCAAATCCAAGTGAACTCACTGAAATGACATCTACGTCCACACATGTACACAAATCATCCAACGAGGAAATGCGCAGCTTCCCCTCCTGTCGTCCGTTTACTGCATCCTCAAAAGTGAAAGTAGAAATCCCCGCCAACCAACTTTCTCACTTGTCACTGTTTCGGATCCTATAAAATGCCACTTTATCAATGTACAATGATCACCATTATGCATTCAAACACAAATAAACAACATTGATATCATTCAAACTCCATTATTTCTTTTCTTTATATCATCTAGTATTTAACTCTGGTCACATTACCTTCGTAAATATTTTGCTCACTAAAACGTCATGCCGGGACAAATGATCATAGTTATATTTAGAGAGGGGAAAAGTGGAATATGACGATGGCTGATCATCAACTTTTATAACATTTGTTTGAGAATATAATTCACTAAAAATTAAACTTGTCGTAAAATTTACACACTGAAGTAACTACGACGAGTTGCAGAAAACCTGAATTTTCGAGTTACTGCCGGATTCTATCTCTTGTGAAGTATATCTTGTACAGAAGCGGATGTAGAATTTTTTTAAGTGTGTGTGTGGGGGGGGGGGGGGGGGGTTCCAGCACTTGATCTTTTAGATACCTTTCACAACGTCTATCCGCTATCTATTTCTGATATCGCAAAGAAATGAGAGAGAGAGAGAGAGAGAGAGAGAGAGAGAGAGAGAGAGAGGTTACTCCCAGTAAGCTGGGGGCGGTCTAGGCCCCCAGAAGCTGTAGGGTAAATGGTGCAACTCCTGCATTCTGTCCTGCATTCCGAACATTTCCTGGCACTTCCTTTTCACTTTCAAATTGTCTACTTCTTAAACAAAATTTTTTATGTTACATATACAAATGTACTTTTTTTTTTTTTTTTTTTTTTTTTTTTTTATTTCAATCAATCGACATACATTTGCACAAAAGTAGATACAAAAGAATATGAATATATTTAAGCGTAGATATATATATTATAATATTCATTTTCTTTTTATGAGAGAGAGAGACAGAAAGAGAGAGAGAGAGAGGGGTGAGTCAGTTGACTAATGGAGACCACTTTTCCCAGTCCGTTTTGAATTTATCTAATTCATTTCTTTCCTTATAACTATCCTGATTGATTTGATACAATGTGTTTCCAATCATTTATAGGGGCTTTAACTGTTAGCTGATTTTTTTGGCATCTATTCCTATACATATATTTTTTTATTATTATAAATAATGCATTGTATGACCTGAAATGTTTTTGTTTTGTATCACCAAATATAAAAGTTTTGACATCAAATTCTATTTCAATCTCCTTTGAATTGCAATATCTGATAAATTCTGATAATAATTGTTGTACTTTTGGACAATCCCAAAGTAAATGGTAAATTGTTTCGTCTTCCCTCTCACAAAAGGTGCATAGTTTAGAATCTACTCTACCTAATTTGTACATGTAGCTATTAGTACAAATATACTTTTTAAGAATTCTTTTTAAAAGCGATACTTGCATCTGACGAAAATATCGTAAATATATTATCAGTGTGTCGTCTTATTTATCCTAGAGTTGAATGATAATTATACTAGTGTTGATAAATTTGAATGAAGCAATTAGTAGTACATATACATGTAAGTATCTACCGTTCATATCATCTGGACTCAAAGTCTCGTTAAAATTGAATATTTCTTAAACTTTTTGGTTCTCCAAAGGGGAGGGGGGTCCAGATGCCCTGGACCCCCCCCCCCCTTCTGGATCCGCTCATGTCTTATGTGTTATTTCTGCTAGGAACTTTCATTTGCAATACAGTCACTTGCCCTTAAAACCATCCCAATGCGAAGTAATATGAGCCCCGTCGGTTTTATTGACAACGCAATTTCTTTCTTTTGAAATGGGAAAGAAGTTCGATTTATTGACACCTCTCTCTCTCTCTCTCTCTCTCTCTCTCTCTCTCTCTCTCTCTCTCTTTTTTTTTTTTTAAAGCCAACTCACACTGTGGCTTCTTTGCTAGTTAAAATTATAAGATCCAGCGATATAAAAAGGGGTGGGGGTCCAGGAATAAAAAAAAAAATGAATCGATAAAAATAAATATACGTGTATCACCCAGTGCTAGTTTATATTTTATTTAATTTGTACATTAAAAATAATTGCCTACAAATATAAGCAGTATCATATTTTAAAAAAAATAATAAAACTACAAAGATGTCCCACAGAAAGGGTGTGTGTGTGCCAATCCCCGGATTCCCCTCTGGAATCGCCATTTGGACAGAGAGTACATTTAAAGTGCGGGTATTACTGTCTCATGACAGCATCTAGTTATTTTATTATAAACCCATCATTAATGCATTGTACATTAGAAATGTTGTCTGGATTGTCAACTTCATTTTACATCAGCTCTAAATCTAAAAAATTTATTTTGTTGTAGAAATGTGCTACTGTGATAGTTTTTGTGTATAACTTTAACCATAGACATTGATAAAATTATTACATTTTATCAAAATAAAGATTTCGGTTTTATTTTATGTAGCATTCTGTAAAACTAAATTTTTGTACGGGAAGATAGATATGTAATTTTGCTTCATTCAGAGCTTCTGGATAGGTTTTCAAACACAAATATCAATAACAAAAGTTTATAAACCTTATTTTTTTTCCTCTCATAGAAATAGGAAGTCACAATTTTTCTACAAAAATTTTCCACACAAAAATGACAGCTAGTAGTGCTTTAAAATATGCTGCTAAAAATAAATACCTACTTTTTCAAAGTTGATGATTTTGAATGCCGCTAGAATAACCACTTACACGGTATTAACTAGTACTATTGATTTGACAGCATCAGAAAAACAACATGACAATTTTTGCTGTATAGAGAGGAATTATCAATACCTTCATTGCCAATGGGAGGGTACCGATAACACATCGTGCTGGCGTCTAACAAACTCGGGGCAAGTCTTTGAGTCAGTCAATCCTTTACATCTGTGATTCGTTTACATGCTTTTATCATCTTATCGACCTTCTTGATGTGGATGGTATTTCATATTATAATGCTTTGCAGATATTTATAATTTTTCAAATAAATTTATTCCCTTTTTCCTTTCTCGTCTATGTATTTATTCTTTGACGGCTATTCATTTTATATGTTTTAATGGGTTGTTGTTTTTATCGTGCTGAAAGGATCCCCAATGCCAGTATCTATAACATTCAAGGAGAAGAAAATAAGCTGTCCTGCAACATCTCGCTGAATAACTACTTACAACTAGAAGAAAATGAATTCGTTTTGATTAACGTGTGCCGCAACACAACAATCACTACCACATTTACAACAACTGATGAATATGGTAAAATTCCACTACTTCATTACTTCACAATCAATATATCAGGTATTAAAAGTGATATATATATATATATCTAAATATATTGATTTACTTAACTAATAACAGATTATCCTTATCGTTTCCCTTTTCTCAGTACAATTAAATCCAGTGACTGACCTTCGTCCAACATGGTCGTCACGGACAACAGTGAATCTCGCATGGAGACTTCCGGTCTCGGCCTGCAGTGTAAATGACGAGTCCGGCGGTATAAACTGTACAGCTTCCATTAACACTGACTCCAAACCAGTGCCCACAAATTCGGGATGGTACTTGCCCAAAGTAAGATATGTGTATTTGTCGCATTTGATGTATACTGGTACTTTTGATGTAATAATCTCATTTGGAAACACATCTGAGAAAGGTGTAAAATATGAAATATTGAAGTAAAAACCAGAAAATCAAAACTATTCAAATTGTCCCATTTTTGTTCCGAACAGGTACCTCGTCAAGAAAAATGGACAGCTATCAGGAAGTCGGATTCCAGATGCTTTGGTCCAGTCTCCATGTCCTCGAGATTTACTAATCTTCAATCGTCAAAGAAGTACAGAGTGAGAGTAAAATGCCGTCCCTTAGGATCCAAATATTGGAGTGACGTAAATGTCTGCTACGTCACAACAAATGTATCAAGTGAGTCGAGATTAAGATGTAAAGTTGGAATTGCACCAGTACGCCATTCTACGAGTTTACACAAATTAAACACCTTATTTTGTATACTTTGCAGAACCGCAGTACAAGCCATCGTTAGAACTCGGATCCTATGTTTTGTATAGGTGTGGACATTACAATTGCCTAACACTTTACTGGAAAGTACGATGTTTTAATTTAATTCAAACAATATTTTATGTTTGAACATAAATGGATTAGACAATAGGCATTGCCTATATAAGCCTTTCCCCTACAAGTGTCATACAGATATGTTTAATTACATGTTTGTATAATTACATATGAATAATAACAATGAAACTGTTTGGTAACAGAAATATGAAATAAATTAATGATATGTTTCAAATTCTATAATAATTTATAACTTAACGTATGACAAATAAGAGTAATTTAGGTATGAATATCAAGAACTATTATTTAAAAAAGAGAGACAATTGGTTATGTGGTATGAGAATGAAATTAATTAAACGAATCTATTTGTAGACAAGATAAATTCATGTACAATTCTGAAAATTACACCAATTTTTGTTTATAACTAAGGTTATTGTCACCATTCAAAATGAATTCTAAAGATAAAGGTAATGTTATTTGTAGATTATTAAAACTTTGTATCAGTCTTTGTGTTTTGAAAATTTGAATTTCTTATGACAAAATCATATTCACCACTAACTTCGCGCCATTTTCTTGTAATTTGACGTCAGAAATCACGCATTATATCGTTGTTTTTGACCGAAAACTTGAAGTTTCAAACATACAAAGTGGCATACTGAAGATTGATTTTTCTACCAATCTTTGAAAGATAATATGTAGTAACCATATGAATGTTGTCCACTAAGTAGTTCCATATTTGCTGGAGCAAAATTATAGAAAAATATTAACTTTTGTCATCAAAATTTCGAAAATCCGAGAAAAGTCTAATATTTATAACTTCATCTCTTGGGTTAAACGATTGACATCAGGTGTGAATGTCACGGGTCCTCGGAGATTACCTTAAAAACGGATGTCTCGTGTCACAGTAGGTGTGGCACGCTAAACAACTCGCACTGCTCAATGACCGGAAGTGCCGACTATAGGTCTAAATTTGAAGCCCTTCACCGATCTTAGTGACGTCCAGACCTGGGGTCAATTACTTTAAAATATAATGAATTAAATTACAATTACATTGGAAATTTCACCATTACAATTACTTTCATTGATATAGGTAATTAATTAAATTACAATTACTTTGCTAAAGTAATGAATTACATTACACATTACAATGGAAAAAAAAATATAAAGAAAATTTATGAACACAATTTATTTGAAGTTAACTTTTAAATCTTGGCACACTGATTTTGGCTGCGGATAGCTCTGTTTACTTGATCAAGATATAGGGCTCACGCCGGTCATCAGGGGATGCTTACTCCTCATAGGGACCTGATCCCACCTCTGGTGTGTCCAGGGGTCCGTGTTTGCCCAACTATCTATTTTGTATGGCTTATAGGAGTTATGAAATTGATCACTGTTCGTTATCTTCACCTTGCATCTAAAACTAAAACCTTGCATTGTGAATATTTTACACATTATACTTGCATTTTATCATCATCAGATTTTCAAAAGTATTGTCAGTCAGAGAGCAGTGCTCTGGTCTGAAAACTTTGCCTGCAATGCTGAAAAGTCTTTCCACAGAGGCAGATGTTGCCGGGTTGGCCAAGAGAAACTTGTATTATTTTATGAAATAAGAAATTATATGTAATTCAAATGTAATTGAAAAGCAATGGTCATTACTGGCATTTTTATGAAAGTAATGCATTACATTACAATTACTTGTAATTCAAAAATGGGTGCATTACACCCCTTTACTTTAAAAACAAGAGACGTTTGTAAAACACATGCCCCCATGGTGCAAAATCGAAAAGTGTTATTCACACACATCATTTAATTGAGAGTAGTATTATCAATTCAAAATATTGAGCAGATATATCTTTCTATGTCAAGAGTGGATTGCCCAGGTGACATAAAAATCAATTGGGTCATCAATGCCTGAAGATATACCAGTATACCAAGTTTGATGTCTGACAAGCAAAGGGTTCTCAAGATATTGAGCGGACAGTATATTCCTACATGTATGTCTAGTTTGACCCTTGACCACTCCACCTCAAAATCAATAAGAGTCATTTTCTCCTGATGATGTACAAGTGTACCAAGTTTGATGTCTGTCAAGCAAAGGGTTCTCAAGATATTGCACGGACAGTATATTGCTATGTCCAGTTTGACCTTTGACCATGTGATCTCAAAATCAATAGGGGTCATTTTCTTCTTAAGATATACCAGTGTACCAAGTTTGATGTCTGTCAAGCAAAAGATTCTCAAGACATTGAGTGGTCAATATATTCCTATGTCTAGTTTGACCTTTGACCAGGTGACCTCAAAATCAATAAGGGCCATCTACACCTTAAGATGTACCAGTGTACCAAGTTCGATGTCTGTCAAGCAAAGGGTTCTCAAGATATTGAGCGGACAGTATATTCCTATGTCCAGAGTAGGTTGACCCTTGACCTTTAACCTTTTGACCTGAAAAACAATAGCGGTCCTTTTCTTTTCATAACCAACCCACATATGAAATATCATTACGATCAAGTAAATGGTTCTTAAGATATTGAGCGGACATGTGGTCTACCGACCGACCAACTGACCGACCGACCGACAGGTGCAAACCAATATACCCCTCTTCTTTGAAGGGGGTATAAAAATGTAATGATTACAATGCATTACTATTACACATTACCATTACCGCAGGTCTGGTGACGTCTACATATGACTGAAAAATTCTTGAGCGAGACGTTGAACAAGATCCATTCAATCAATCTTTAAAATACAGTAGACTCGGCTTTAAAAGATTGAAAGTTAGGAGGTCCTTCTTATGTTGAGTCCTCTGATACGATACTTGATGAGGATGGCGTTGGTCAGGGTTTTGTGAAAACATGCAAGCCTAAATATTTAATTTCATTTCAAGTTTGAACTCTGTTTTCAGATGAGACGTTACTTGGATGAAGAGATCAGTGGTTACAGTTATAACATTTCACAAATACCGTCCTCCGGAAACGACATGGTGAACAGAACCATGGTGACCATTTTAAAGCTGCCCGTGGTTCCTGTGTATACGCTGTCAGTCTGGGCCATAAACACGGCCGGCAACTCGCCTCCTTCTACAATGCAGATTCACACTCAAAATGGCGGTAATGTAAACTTCTTTTCCACATTTTCTATCTACACGAATTGAAACCGTTTCGTGTGGTGTAAATGCATTGTATGCGGTGTGCTGAAAAATCATAATTATACGTCGTGCAAATTGTGTCTTAAATTTCATGATCAAAAAGCTGTTGTACTTTGGAGGAATTAGAAATCATGGATATGTTCAAACCAAACTACCCATCCACATGAATAAGTGTTATACAGTATTGTCACCGAGTAACTCGCCATATTTCGTCCAATTGTAGACAGATATAAGCCTTATTACGTATCAACTACACTAGTGAGACGGAACACGTATGAGGTATCATACAAACGAAGGGGTGACAGTTCTGTTGTAGATGCAACGGTATATTACTGGTGTCAGGGGGACTTCAAGGGTCGTGTAGTCGACTGTCACGTGAGTATCATTTACACAAGTAAAAGAAGGTGATCTGATCTGTGTGAAATATTGTAGTGCACAACCAATTATTCAATTAATCCTTCCTTAAAGCTAGTGTCCGAAGTTATATAGACCGAATCTATGCCTGATCCCAGTTCAATAAACTACATGTATGCTCGAATCAAAAGTCAGTCTTAGCATCTTAAGGCTATTTTGTTGTGTGGATACATAAATAATTTATTTTAGAATTCCATCCAGTGGAAAAGCGTGAACACTGGCAACCTCACCAAACGTTCCAATATATACAAGTACAATATTACAACAGCTTCTTCAGGAGACTGGCATTTCGCGGTGGCACTCTTTTACAATGAGACAACATCAGGAATGGTCTGGGGAGAGACTGTGACATCGGAACAAGGTGAATGTCTGAGGAGACTGTTTTCTTCTCATCTAATGTATTCGGCATGTCATGTTGTATAAAATGATACAATGTGTGTATATTGTTTGAGAAAGCGTGAACTTTTACAATCCATGAATTTTCCTTCCTGAATGAAAAACACAATCAAAATATTCCCTTTCACATTAAATTTAGAGAATGGAAAAGAGAGAGTTGACGAGTTTCACAGTTGAAATACTCGGAGTAAGCATAGTTCTCCGAAATTTGTTTCATAGAAATTTTGTTGTAAGATTGATTGATTGCTTATTTATTTTACGTCCCGTCGAGAATTTTTCACTCATCTTGAGACATCACCAGCTGTAGGCGAAGTACCACCTATTTAGACATATGTTTTGCGGTCAGGGTCGTAGCAGTGAGGGTTCTTCATGGTGCCAAGACCTGCTGCGACACGGGACCTTCGTTGTTTTTTTAAAGGTCATATCCAAAAGACCCGTGATTCTCACTTTTAAATGCCGAGAGTTTGCGAACCACTACCTATTTTAACGCCTTATTTAATTAAGTTTGACGCGGCCATGGCACGGGCGGGGCTCGAACTCACGACCTTCCGGTTACGAAGTGAAAGCTCTACCATGAGCTAGCGCGACCGGTCTGTGTGTCACGATAATTTTAAAAGCAAACATACATGTAGTGGTTTCGTCGATTTGGTGATAATTCGGCTCTATTTCGACGATATTAATTGATTGCCATACCGCATCAGTTTTGTGAAACGTTACTGTCGAATCATGTTTTTATCTATAAAAATCGAAACAATAATGAATATTGTTATCCCATTGATATAAAATATAAGGCATATCGAAGGATAAGTAAAATCCCATCTTATAAAAGGCCCAAACAAGAGCTTCAACGCGGATTTATTTCTAGATTCTTATACAGATGGAGTAAAATTATTGTATACCTTTTGGACTCATTCTAAGAATTTTCGGTTTTCTAGATCATAATTTGCGGCATGGTCAGGTGAGTAGCAACTGAGTTATATGACACACATGTCATCTTATCGTACAAATAAATGATTTAACGCGTGTGTAAGTGAATAGCAGATGGCGTAACTGTTGTCTGATGCAATTTACAAACTGCGATGTTTCACGTCTGCATATGTTTTCATAAAGCGCTAACGGCAAAGTACAACAGCTTCAAGCGTCGCAGTTCATACCCTCATGTATTTCAAAAATGAAATTTATTTCTTGCATGTACATATTCTACTTTTATCGCTGTCGAAATTCCCAACCCGTTAAAATAGACGTACTGCTTTCATCAAAATTCATACGCGCACTGTTCACAGCTACAGCCATTCATGAAGAAGTACCTATCATAACAATCTGTTAAGATATCAAAGGCAAAAACATTGGAATTGTAAACATTCTGATATGGCCACCACTTTGGCATAGACTTGCGTAAGTTGTAATTGTCAATTTAAAGATGAGTTTGAGTATCCTTCTCTTGGTAGATCCTGTCAAAAACGCCGTGAAATCTACGACAATAGCTGTAGTAAGCATTACTTGTGGTGTGGCGGTACTGATTCTGATAGGGATCTGCATTTGGTGTGTAAGGTGCGATATACTGGGTCACGCTGTTCTTTGATATAATAGAATATTTGATAGCATGTGCGGGAATCAAAAATACTGAAACAGCTCTTCTTTTTTTAATCCAACTAGGCAACGCAGTAGGGACATGTCAATCCAGATCGAGGTTCCTGAGATCGAGTCAAAGCATAGAGGACCTGGTAATATAAAAACTACAGCTTATACTACAAAAACAGTCGAATGAAAGATATAACATTTATATCAATATAAACGATGGATGTCGATCCAATGTGTGCTCAAGAAACATGAATTCGTCGCTGCCGTGCTGCTGTTTACTTAAATGACTACTCAAACTTCACTTCTGGTTACAAGAAGATATCAAACATAAATCGGATAATTCCGGATTTCGATATTATGATGAACAGTCGTTTCAAGTTTTGTTATGCCGTGAAATTATATTTACACTACCTCAATTAATAAATTCTCTTTGTGTGTGCGAGCACGAACGCACGCATGCAAATAAGTTTACCTCAGATTTCACTCAAATTTTCAAAAAAAATACGCTTGATTGCTGGTTATTACATTTCCACATACTGCACACCAAGAGAAGTGTTGTATACTATTTCCACACACTGCACACCAAGAGAAGTGTTGTATACTATTTCCACACACTGTACACTAACAGAGATGTTTTTGTACTATTTTCACACACTGTACACTAACAGAGATGTTTTTGTACTATTTTCACACACTGTACACTAACAGAGATGTTTTTGTACTATTTTCACACACTGTACACTAACAGAGATGTTTTTGTACTATTTTCACACACTGTACACTAACAGATGTTTTGTAGTATTTCCACACACTGTACACTAACAGATGTTTTGTAGTATTTCCACACACTGTACACTAACAGAGATGTTTTTGTACTATTTCCACACACTGTACACTAACAGATGTTTTGTACTATTTTCACAAACTTCTATTGTGCGCAATTCAATTTCTTTGTACACTATTACGTGTTACAGCTTAGAGAAAATTAAGTGTTACCGTTTCATGGTTTCAGAGCATTGTTGGCACTTTACAAAAACCTCCTCCTAATTTTGCAGTGTATATTCTTAATTTTCACATTCTAACATCTCCACTCTTTTTCTCGATGATGTTTTGTAGATTTGAATAGTCATGCATGGATATAAATAATGCATGTTGTTGAGGGCAGAATTTAAATAACCGTTGTCAAAGGAGGTGCACTTTGTTTTATGCAAATAACACAAGAGTTACTTTTCTAAAGTTTTCGGATTTTAGAGGTAACTGTCATGAAATATCCATGTTTTTTAAATGGTTTAATTCTTCAAAGTTTGAGAAACAATCACTTCTCTCTGTCCACTTACTGTGCACTTTTTAATATATTCGATCAGTGCATACTATCTATTCAAGATATATTACTGGATTCAGGTACTCTTCACACAATATACTTCCATTCATGATCAGCAGATACAGGATTACAATAAATGTATAGAATATCGATGTGTATGTAATACGGGGGAGAAAACAAAATTAAAGTCAAATGTTTTTAAGAAAAATCACTTTCCCCCTAGAAATGTATATAAGAAGTGTTCATATTCCTACGCTAGATGCCTCCTCAGTCTTTTCACGAAATATAGGTCATTCTTCGATTGAAATTTTTTTCACGATTGATTATACTATTGCAACAATTATATTACTTTGATGAATATTGTTCGTTAATTATCATACAATTTCTTCTGAGAGAGAATGTTAATCATTAATTTATGTGGGGTTTTCCCGTTGTTTAATGACGGAATGCGTATACAACACTCAACACCTGGATTCGGACCACAATTAAAAGGTGAAGGTCACCAGTCTGAAGATATTTGCAATGTATTCAGTGTGACATATACATGTCTATTTATTTTTTAAGGGTTTCTTTGCTGTTAAGGTTATACCATACACAAAATTTGGAGAAAGTGTAGATTACATCAATCCTTCTTGTTTTTGCCATTCTAAAGTTCACATTAATTTGTTACATGGTAAAAATTAGAGTACAATTGTATTTATTCCGAGAGATTTCAATTTTTTCATGTCTTTGCTTTGAATTTCCATACAGATATCAAAGGAAAAATTTGGGAAGAATGATGAAATAAGACTGGTTTGATAGGGAAATTTTGTGAAAAAATGATCATTTTAAGCAAAAATTGAGCCTGCACAAAGTATGTGCCCCAATAAGTTGTATTAATAGGTATACGCATTCTCATGTAGTATTTTTAAAGCTATACTTTTCTGCTGTATTTTAATAAATTTGCTAATCCCCAACTTCCTTGATTTCCTTCTTTATCATTCGACAAAAAAGCATAAATATCTTTGTACCGTATTTGTGCCATCTATCCATTTTTTCATACGTCTTGCAAGCACCGGTGTGTGCACTGTTTGCTAGTGATAAAAGATTGGTGACGGTATTTGCTACGGACATGAAGGACTATACACCAGTTTCATAACAAGTGCAGTCTTTTCTTCTAGATCAGCTGAGCATAGTGAAAATTCAAGTAAATTAAAAGTCAAATATCTTGGATATGGGGTAACCCATATCTATTCATGTTAAATTTGGATCCTGGAGAAGAGGCAGATAGATTGTACATAATCCATAGCATGCAAAGCACATATTTTATGTTTGGTGTTCATGTGGTATTGTACTCAAAGAGCGGATACCACGATTGCCAGGTTGCTCTGAACATAGGACGCACTATTTCACAGCTGATGCAGGAGGTCACGGTGAAGAGCTCACAGTAGTGTAGTTAGATTTGACCTTGAAACTGTTCCATACATGTTGATACAGAAGTCGCCAAATCATTATCATATTCAAAACACTTAAAAAAGAATCATAACTTATTTCATGGGGATCAAGTTACGGTTTACAAGAACATGACGGAAATTGCAAACTGGAAAATGTTGAGGATGTAACATATCTGTTATCTTGTTTGTCATGGAAGTGAATAAGAGAGAGAGAGAGAGAGAGAGAGAGAGAGAGAGAGATCAACTTCAAACAAACTCCATAATAGAGGGTTCGTGAATTATCTAACCATCTCTGCAGATACCCAGACACGATATGGATAATGAATACCGTGGAAGAAAGAATATCATGGCTAGGAATGATTTTCAAGCGAAAGAGACTGATAATAAAGAAAGGAAAGATCGCACCACTATTCTCAATTAGAAGTCTCAGTCATAGCCGAAAATATCATCAATTGCTTAGTGGCCGAGTTGCACAACGTGCAAACGGCGTATAGAATGGTGAATGGCGGGCGGGCGTCCCTGTAATAGTACCTACTGTGTGTAATCAACTCCTCTCACACCTCTAACTTGACGTTCCTCAAACTTTGTACAGTTGTTATGGACATATTGAAGATGTGCATGTACCATTTTGAAAGTGATCATACATTTTTCGAAAAATTTACTTGTAGTTGAACTAAGTCATTTTTTAAACCTGTCTTGAATAGACGGTACCTATTTACCTATTTTATGTACACAACTACTCTCAGACCTCTAATTTAAAGTTCCTCAAACTTTGTAGAGTTGTTATGGATGGGCATTTTTCAAAAAATTAACTTGTAGTTCAACTTGTCATTTTAAGCATGTTTTGAATAGACGGTACTTAATTTAGTAATACTGTATTCATATATTCTAATGTCTGTGTGACCTTGTAGGGTCGGATGAATTTGAGTTACCGTACCTATACTGGATTCCTAACCTTCATAAAAACCCTTACAAACAAAGATACATTGCTGAATCCAGTAAATGTTCGACCTAATCCATATCTTTGCTCCTCATGAAAATATTAACAGTTGTGAAGGAGAAACTCCTAACGTACTATGCGACTACATATTCCAGAAGTGGTGTAAATCAAATGTGGATTCTAAAACATTCTAAAGAACTTTTAGCAAACTTGAAATCGCAAAACTTTTCTCAAATCAACATCAAAACGTATGACTTTTCAACACTAAACATGACCATTCCTCACGATAAATCAAAGGCTAGACTTTTTGACATCATGGACAGTTGCTTCTTCAACAAAAAATGGAAAACGCAAATATTCCTATCTAGTGATCAATCATCCAAAACATTACTTTGTTAAACGCCACTCTGATTCCATTCACAAGTCCTCTGAAGTTGAAATGAAAAATATACCGGAGTTCCCCCATTGACAATATTTTCGTGGTCTTTGGTGATTAGGCCTTCAAACAGTCTGTTGAAATTCCCATGGGCACGAGTTATGTTCCTTTGTTTGACCTGTTGTTATAATTCCGATGAAGCAGTATTTATTCAAAATTGTCTACATGAGAAGAAAAAATCTCTTGTTGTGGCCTTCAATTCGACATTTAGAAATATCGACGACGTATTATCTATTAACAATAATAATTTTCATTCATATGTCAATTCGATATATCCCAGTGAACTCGAAATAAAAGACACCACAGAGTCATCCACTCCTGCTTCATACTTAAATATTTTATAGAAAGTAGATATCAATGGCAAACAAACAACTCAACTTTATGAAAAACAGGATGATTTCAGCTGCTCCATCGTCAACTTCCTATATTCATGCAACAATATTCCATTATCGCCTGCATATGGTGTTTATATCTCTCAACTGATTCGATACGCAAGAGATTGTTCTGCGTATGGTCAGTTTTTAAATTGAAGCAGGCTACAGACGAACAAGTTGATGATGCAGGGGTTTCAACAGTATCGATTGAAGTCAGCATTTCGCAAATTCTATGGTCATTATAACAATCTAGTTTGCCAATACAAAATGTCTGACGTGTTTCATATCGATTGATAGGCCGTTCTTGGCACACTGATTTTGACTACGGATAACCCAATTTACCTAATCAACATATAAGGCTCACGGAGAGTGTGACCGGTCGACAGGAGATGCTTACTCCTCCTAGGCACCTGATCCCACCTCTGGCGTGTCCAGGGGGTCCGTGTTTGCCCAACTCTCTGTTTTGTATTGCTTATAGGAATTATGAAATTGATCACTGTTCATTATCTTCTCCTCTCCTGTACCTTCTACGGAGAGGACTTATATAGACGGTGCCTGCTGTCCGATCCTATTATGAATTATCATAATAAAATACTGTTTAAATCAAATTGATTTAGTAACCAACTCCTCTTACAGCATTTACTTGACATCCTTCAGACCTTGTATAGCTGTTATGTAAGCACTGAAGATGTGCTTTTGTCTTTTTGGAAGTGATCGGCCTCTCATTTGAAAAAAAAAAACTACATGCACATAATATGTAGTTGAACTTTGTCATATTCTGAGCATGGTACCTACTTTGTGTAACCAACTCCTCTCACAGCTTTTACTTGACATTTTTCAGACCTTGTACATTATAGATGTTATAAGAACAATGAAGATGTTTTGACATTTTAAAAGTTCTTCTTTCTTTTTTTTTTTTTAATCATTTTTTCTTTGGAAAAACTCTACATCTAATACGTAATTTTTCCAGTATGTTTTGCATTGCTGTCTCTTTGATAGATAGATATTTTCAAGCAATCCGGCCAGTTCTGTTCTTGAATCGATTTTATTTGGAAAGTATTTGGATTACTCATTAGGTGACAACAACAACAACACACAACAGGTGACGGAGGGTATAAGAAACATTAACAAGTCGAATCTAACAGGAAAGATGAAGGCGTGGATACCTCACAATATAAAAGATAGCATGTCCACTTATATTACATGCAAAATCACCTTGACAACAGCAGAGAAGCTGAAAAGTGTAATCAACAAACATATTACAAAATGGCTTTTTAAATCAAGGGGATTATAGAGGAAAATGACCGACTTACAACTGGCAAACATAAGGAATATTGATAAACTATGTTCCCCGACCCAATGGCTACTCGAATCTAAAACTGCATGTGTTGCCAGTCTCCATACTCACGCATGCCTTGAAACATTTGGTGATATGTTACCATCATTTATATGAAATACATGTACGAAATATCTGTATACAAATATGTAATTGTGATGAGAAATAAATTCAGTTCAGCAACAAACATATTACGAAATGGGTGATGGGCGCTCTACCACACTTTAAACCAAGTGGGTTTATAGAACAGAATGACCGACTTAAAACTGGTAAATTTTGACCACCTTTTCTGCCTTTGTTTTTATCATTTTATTTTGGGAGGCAACATGACGGTAATTTGTCCAGATTTTAGGCCTAGATGGTTGGTTTTATATAATATCTAATCGGATTTGCCTCCCGTTTCAGTTTCACGAAATTAGTCAAAATAGCATTCATGTTTGGTACACGGACAAAAAAATCACAGGATAAACGTCACTGGACAGAAAGTCACAAAATATGTAGGAAAAGTCACAAAAATGACTTAGCAAATGAGACCCCATATATACTTTTAAGATAATAATAACAGGTGGTACCCAAATGCTCACTAAAGCTGTTGTTCAGATATCAGACATTTCTTACAGTGGAAAGGAGGTAGAAGGGAATACATGTCATCATTATTGGTGTTTGTTTTGCCACATTTAGCACTTTCAGTTCATTATTTATACAGAGAAAAAGACAAGCAAAACCAGTTTAAACTTTATTTGGCGAGTATTGGCCGTGGCATAGAGCAAGAATTTGTGGGATGCCATTCAATAACAACTCATATGGGCAAACCCACATAAAAGCAACATCAATACAAAATGCAACATCAATCAACAAGTTCAGAAAAGACCACCCCGGGTCAACCACGGATGGTTACTTAATTAATTAGAGTATGTTAAATTAACCCAATGTTTAGCTCAATTATGCAATGCATTATGATAAAAGCACTCATTTTTTCAACAGCAAGTTTCACCAAATCACAGTCACAAATCACAGAACAGTTTCAAATTCACTGACAACACAATAGATATGGATCAATTGGGAGTTGGTTTAGAGTTCTGGAATCAGTTGGGAGTTGTGATAATAGCAATCATTTGACAACAGTCACAGTTTCACAAATTCAGTCACAGTTCACATGCACAGAACAGTTTCAAATTCACTGGCAATACACCAATACCTATAGAATCAGTTGACTTGGTGTGCGCAAACGCCACATGGCTGCAAACAGGTTAGCCTTGTTTGCAGTCATCCCACCAAAGGGGGGAGGAGCCACCAATCAACTGACCCACGACCAACCTCGCCTAATTTTCTTAAATGTAAGGAAACACTGCACTTTCCAGGATTCAACACATAAAAACCCAGTTCTCAGTATATTGCTGAGGGACACGTCATAAAAAACGCCATCCACCGTAATCCTTACCTGCAGCATGGGCTTACCTACTACACTGTTGACTTGGGAACAGTATCTCTCCAGTGCCTTGTCATATTGAAATACATCCACTTTGAAAGTGGAAGTATTAGGAAACATACATATTTGTGGGGAATTGATGGTTTAATCAATTGCTGGCATTTGGAATAATTAACCAAAATGTATGCAGAGGAATGCCCCACTCTCCAAGATCATACCCACATTGAAAATTAAATTTCCTATTCCTCAAGATATAAACATTTTTCTTGTAGTTGAAGCATTTCAAACCAGGGTATCTCAGCCACCAGATCCACATGCAAAACTCCCTTTACTCAACCAAAAAGCTGGGAAAGCTAGCTCAAAGACGGTTGAATCAATACACCATCCTTTAGCATTACCTGTTTCTGCAATATTTATGGCATGATTGAAACAAGTAACTAAACAATATGGAAATTGATGCTGTAGCAATTAATAAACCACAATACCCCAAAAATTGGGTCCAATTTAAACACAAGGCAAAGCCACACAAAATACAATCCTCTCTTAGTTTTCCCTATATATTTGGACAGTTAATGGACCTTCAATATACTCCATACAAGGCATGATTTTAGACTTTCATCGCCCCGTTTCATCATGGGGTTTCATAGGCATTGAAGCACACTCCTGTAGGACACTAAACATCTAAAATATGGGCTTCATGAACCTTTAAGGATCTTGTCAAGATAAAAAAGCACATCATCCTAATTTTGCATTTACTAGAAACCAATAGTCATGAACTCTGGCTACCCAATAAGAGCAACTTTAACTTTACAAGTAAGCTACTAACTGTACAACATGGTTTACTACGTCGCCCAGATCAGCAGATGCGAGATAACTATGCTTTTAAATTGAACTGGGACTTGTTTTATTCAATTTCTAGCAACTGAGATATTTTTATTTCATAGTCTATGAATGAAGTTGATTGACTCCTGCAAATTGAGAATCGTACTCTATATTTGGTGTCGAACATGCACCGGAGATGGCAATATTTAATAGAAATTTCAACACAAAATGTGTCCCCAATTCTAATACCTTCTTAGAATTCTAGCTCTATTACTATGCTTTTAAATTGAACTGGGACTTGTTTTATTCAATTTCTAGCAACTGAGATATTTTTATTTCATAGTCTATGAATGAAGTTGATTGACTCCTGCAAATTGAGAATCGTACTCTATATTTGGTGTCGAACATGCACCGGAGATGGCAATATTTAATAGAAATTTCAACACAAAATGTGTCCCCAATTCTAATACCTTCTTAGAATTCTAGCTCTATTACTAAACACTAACCAATGAAAGATATTAACAAGATACCATAACTGCTGTCACCACTATGGATAATATCTTGAAAAAGGTAATGTTCAACTTCTACATAACATCGTGATTATCCAATATTTAGGCAATGGAAGAAACACACATCCCAGAAAAAAGGCCCCACATCCTATATCAGACATTTGATCCAGCAGTGTCCCTGACAAATTCAAGACTGTAAAAGCAATAACCACATGATCTGATCCTTTGATACTAGACTTCTACTATGATAATATGGTTCACGGACCCCGCACATAGGGTCATACCCTCTCCTAAGGAATGTATGCTTGATCTGACCGCCATGGTGGTCTAAAGGTAGAGCGCTCGTCCCACATGCGGGAGGTCAGAGGCCCGAACCCCGGTCGCGAAAGACCCTAGTCACCAAAAATAGGCAGTAACAGCTACATCACCAAACGTTCGGCATTAGGCGCGAACGCCATAGGATAGGTCCCCGGATGCAATCTAAACAAAAAAACCTGATGTCCCGCGTCACAGCAGGCGTGGCACGCCAAAGAACCCCCATTGATCAATGGCTGCAAGAGCCGAGCACAGGCCCAAATTCAAAGCCCCCCCCCTCCCCCTGCAAAACTCTCGAGAGGGACGCCAAACAAGACACAATCAACCAATCTGCTTGATCTAAATGATTTGCAAGGGAGATTGGTCCCAACTAAGGACTTCTTAAATAGGACTTTTCTCCTACCCATTGAAATTAAATTATATCAACTATAATATCTTGGGTTGTATGGACGCAAATGGTAATCTCACTGCATCAAATAAAAAAATGCATGGCTGCGGATCTATGAATTACCAGTTCCAGCCCAACTAGATATTTTTTGAACAGATGAATATACCTGAACAATAAAAAGTCAGTAATATAAATGTTAGCATTAATTAATTAAAATATGATACAATTACATTTAAAGGGCATCAATGCACTTTGTTACGTAGGACTTATATCTTATTGTATACAATTTCATAAATAACATATATACAGTAAGGCGTAGTGCAGGAGTGCAATGTGCAGATGATACAATAATCACAATCAGTATTTCACAGACACTTAGGATGGGTTTTGAAAGGGGGGGTTGGCAGAAATATACATATATGTAATTCAAAACTCTTATCTAAACTATAGCTGACAAGCCAATAAAAAGAATTTCATGAACACGAAAATTCGCTTTCGGTTTAATTTTTTGGAAGGGTGGGAGGGTTGGGGAACCAGCCTGTCAACGAACATTTTCATTTTAAATTAAAAGTATAATTTGCAAAATATGCTTGGAGAAAAGGAAGCACATCCCCTTGGTATACGGACGGAAAGTCACAAGACAAAAAGTCACTAAATCGGTAGGACAAAAAGTCACAATGATGATTTTTGATTAGAGGCGGGTTTTCTTTTGTAAAAAAAAAAGTAGGGACATTTATGGTTATATTTCTTGGTGCGAAAATGTCTTGGACATTAAATCCCTTATCAGCCATAATACTATCATATGGATCACAATTGTGGAGCAAAGAGATGTGTTCAGTAATCTGTCTGTCGCTTGCACTACCTCCATATGCAATTGACACAAAGGAAACTAGTCCACCAGGTGTTGTACCAACAAGAACTTTGGACTTGTTAGGATTTTTATAACAAGAAAAAATTGACTGTTGTGCTTTCGAATTTGTAGGTTTTTTGATAGGACATTCTGTCCCGTCGATTATAACTCTAGTTTTAGGGTACGACCTTTTTTAAAAATCCAGACGGGGTAAAATGGCGAACTAGTTCTTGTATGGGCTAGATATTTACTTGTCGCCATTGATGTGATAAGAAATTAATCCACGTAATTATGATATTTTGAATTACTGTCTCCGATATGCCAAACATGCACGATAGCGCAAAATTTGTGGTATTTCTTCGTAATTTCATCAGCGAAAGAAAAATTGATTTGGAACATCCAACTTTACAACCTTGTTATGCATGTAAATTAGGCAATATGCCACAGGACCCAAAGTGTGTTAAATAAAATAAAACTTGTTAATACCCTCTAAACCAGTGTAAAAATGTACACCAGTAGGATCATTGTCAAAATTTTCTATACTGAACATGGGTAGTTTAGTTGTTTGAGTTTCGGGGGGGGGGGGGGGGGGGAGAGAGAGAGAGAGTGGGAGGGCTGGAGTCGTACTTCAGAATGACCGTTTCATATTTTGTCAGAACTGACTAGTGTATGGTTTATAAAAGGTGCAAATAGGTGGCGGTTTGATTTGAACTAGATAATCTAAGTGTAGTTTCAGAATTCGGGAGAGAAAAAAATGGGAAAAATAATTATTTTGAATTAATTATGAGCGTCGGTGACTGGAGTCGCACTTCAGAATGACCGTTTCATATTTTGTCAGAACTGACTAGTATATGGTCTGTAAAAGGTGCAAATAGGTGGCGGTTTGATTTGAACTAGATAATCTAAGTGTAGTTTCAGAATTCGGGAGAAAAAAATGCGAAAAATAATTATTTTGAATTAATTATGAGCGTCGGTGACTGGAGTCGCACTTCAGAATGACCGTTTCATATTTTGTCAGAACTGACTAGTGTATGGTCTGTAAAAGTTGTAAAAAGTGCAAATAGGTGGCGGTTTGATTTGAACTAGATAATCCAAGTGTAGTTTAAGAATTTGGGAGAAAAAAATGGGAAAAATAATTATTTTGAATTAATTATGAGCGTCGGTGACTGGAGTCGCACTTCAGTATGACCGTTTCATATTGTGTCAGAACTGACTAGTGTACGGTCTGTAAAAGTTGTAAAAGGTGCAAATAGGTGGCGGTTTGATTTGAACTAGATAATCTAAGTGGAGTTTCAGAACTCGGGAGGAAAAAAAATGGGAAAAATAATTATTTTGAATTAATTATGAGCGTCGGTGACTGTAGTCGTACTTCAGAATGACCGTTTCATATTTTGTCAGCTGATCCAGCTGCTGGGTCACAGTGCAGTTCAATGGCATACACATCTGTATTGTATGCCTCAGTAACAAATATTTTCACTTGGTCTGCAGTTGTTGTCAACTGTGTTATGTTTCAAGGCCATACCCTGCATACTAATCAATTAATTTCTTTACACAGGGATTTGCCCCACTCGGACCTTCGGCTAGCCATTGATGAATTGCCAACACAGCCAACCATCCTCATTGACAAGTCACCCTTTTCTTTCCAGGTTGAAAAATCATGTCCAGCATTCTTTCTTTTTCAGGATTTTCAGTCGGAGTTCATCCCAGTCTGTACTAAGTTTTAACCCAATTTCGAACACTGCTTTTCTGTTACTATAATTCAGAAAAATATACTGACATCAGCATATTTCAGTGGGGGGGGGGGTCTTCTTTTTTGTTTTACCACACCCAAACATATAAAAGATGTGGTGACTACAAATGAAGGGAAGAAAGAAAAAGAATTTCAGTCTAAAATGCATTAAAATGCACCATTTTAAATCATTCTTTTTAAATGGGTTAACCTCACCCCCAACCCCACAGTAAGGTATACATCTGCCACTGTATTTGAGTGCAACCTGATGTTATAATAGAACAGACGTAGCTCAAGAATTGCAAATTCACATGAAATTATGCTACTCTAAAGATTTCTTCGAAAAAATGTATAATTCAAATCCAACAAAAAATCAACAGACTGATTGAAATGGATCACAGATTAAAATGTATCACAATGAGGGAAATTGGGATGTTTTGGAGAATTGACAAATTCAATGCAGAAAGAATTAAAAGAATCAGTAAATGATGCCATAATACTTGCCCTTTGACCTCTAAATATCAGGTCTTACCATATAGAAATCTCATGCAAATGAGTAAGCACATTTTATAATGTAGGCTCGAGAATGTCCAATATATATGATGTTTTCTATTCGTTTTTCACAGGGTAAATAATTCATATTGTTCATTCCAAATATAACTGATTATTGCATTAGTATACATTTTTTCTAGCATGTTTTCAAAGAAATTAATTTAAACTAATTTCAAGTGTTTTGAACTACGTGAAGTAAATTACTTTAATGGAGTATGAACTTCACATCTCCATTCTTAACATTAATTCATCATAACTTATCCACATTTTCGAATATATACTGAATGTCTGATATCATCATTGAAAAACACTAGATATCTATAGATATTATGTTTACCTAGAAATGTAAACCTGAGTCGGACAAAAACAGGCACCTATCTTCTTAGTCAGGTTAGTGTTACATAACCATGATAAGTTAATTGGATTGGCTAGTTGTGCTTTGTGCTCATTTAATTACAAATGAAAATTAGTCATGGGGAATCGATTATTCTGACCACAAACTATGTCGAAAATCTGCTTTAAATTCATAACTAATTGCGCAAAAAACTAAAACTAAATACCTAAGCATTTCAACACCTATATAAAAATACTTCATTAACATAGTTGATATGAAATTAAGAAATAAGATATCATTTTTGAATGTTGTTGGAATATGACATGAAGTTGGTCACGTGATCAAATCCTATAACGCCCGAAGGGCGTTATAGTAGATTTGATCACGTACCAACTTCATGTCATATCCCAATAACATTCAAAAATGATATTTTATTTCTTATATCTATATTTTCTATTTTGACTTGTGTTCTTACCGAGCTTCCATGATTATGTAGCAGATGACCAAAATAACGATTGTAGAACACAAAATATAGTTCGTAAGAGTTTTATCGAATAAAAAATTAGGAACAATATAAAAGAGAATATAAGATAGAGATATTTAATTTAAAATGTTAAAAAAAAGACGAAGCATGTGTAAAAATAAAGGTAATTTAGAGCGTAAAGTTAACTGAAATGACAAGAAGAGCTGAGTAAACTACACCCGTGTTGTGATTTGGTCGCGATCAGCGATGGAGAAACTGGCGTCGGTCTAGCTTACTAAGTTGAAAACGCTATTGTTGATCACAGATTTCGACAGAAATTCAAAGGATCTGAGAGAATTGATGGTGGATATGATGGGTCAAGTTAACGTTAAGCTCTTAGTCAGGTTTTTGGAAAGAAACAACGGTATGTTCATCGTTAGGACTCGCGGTTGTAGCCATGCAGGAGACCATTCAAGACAGTAGGACAGATTTAGACCAAGTGCAGGTACAAATGTAGGTTGCGTCTTTTATTTACCTTCAGTGTGTGTAAAATAAAATAAAAATGAACTGACGGAGTTTTTGTTCACTTGAGAGATTTCTGTTGTAGGATTTTAATGAAGACTCGCACCGGTACCCTGACATGAACATGTAAATTTTTCGAGCCTCAAAACCAGCCTCGCTTATAATCATGCCAAGTCATAGTCGTGATGGAAGTTGCCAGGAAACAACAGGTTAACTTATCATCATGAAGTAAATACATGTAGGCTTATAACTCTGCCTACATGTTTTTGCTTCCAATATCATAGAACTTTATTTTATAAATTCGCCATGCAGAAGTTGCAGACGGTATTTAAAACTGTATAAAATGAAACAACAGAACGATATATGTTTAATGTTTCTCTTTTATAAATTGATGAAATTCTTATTTTTTACAAAATAAACTATAAATACCCTGCTGCGTTTATTTCTGTTATGATGTCATTGCAGTGGCGGATCCAGGGTTTACGAAAGGGTGTGTGTGAAAGTCAAGTATTAGCCCAAATGCTTAGCCATTTTGGGTGCCAATCTGGAATTTTACTAATCTGGAATTTTACTCACACTATATGTATTATTTAAATTTGTGACGAGAGGGGGGGGGGGTTCTAAATCCCCCACTGCATTACATAAGCAAGAAGCCAGGTGAAAATACAGGAACTGACTTTTGAAGCGGTGATTGTATTCATACGCAAGAACAAACTGATCACATGACCAAATTCATGTCACACGAAATTGAACATCAATTTCATTAGTACTGTCATATAAGAAAGTGCATTGGCAAATGTAAATATAAGGTAATTGCTTTTCGATATTAAAAATCACAATAGAGGAAATTCGAGTCACAACTTTGTTTAGAATTAAGACTGGTACAGTGTGATCATGATTTGCATTTATTCATACTAGCAATTAAATCATCGACAATATAAACAATACTATTTACTTTTTCTGTTTAAACCACTATCTTACTTTCAAGTTATTGTTACCGTAATCATAATGGAATAAATCAGTCGAGACTCGAGTACAGGACGACATTGGTGGGATGCCGATCTCGATGATTCTTGCATGTAAAATGAATAATTCTTAGTAAGTTTCTGTTGATTTTTTTCTCTAAAGAAGCTGCACTAGTTATATAATTTAATATATTAGTTAAAATACACGTCTTCTCATTAAAATATGTACATAAATGTAGTTCATATGCCGATCACAATTTCAGATGTAGAATTAAAAACCAAAGCATTTTCTGGTTTTTTAAAACAAAATAATTTAATAATACAAATTGTTTTATTGTCTTTTGTTTTTTTTCCATCACATACTCCAAAAGAATTGCTGATTATAACCATATAAAATGTTTACAATTACCTATGGGTCGAATTATGCGAGCGTCGAACAGCAGGGCTACCGCTATATTTAGAGCGACCCTGATCACCAGCGACAGCAATCACCGCTACACCGGTATTTCTATATTTGGTAAAAAGGAGTGTTGTAAAGCGGACTGACAAATTACACCTACCATTAACATCCATAGAGTAAGACTTCCAAGTGATAACATAGGCGTAGCTTGGGTTCGAATATTACCGAGGCATTTCAAATAGATGTGTTCCCAAATAAAGTAAATATAAATATTGTATTTCATATTGTATGTGGTAGTGACTAACAGTGCACCGAGGATGATGTCAAAGTATCATTTGTGACCAATAAGAAAAGTTGGATTCCATGAATTCTACTGAGGCACGCATTTGGTCAGCTCTTTGATTCACCTTAATAAGGTGAGGGACCATCTCGCGCACACATGGGATATTCAGAGGTGTGATTTTTCCTCTTTTCAGAGGGAATCCTCTGATTTGCTCAATTTTCGAAAAAATGAAACACTCTGGATTTGATCTAAAGTGGCAGAAAATGATATTTTTCCAGGTAGGGTGAGGTGTTTTCCTCCCTTTTGGACCACTTTTCCTCTGATTTCTGAGGAATTCAGTCACATCCCTGAATATTTTGCCTTAGTAGATTTATCGTTTAGACGGTACCCTTACAGCATCATATGACGGCAGCTGCATTAATGACGTCTTTCACTGCTGCCAGTGGCGGGATTCCCGCTTAAAGATTGTCCATGGTATGTGTATGCTAAAGCAGGGTGTCAAACCACGCTTATGGTCTAAAAAAAATATAGGATTTTTTTAGGGTAGTATTTAGGGCAAATATAGGTATTTTTACAACAGATTTATAGGAATAAATAGGGTTTTTATTAAAGAATTTGTATAAAAGTTTATTGTTTCTGCATAAAAAAATTCTAGCAAGCATAGTATCTTACTGGAGAAGAAATAATATTAAAAATAAACAAAGGCAAAATCCTCTCAGATGTAGACAGTTTTCCATCCAATAGACAGTTCTTATACAATCATCAGTGTTATTCTCTTCATAACAATCTAATTAATATCAATCTAGCATCAGCTCCTGGATTTTTTTTTTTTTAATGACTTATAGGGAACATATAGGAACCTTAAAGTTTATAGGAATAAATAGGGACATGATACCCTCCTGAGTAAAGATCTAGTGATATTCTAATGCTTTTCTGTCATCTGTAATTGTTTAAAAATCTGTATTTTAGGCTTCATTCCTTAATCTGCACAAAAACTGGCATGCTCTGCGCTGAGTCGTAACGTCATCAAACGTCACCATTTTCTGTCTGTCTATTTTATTATTACAGCATTCTTACATGTTCGGTAAACTGCCAAAAAATGACGCAAATTCTCAAAATGGCGTCATCTTGACTTACTTGACTTAATTCCTTCTCTCCTCGTGGAGAATAGGGCCATGAACAAGTCCTCTCCATTTACTTCTGTCCTGGGCTGATCTTGCTGCCTCTGTCCATGACCCAAAACCTAGTTCTTTCCTCTCTCTTTCTATTGTTCTTCTCCACGTTTCCTTCAGTTTTCCTCTCTTTCTTTTTCCTTCTGGTGTCCAACTAAGGGTTACATATGGATGTGTTCTTTTATCCATCCGTAGCACATGTCCAATCCACTGCCATCTGCGTGTTTTTATCATAGTGCTGATCTTTGCTACTCCTGCTATCTCTTTGGTATTTTCATTGGCCAGTAGATCTTTAAGATTTTCCTAAGACATTTGTGCTGGAAGGTATCTACAAGTTTTTCATCTCCTTTTGTCATTTTCCAGGTATCGCTGCCATACAATAACACAGCTATTATGTGGCGTCATCATAGTGCCAAAATATGATAATTTTATCGCAATCTAAGACGTCATTGCACCACACGGTACGAAAATACACTTTAAGTGGTGAAGCACCATACAGGAAGAAGAAGAGTCTGATTTATTTGATTCGTTTAATTTTTAAATATTACTCGTGTTTTCTCAGATGAAACCTTGGTTTCTTCTCTCTCTCTCTCTCTCTCTCTCTCTCTCTCTCTCTCTCTCTCTCTCTCTCTGCCGTGCGCCGTAAGACCGTACCTTGTGCACATTTCTTATTTTTGTCTATATTTTAAAACGTTATACTCAAATATGATGGATAAACACTAGCTAAAATTTTCAGCTTATTGTGTGCTTCTTTCATTAAAAATGTACTGTCCATGATTTTATGGCACAACCCTCGTTGATGTATTAATCATACACAAATAAGCCAGGTCGCAGGGATTTTTATTGTATTATGTAAGCCAGGGATAAAAGAACTTCGGTTTTGTTAATTAACTAGTTAACATAATGAAACTATGGATTTTCCCCTTTTTTTGATCATTAATGGCTGAAATCAGCATTGTGTTGTTTACTTTTCCCCCCGCTTTTAAGAGTCATTCGTTTGTTGTGATCAATCATAGTGGAGATCGCTGATAAGATAATTATAAAACGTCATCAAAACACTTTATTTTTCTTCTGGTCGTGTTTCCAATTTCTATATTTACAACTGGTAACGGTTGAGTACACAGAACAATAGAAGAATCCGGGCGTAATACAAGACTTTTAAACATATAACTAGTGCTTCTCTGAGAAGTAATCGGTCAAAAAGTGATGAGGTGTTGGCTTATAAACATTTTGGCACAAGTCGCCCTTCGTGAAATAAGAAAGCAGTGCATAGCGGATTTTCGTGCCGTAGATATTTTCCATTGAGGGACCAATGTTATTCTAGTAACACAACGAAATTGCCGGGACATCTGATTAGTAAATATGTACCCCCATAGCAATCGTAGTGGTCGAGGTGGATTACACAAGGCTGAGAGGGAGGTGGAATACACGAAACCAAGATACTCCGAGTCTCGGGACTTCCCACTCTCTGGCTATCAGGAATCTTTAAGAGGCCCTGCCTCGTCGCGGGGATCGTCTGACCAGTTTTATAGACCGTACAGCATTGAACCCCCAGCAGACTACCGGGAGATGAGGAGAGAGGTTAGTACACATGACATTTCGTAGCTTTAACTTACACAACATTACATTTTCATGAATGCTGAATTGATTTTATTCAATCGCTCATGTTTAAAATATCTCAAACATGCTTAGACTGTAGTAAACAAATGAGACCTTTTTTTTTTTTGTATCACCCATCATCCGTTCCTATAAAGCATACCATTTGGGTATGGCGATAACGCTAAATCATTGTGATTTTTAAGAGCTCAGTTTACTCAACCAAAGACATACAATGACCCGGTACAATAGACAAACGCAACCCAAGACGTATATAGAAAATATTACACTTGTGTCGCATGTGTGTCTGGTCTGCGATTTTAAGTAGTCCATTTGCACATACTGTGTAGTATGAAGGAATTAAGACATCTTAGCATGTTTTTCACTGCGAAGAAAAACGATTGATAGTATTTCATAGCTGCAAGGGTCAGTGTGCGGAAACATTTAAAGAACATGAATGTAAATTTCACATTTGTGCGTTCATCAGCGGTTATCGCGGTGTCATGTATTAAAACACACCTCATCCAGTACAAAAATATTACCTTTTCTAAAGATAATTATATCATTCACGGTAGTTCGCTCTAACAATTTCATCTGATATCCAGACTGCCAAGGTTTCTTGTCTACCTATTTCTGTATGACAAAATAAGGTCATGTTATGAAGCCTTTGGGTGAGTATACATGCGCCCGAGGTCCTTAGCCACAAAAAGTATTCAGTCCAGATTTTCATTATTACATGTAGTGTGGTGTTTGGAGCACTTTGTTTTATCCTTCATCTGCTTTATATACTCCGTTTCATATACTCTCGAGACAGTCCGGAAATTCGGACCTCATCTAGGAAACACATCTTCGGTGTCCTCGCCCCCTCTAAAAATTCTTAGTTACCAGTAGACTCTGACGCACAAGCTTCAGTTATATCATTTTACCAATATGGGGAAATATAAATTAATGCGTTTAGTAATCAAAGTACTGAAAGTACTGATGGGAGTTGATTTTATGTAGATTTGCACCGAATGCTTCTGGGATTGAGAATTATTCCAAAATACTAATAAACAAAAATAGAGACGTACATTCCAAAGTCATAAACTTATGTTGTTTCTCTATAACAATCAACGGGCAGTTATTTATGTCTACATACATATAGACACTGGTAAGTTAACACATTGTCTGGATTCTATTTTACTCTTCCAACATATTATATAGTAATACTCTTAAAATTGCTCATTTTTGTCAAAATATGTCACTACACTAGTATTCTAGCACAAGAACATGTTTGAAAAACTCCACACATAACTTAATAATTATTTGGTTTATGCTAATTTTTCATTTTTTTTTCTACAACTCCTCTTAAAGATTGACACGACTTACACAAACTAAACAATTCCCCATTGCTTGAAGTGCAAGAACTTTTACTTAAACATCAGGCATTTACGTATTCTTTATCTTTAAAATTGTGTATGGTCTTACTTAAAATTTGAAATTCAATTCCTAGAGCTCTATGCAAATCATCTAAGAAAATCTCGACGTACATAACTTCGTATGCATAAAGAATTGACAGTAAAATAGCTATATTTTATTCAATTTACAAAAATAGCCATGTGGTATTAATTTTGCACATGAACGGACAGTGATCAATTTAATAAATTCTAAAAGGAATACAAAATTAAGAGTTGGACAAACACGTAGTCTTGTACATAATATATATATACGGGTGTGACCGTTGGACCGAGCGAAGCATGATATGGTCATTGGCGTGTCCCAAGTGATAGTCATAATTCTATTCAGTACGGTAAATTAAAATTCATTTAAAAATATGTATTATTTATGAAATTCCCCTTGCGCTAAACGCCCAGTATCAAAGGGGGATATCTATGAGGATAATTACAGGATCCGCCTATTCCTTTAACGCGGAGAATATAACTCCAGCCGACGTAAATCATGAATTGTGACGTCACATTTAGCCTCGACATTTTTCTCTTTCAAATCAAACAATTATAAACAACAATAATTCCAGAATGTGAGTGTGATTGATTCTGCACAATATTAGTAATGAAAAAGTCTAATTGAATATTAATTAATAAGATATTATGGAGAGTTATTTCACCATTATGACTCTAAAAGGCAATAAAATCAATTAAGAACTTGGTCGCGGCCCACGGGAAAATGTGTATTTTTTTAAATGGAAAGTTTTTTCACTATTATTATGAATCTAAATGGCAATGAAATAATATGATCTCTCTATTTAACAAAGGAAAACTAAATTGACATTTTATTGGGTTTTTTGTTGTTTTTTTTTTTGTTTTTTTTTTTTTTTTAACATATTTTATTGTACATACATAATATACAAAAGGATCAGAAACAAGTTTAAATAACTTACGAGTTCTTCTCCTTAAATATATAACAATATATTATTGTAGAAAATTAATGTACAAAAAATATAAATTGAACATCAATTGAATCTTTTGGTTTCATGAATAAACGACTGAACATAAGAAAAAATACACTTGTTTAACTCAGAAGATAAAGCATTATTACCCCAAAGTAGAAGGTGGACATCGATAATAACTAGATCATTTAACCTCAGCAAGCTATCCATTAATTTATATCTAGCATTTGAATATTTACTGCAAATAAAGAAGAAATGATAAGCGTCTTCTTTCATACTACAAGAACATAACGGATAATCAACAATATTGCGTCTATATAGATCGTAATTCAAAATACAGGTGTGTCTAAGTTTGGTATGAATTATATTCAGAAAACGAGTACCATAGGAAAAATATGCCGGTGGTTTGGGATTGTTGATATTTTTGGAGCTAACACTCTTACAAAATTGCTTAACTGAAGTAGCTTGTCTTGATTCTAAATCAAGTGAATTCCATTTTGATAAAGCATCAGGTACAAATGATTTCTTATAAAGTTCAAGTCGGTATTTTGGTATTTTATAATTGTCTCCATAACGGAGATTGTACTTGGATGTATTGTTTATTTTTCTTGGGATCGTTTCTTGTAGATACTCAGGAACATCATTATTATGAACTCTGAATATGGTAACTAATTTAGCGGTTGTTCGTCTAAAAGACAGAGGCTCTAAGCCAGTTTCTAAATATAAAGAATCTCTAGATGCTAATATAGGAAGGCCAGTAATTATTCGCGCTGCACATAGTTGGACTTTTTCTAACAAATCACTATCATATGCATTACAACCATACATTTTATTCATTACATGTACCGAATTTCTAATTTTCATTGTTACACACGAACTGATGCTTGCTGCTTAAGAACTTGGTCGCAGCCCAAGGGAAAATGTGTATCAAAAAAACCTGAAATTTTATGGCGTGTAGTTTGATTTTCAAATTTAACTTATGACAATTTTTTTTTGAAAACAACAAAATATTTGGGTTTTTCATCAATATTTAATTTGATTCAGCATTAAATGTGACTATTCACGATATTTTCGGTTCGCTTCAATTAGAGGCTAACATCCAAATCAGTTGACGCTACTATCATTGCCAATCGTTTGTTTTCCCGATTGTGGACAGTGTGTATATGAATGTATCTTTGAATTTGAAAGGTCCACGTAAATGCTATAGAATACGCAGAAACCGCAATTTCAAAGACATCGACTTTTTTCTAGGCCCATTTTCAGTCCGCTGGGCCCGTGTTTTTGACCTGTACTGTATATTATGATCGGTGATATTCTGTCTGTAGGATTTTTTTAATAGTGTGAAATATCGGTGTTGACATTAGACTGTATTTCTAGTGATATGTTGGTCATTTTTCAATGTACATACTCAATTGACCGACGGTGGAAATGTACATTTTACAGAAACTCTGCATTTAAACGTGTAATACGTAAACAGTTCACGAACTATTTCCTTCTAGCGCTGAACATTACATCTGTTTGTAAAGAAGTGCTCAGGTCCACACCACCTTGAGCCGAGTGACTACATAGAGGAGTTGATCAAATCAACTACCAAAAATAAATGAATACAGTCGGAATGAGTTTCATAATTTCCGCCAAGATTCGATGCCATCTGCTCATCAACCTGACAGACGTGACGGTCATTTTCATCAAAAGATTGATTGTACTTGTTTAACGTCTCTCTAGAGAATGTTTCATTCATGTGGAACCTCACCAAGACAGGTGAAGGACTTCAAATTTAGGCCTTTGCTCGGCACTTACGGCCATTGAGCAGCGAGGGTTTTTTTTAGCGTGACACACCTACTCCGCTGTGATACGGGACATCCGATTTTAAATTCATCTCCGAGAACCCATGACATTCACACCTGATGCCGAGCGTTTGGCGATGGAACTGTCACTATCTGATTTAACGATTTATGTTTGTCGAGGCTGGGATTCGAACCCGGATTTCCGCATGCGGGGCAAACGCTTTTACCTCTAAACCACCGTGGCGGTTTTCATTAAAAGAATGTGGTTGACTGTTTATGTCTCGTCAAGAATTTTTTACTAATACTGAGAGGTCACCAGCTGTAGGTGAAGTACCACAAATTTAGACCTATGTTCAGCGATCAGGGCCGTAACAGTGAATTTTATTTGGGGTCAGTTTATCATATACATACATTGCGGTATTCCATGCACATGTAGTTTTTACGTCAGTTTTATGTACTGTGTGATTCTAGGATAAAGCGTCCAGCAGCAGATCTGATGAGGAGGACAATGGATCGTTTGCCAACTCCATCGAACAAAGAAAATCTCTTCGGAAGTTACTGGGGCGTTTTGCCGATAAAACGGCCATGCAGGGAGTTGGTTACATAAACTCAGCGAGATATTGGTACTCAAAAGCTCTGTGGTTGTTTCTACTGTTGGTAGCCGTTGGCTGGATGGTGTTTCATCTCATTTATTTAATAACACAATTTGTGGAGCTTCCCGTTCAAACCAAAATTTCTCTTGGATTCAACAATCTTCAGTTCCCGGCCGTCACACTGTGCAATATGAACACAGTGAAATTATCAGAACTACCGACTACCTCAGTTGCGTTGCAGAACTTCGTCGCCCTCACCGACCCCAGTAAATTCAAACCCGAGGAAAACATTCCTGGCGGGGTAAGTCTAATGATGAGAATAAGCCGCATGATCTAATAAACACACCTTTGATATGGAATCGTTCAGGGCTTCATTGTGATACTATGAATAACTTGGTTTGTAAAGCATTAGACTCTGTCCCTGTAGTCATAAGGAATTCTCGTCAAGACGACAAGCTATTACATACGCTTCAAGATGAGTTGATTTGTGGGGGTTTTCCACGAAAAATATCAAATTCGTTAATTAAATCATTCAGCAGTGAGCATGATAAAGTAGGATGACGGGACGAATAACTTGATGTCTGAAGTAACACAAATCTACATAATGATTTCATTATATGGCCACAATTGCCATCTTATGATATTTAAAAATTTGTATTTTAATCTATCTAATTATCTAAACTTAAAATGTGTCCTAAAGAAGCAGTTTCTTAATATTTCTTATCTCATAAATACATTTTAGTACGATATTATACTGTTCATGTTGAATTATTGAATCACTTTCTTCAGATCTTTATCGATAAAGAATGGGTCTCTTTAACTTTGTGATCTGGCCTTTTTTTAAATCGTAGTTATCCACACTCATATGTGTCTGTCTACCCTACTTGTTCGTTATTGGAACTCCTCATACATTTGTAAGAGTAGCAAAACTTGTTTTTGTACACGTTTGGGTATATTTTGTAGGTATATGAGAAGTTTACAAATTTTAATTTAGGTCCCGGGAATCTGAGAACGGGTCATTGCATTGACTGTTTTGTTATAGGAGTCCCTTTACAGTTACTCTAAATGGTTTAGAACTGGAACGTTTTGGTACATGTATACTGGTTTTGTTTAGCCTGTTAAGGAGATATGCTAAACCAGAGAAATTTGATATGAGTGAAAAGTGGAAGATATGTACAACAATATTTTGAAATTGAAAACTTTCAAATCTACTTTATTTAGTAAAAAATTGCAGTTTTAGGTGATAGCAATCTGAGAAAAATTTAAAACCCCTGCTGAACTCGAACCCGCGATCTACATTTCAGCAGTCGACGTGCTAACCTACTTGGCTAATAGCTGCTCACCTAGGCGATGCTTTTTTAAATGAATAGACAAATATTGCTAATATTTATATTTTCATCCATGTTTTAAAAGGACGTCAGCCATTATGACGATGAAGGGTACCCCCCTTAATGTGCAAAATGTTTCCGTATGCAGCAAATGATCTAGTTTTCCTAATGAATGACTCGAGTTAAATGTTTTCGCGGCATTGTTAATTCCAAGTAACTATACGTAAGGAATGTGAATGAAACTTGCCAGCATCATATTTGAAAGGATGCGATTAATGTCATTACATGTTTGCTTAAAATGTTGTAATTGACCTGCATTTTCTGCATGGCTGACCAGGTTTAATTTTCGGGGATCCCAGTAACTATACACGGTTAAGAAACTTGCGTACATAATATCTGTTTAGATACATTGTATCAAAGAGCCTGGCTCAAAAAGTGCCAAAAATGGCCCATGCTTAAAACAAATAAATATTACTGTAAAATACATCTAGAGACTTCAAACTTTCTCTAGCTATCTTTCATTTTTCTGATAACGCTAAAGTTTTCTTTGAAACCGGTCTTCAAAATAGCGTGTATTACAACGATTTTGTCGTTAAACGTCGCAGTTGAGATGCGAAATCTTCTAAGTTGCCGCTTCTACCATGAATAATATTTACACGGTGACACTCGTCAACAGCCCTTCACCGACAATGGTGACGTCTCCATATGAGTGAAATATTTTCGAGAGGGACGTTAAACAAGATACAATCAATCAATCATCGTCAACAGTATTGATGAAAAATTGTGCATGGCTATGCTCATGTTTCATTTGGATTCTACATGTAGAAAGGGATGCATGGTTTAATTGGATTGAAAATTAAGCTCAGTTTAAATGTAAATTTTCAGAGTGAAAAATAATTATCTTAATTATGGAAACATTAAAAATCAAATTCAGATAAAATTATGTAAGAACTTTTAATACCCCCCCCCTCCCCGCTCGTTTTACTTATGACTCACACTTCACCGTCCCCCAATTATGACATCATTAAGGTGGCTATTTACGGGATCTGCAGTTATAAATATCTTGGTCTTTTTTTAAAACATGGCTCTAGTGAATTGATCGTCACGATTTTTTTTAAAGCGCAATACTAAAGACAGCGAAAAGGAAGGAGGGCATTGAGAGGCCACGAAGTCGTGACGAAGAGAAATTTAAAAATCTGTTGAATAAAGAAACGGGGACAAGAACACAAAAGCGCTTTAAAGGCGCCACACAATGATTCCCTCTTCTCGTTCCAAACCCTATTATGAGCTGTAACGTGGCTTTAAAAGTTACATGTGTACATTGTAAACCTTTGTTATAGTTGATCATTAAAAATCTCGATGTGTTTAGTTTAAGTTAATTAGAACTGTTTGTTTTACCAGAATGTACACAGGGATTTAGATTACATCATGCGCTGTCAATATAATGTACACAAAGGTCGATTAATATCAAGGGGAAAAAATTATCGTAACTTATGAAATGTTGATCTCTTTTTATACGAGACAATATCTCGTACCTCCGAATGAACGTTCTCGTTATTATTTTTAAAAAAGAGTCTCATAATTACAAAATAATGTTAGATTAACATTTCAAATTATTACATGAAAATAATTATCAATAAACTGTCATTTTTTAAAGCATTTGACAAAATTAAAGGAGATGATTTTCTCATAACACCCATCTTTTATTGATACCATCAAATGTAGCATATTCATTGATGCGCTAAGGCACTAACGTTTTTGATCATTTATGAACCACGGTCTAATGAATTTTTTTGTGATACAAAAGAATGGAAAGGCCCATGGGCCTCTTATTGAAAACCTAGTTTATCCATTGACATAGGCAACCGTTTGTAATATTTCCACTGTATTGCAATAGACAAAACAAAAGTTGTGATTTTTGCAGCCTCCCGGACCACCTCCTGGGCCGTCTGGTAGAAAGGTAACAAACACCTTCCCTCCAGATCTCATCACGTGATCACCACTTGATCCCAACATATTAACATGTAACTTTATTAATAACCATAGTGTTGTGTTAAGGTATTCTATGTATAATTACCTATCTTTTTTATTTATTTTTTATAAATGTGTATAAATAAAGGTAGATCACTACAGTCACGGTATTCATTTGAGGGCTTTATCATTTTTTCCAAAACAATACTTTTCTACTAAAATACATGCACTGCTTAATTAATTTCCTATTGAAGTCTATGGGGAACGTGTTCAAACTTCTTACACGTGGAAAGCGTAATTTCTGCTGACGCATGTAACCTGGAGACAGACAAATTACAGAGAAATCTCTTTTGAAATGTAATTTCATAAAGTCATCATTTCTTAAAATTCGGAAAGAAATAGGAATTAAGGTTTAAAAACATATTTTGAGAATTATGATAATGTTATATCATTCATCACGTACATATAATCCACACCCATAAATAAAAGTACAGAATGTTCACAGTATTTATAGTAGTCAATGGAAAGCAGACTTGTTGTTATCAAAACATCATTTACGCTGACCATCCTCTAACTAATTATCAAATATGCGCAAAACAGGACCACTCGTAAGGATGCTGAATTCTAATGATTTCATTATTATGATAACCAACTAATGTAGTTTATTGAAACCTTGAGAAACATCTCATGATAATCAAATAACAAACAATATACTAGTCAGTAAAATCATATGACCAAATATGGAGGATGGACAAACATATGATATCTTTATGAGTTTCTTATTATGATAACAACAGTGTATGTTGAAATATAATGAATTATGCATTGAATACCTTAAGACTACCGTAACGTTTAAACGTTACATGCGTGCATGTGTAGCGGTGTGTTGTAAAGCATGTTCATACCCTCTTTAAGCATGCAGGTCACATTGTTTATTATTTCGTAGCAGACGGGGATTTGGGGTTTCAGTGCTACTTTTCAGCATCTCTCGGCATGCGGGTAACATTAATTTATCTTTTTATTTCTTATCAAAGCGGGATTTCAGGTTCCTTGATGGTGGACGTCTTCATCTATAGAGATCTTACTCTGGTGGTAGTAACTTCAATTCAAACTGGGAACAAGAAATACAAAATCCACAAACTAAACTGAAAATCAGGCTGAAGTTTGATTACTTACCGCTCAAACTACTAACACTTTTCCCATTTTTAGTGCGGGGGGATATATCCCTCAGACCGGCCTTTTATAAAGGTCCACGTGGTGTGGAGGTAACATGCTTAGAGTGGGAGTGACTGGTTTGTATTTGGCCTACACCGGAGGCGAGATTTATCTTTAAAGGTCAAGCAAACAATCTGAACTGGACATGATACTTTTTATCCCTGATAAATCTCAAAATATAATCAAATTCCATTATGAAAGTTATTATACTCAGGTTCGTAGTTAAAACCTTAAAGGGACTGATTCACTTTCTTTTAAAATATTTTTCTTTTTTGAAAATATAACTCATTTAAAATTGACAACTTAGGTAAAAGATTGTGCTACTTATCAATTCTAATTATCGAAATAAATCATTAAAGCCTGAATAACCTTGAACGTCAGGGAACATCACTGTCATTTCGCAAATTCTATGGTCGTTATAACGATCTAGTTTGCCAGTACAACCTACCATTGGGTCAAATGCTGTCTGACGTGTTTCATACCGATTGTTAGGCAATTCTTGGCACATTGATTTCGACTACGGATAACTCCGTGTATCTGATCAAGATATAGGGCTCATGGCGGGTGTGACCGGTCGACAGGGGATGCTTACTCCTCCTAGATACCTGATCCCACCTCTGGGAGATCCAGGGGTCCGTATTTGCCCAAATCTCTTGTTTTGTATTGCTTATAGGAGTTATGAAATTGATCACTGTTCGTTATCTTCGCCTATCATCCTTAACTACTCTACATTAAAACTATTTATACCTAATAAATCTAAAATAAAAATTTCAAACTATCATCGTAGTTTAAAACAATTTTCATCGGTTATCTCACGGCAATGTCTTCTTAAAGGGACTGGTTCACGTTTTATTTTGTTGGGGTTTTTTTAAAAGTATTTTTCATTTTTGAAAATATAACTTATTTAAAGTTGACAACCACAATTTAGACCTTCTTAATGTAATGATAAGAACATTAATATTTTAACCTTAGAATTAACTCTGTGTTAAGTAAACGAGACTTGAGCCTTGTCTTCGCCTACAAACAAACCAGTGAAATGTTAATTTTGTAATATAAAGCATCTTCATTTTGCACGGTCACAAATTTTAACTTATTGATGGCACATATACATCTAGAGAATGCTTGAAATATGATAGATATAATAAACTTAGATCGATAACCATTTCTTTTGAAAACTTCATAAACAATAGTACACCTCAATCGTTTATGGTGTTTGATCAATAATTTGATGGTGTTGGGCGGCAGGCTTAGCCTAAATGTTTACATAACAAATGATGAACTCTCTACAAATGAGCTTCCATCATAATGTATAACTTTATTTTTTGTGAAACCTTTTAAACACATTCGAATTTAGATTTTTATCAAGTGATAAACAAAATATGGGGGTAAATCGTGTATCAGTCCTTTTAAATTGAAACCAGTCGCATCAATAAAACGCATCGTCATTGATGTTCGCCAGCGATGCAATAAAACTGGGAATATTCTTTTCTGTCTTTCCAAAATCAATCACCTATTTGGTTAGTCGTCAAGCAGGCAACTTGTATAAATCGAGTGTTCGAGTTTCACAGTGATCTTGGGATTTTCCAGAATGATTTAAAGCTAAATTTGAAAATTCTCGGTACGTAACGTAATATCAAAACTTTACTACACCTATTTTTTATTCATGACAATTTTGATCGCTATGTTATACCGTCTTCAAACAGCAAGGGAGGAGCAAACGGCGAGGGAGGGACAAACAGCAAGGGAGGGGCAAAACGACGAGGGAGGGGCAAACAGCAAGGGAGGGGCAAACGGCAAGGGAGGGGCAAACAGCAAGGGAGGAGCAAACAGCCAGGGAGGGGCAAACGGCGAGGGAGGGGCAAACAGCAAGGGAGGGGCAAACGGCGAGGGAGGGGCAAACAGCAAGGAAGGGGCAAACGGCGAGGGAGGGGCAAACAGCAAGGGAGGGGCAAACGGCGAGGAAGGGACAAACGGCAAGGGAGGGGCAAACGGCAAGGGAGGGGCAAACAGCAAGGGAGGAGCACACAGCAAGGGAGGGGCAAACAGCAAGAGGGGGGCAAACGGCAAGGGAGGGGCAACCAGCAAGGGAGGGGCAAACGGCAAGGGAGGGGCAACCAGCAAGAGAGGAACAAACAGTAAGGGAGGGGCAAACGGCAAGGGAGGGGCAAACAGCAAGAGAGGAGCAAACAGCCAGGGAGGGGCAAACGGCGAGGGAGGGGCAAACAGCAAGGGAGGGGCAAACAGCAAGGGAGGGGCAACACACGAGAAGTACCACAAGGGCTAAAAGTGTAAAGCACAAATACGCTTGTGTGAAGGAACAAATTGCGAATATGGTATACACCAACGAAGCAAACTTGCAGACATGATAGTTCGTAGGGTCAAGAAGACGATTTTGTAGAATCTTACAGGGACTGACTCACGATTTTCCTTCAGATTTTGTTTTTCACTTTAAATGATCAAAATCTACAGTCTAATGTGTTTAGAAGGTTTCACAAAACAATTAAGGTTATTCATCATGACAGAAGCTCATTATAGAGAGTTTATCATTTGTTTTGAAAACAAAGATTGAGGTGTGTTATTGTTTACGAAGCTTTCAAATGGATATTGATCCACATATATTATATATATCATGTCTCACGTATACTTTAGGTAAAATGTGTCTTTTAAAAGTTAGAATTTTTTATTGTACAACATGAAGATGCTTTAAATTACAAAATTAAGGTTTCGCTGGTTTGTTTGTTTACATAAAAAGACGAGAGTCTTTGTTTACATAACACAGAATCAAAGCTAAAGTATTGCTCTTATCCTTACATTCAGACAGTTCAAATTGTGGTTGTCAACATTAAATGAGGTATAGTTTTAATTTTTAACATCCAAAATGAAAAACATTTCTTTTGAAAAACGTGATCCAGTCCTTTTAAGGCGAAGGAACAAATGACTGAAAAACAAATAATGTTGGTGCGAAAATAAGAGGGCGATAATAAGTATATTGGAAACAATTTAGCGAATCATAAAAGACTTGGGGTTATGGATAAAAGGACGAAAAATGGGAAAAGAGTAAATAAAACTCTATGTTGGTGTGAATCTGTGCTTCATTACGTTTATTTTCTGTAGCTTACTGCTCAAACATGGCTGGCCCAAACAGAACGATCATACTCCAGGACCGTACAGTGAACTCGTATCATCCAGTGATCATTATATCCTATAGAACATTCTGAATTGGATTAGGAAATTATTTTCAACCGCGTTTGACCTGTGGTTATTTTTCTCTTTTGTCTGATATTTTGGTTTTGCAGGAATCGATGGGAAAACTATGCTAAATAATTCCATTTTCATCAGAAAAATCTTTGCTTGTAATTTTTGTATATAGAAAAAATAGCAAAACACTGCACAGACATTCTACTGTGAGTTAGTAGACAGTGTCTCCACATATCACGCGATGTCGCGGGTCTAATTGTACTGCAGGTGTAATTTGGTATATGACGTCGCAAATGTGCGGAAAGTTTCTTACTGTTTTTCGTTTAAAAATCACGGGTCACATGCATCGACCAGGACCCAGTTGCACAAACGTTGGTTAAATTTAACTGACAGATAACGTCTAGTTATCACTATATAAATGAAAGAGTTAACGACAAGTTGACTGTTAGTTAAAGTTAACTACCTTTGTGCAATTGGGTCCAGTTGTTACAACTATTCTCAAACATTTTGAAAAATTTAAATGTATAGCATATTTTACATGATAGACACATCTAAAGCCGAGCAGCTTTGAGAATAGTTATTTTTTATCAGTTCAATTTCAAAAGTAGGAAACGGGCGTGTTTGTGACATCTTGCACGGTAAATTCATTCCTGAAATCACAATTAGTTTTATTTATCTCAGATGTATGTAAACATTTATGTATTCCTGTAATTTGATTTACAATCACTATTAAGACCAAATTAGACTTAAAAATGAATGCTGTTTTGTATGAAGTTTAATTTTTGAAGATGAACTTTTAAGAAAAACAATTTCAAAATTTTCAACTTTCATATCGAAAAACAAGTAGTTGATATTATCGTGGTTTTAATACATCGATTCCAAACAATAATTTTATCATTCCTGCCTTACAAATTAACAATATCATGATATTTGATTGAAGTGTATATATAACTACATGTATCCTTAGGATGTCATGCCGTGGGGATCCGGGTTAGAATAGGTCCTCAGTACCCCTTGCTTGTCGTAAGAGACGACTAAATGGGGCGGTCTTTCGGATGAGACCGTAAAATCCAAGGTCCCATGTCACAGCAGGTGTGGCACCATAAGGATCTCTCCTTGTTCAAAGGCCGTAAGCACCGAGTATAGGCCTAAATTTTGCAGCCCTTCACCGGCAATGGTGACATCTCTGTATCAGTGAAATATTCGCGAGAGGGAGTTAAGCAATACACAGTCAATCAATCTATAGGATTATGGGACACATAGAAGAATTCCTTCATATGCAATACAATCCTATCATGGCAACATCAGCACACGAGACACCGTCACAAAAAAGGAACACCATTACATGCTTTGCATATTCGTTTTTTAGTGTTTTCAAGTCTTAATAGTAAGTAGAGATTGTTGTGCATTTATGAACGTACCTACACGAACCCTTTTGGACACAATATGATACGTAGATCTAGATGCACGTTTTGAGTGATGGTTTTTCCATTCGCTTCGTCAACAGATGCTGTAGTATGCGCTTTAATCATTATTGTGAGGCTGCAGTATTTGTGAGACTTGATACATAGTCACTAATCTTTTGATGATTTCTTTGCTGTAGAGGAAGAAAAGGTTTATCAAAGAATTTGATAACGTAAATTTCGACAACCTGACGGATTATGGAGATTACTATGACGACCCTAGTAACAGGGATGAAGCGTTTAAGGACGCTCAGAAGGACAACCTGTATCAGGTCGAGAACACGTTCAAGAATCTCTATCTCACAATGCCAAGGTAATATATTCAAAAATCTATCTTACAATGCCAAGGGAACACGTTCAAGAATCTCCATTTCATTATACGGTACGTTCAAAAAATTCCATCTCAAATTGCCAAAGTACTCTATCTTATATTACCACGGAAACAGTGCAAAAATCTCTTATCTCATATTGCCAAAGGGATACGTTCAAAATCTCCATCTTATATTGCCAAGGATACAAGTTCAAAAAATATTTATCTCACAAGGTAACACCCATCAAGGATGTATATCTCACATTATCAAGGTAATTCGTCTATATCTCATATTTCACTAATGATGTGAGTATATATCACAATGCCATGGCAACACGTTTAATAATCTCTTTCTCACAATACCATGGCAACACGTTTAATAATCTCTATCTCACAATACCATGGTAACACGTTCAAAAATCTCTATCTCACAAGGTAACACCCATCAAGGATGTCTACCTCACAATATCAGAATATAGGGCTCACGGCGAGTGTAACCAGTCGACAGGGGATGCTTACTCTTCCTAGGCGCCTGATCCCACCTCTGGTGTGTTCAGGGGTCCGTGTTTGCCCAACTATCTATTTTGTACTGTTTATAGGAGTTATGAGATTGGTTGATTGATTGTATCTTGCTTAACGTCTCGCTCGATAATTTTTCACTCATATGGAGACGTCACCAAGACCGGTGAAGGGTTCAAATTTCACCGGTCTTGGTGACGTCTCCATATGAGTGAAAAAATCTCGAGCGAGACGTAAAGCAAGATACAATCAATCTCATAACTCGTTATATTTACCTTTCATCAAGGTAATTCGGACCCCAGTAAACACCAGAGGTGGGTTCGGGAATAAGCATCCCCACTTAACCGGTCACACCCGCCGTGACCTCTTTATCTTGATCAGCTAAATGGAGTAATTTCTAGTTAAAATCAGTATGTTAAAAGGGCATAACAATTGATATGAAATACGTCAACATTCGATTTAATGACAGGTTATATTTGCAAGTAAGATCAAAATAATGTTCAAACACCAATAACATCAACTTATTTGTCGTCAGTAGCCTCCCTCCATTTAAGAATTGATCATACGCAGAATATGCCCTCACGTATAGAATCAAATGAGAGATATAAACACCATGATATCCAAATATGAATAAGATATTTATCATACGTTTATGGATGCAAATTTGTAGCTCTCTGGAGGGGATGGTATATACCAGAGAGCTACAAATCCACTTAGTTCAGAATGGAAGCTGTAAATATTTTCCAATATCATAAAAAATATTTGTAACAGGTCCATTTCCTAGAGCTATCTTGTAAGGATAATAGTTTCCACTGCATGTTTGTAATTCTTGTATATACGGCTGCCAATGCTTAGATGAATAACGTGATATCACAATATGTAATATCATTGGATTGCATATTATTTTTCTTTTCTTTCAGGGGTGTTAGAGTCAATTCTGGACACCAAATTCGTGATATGCTGTTGGGATGTTCCTTCAATGGCTACAAGTGTTTTTCTGTGTAAGATATTGTGAATAAACTGAATGTTTCTTTTTTTCAAATGTAAAAGTACGTGTATAACATATGGCGAAAATTAGATTTTGATTAATTTGTGTGGATCTGATTAGGCGCTTACTTAGTTTGTTTGTCATTTCAGAAATTTCACTTTGGTGAACACCCAGGACTATGGGAACTGTTTCACAATACAATCTAGTAGTTATATAACAAAAAACCCTGGTCCAAAATCAGGTCAGTAGATTAGAGCATCTATAGATCTTCTCTTTTTTATGCAGTCAACTATTAAATCACCATTGTGACATTGAGTACACATAAATCATTATACTAATATAAACTTCCATACAATATTTGTATGTTTGATGAAATCTACGTGACGCCGCCGAGTGAGTAAATAGTACAAAGTAGATAAATTGATGTGGTTATTGTAATAATGAACACTATACTCTCTGTGTAAGGTACAGGTCTCCCGGGACACAAACCAAAGCTTTATGTCGCTCTCTGACAGAGAGGCGATGCAATAACAAACACATGATCAATCTAAATCGCTAACTTTGGTATTTCATTCGTCCAGTTCCTTAAAAGGGGCATGAACACTATTTTGGTACAAAAATTATCTAGATATTCAATTAATAACATGGTAGTTTTTGATTTGTGTAAAACATAGCAACAAACATAAATTTCAAACACTGGTGCAAAAATCTGTTTAAGACAATTATAAACTTTTCATCTTCAAAACAAGGCACAAGCCCTGTTTATGTTTACCTGAAAGGTGAAGATAACGAACAGTGATCAATCTCATAACTCCTATAAGGAATACGAAATAAAAGAGTTGGCCAAACACGGACCCCTGGAAATACAAGAAGTGGGATCGGGTGTCTAGGAGAAGTAAGCATTCCCTATCGACCGGTCACACCCACCGTGAGCCCTATATCTTGATCAGGTAAACGGAGTAATCCGTAGTCAAAATAATGTCAAGTGACTGAACTATCAGTTGACGGCTTCGGTGAAAAAAAGCTTCTACAACGACAATTTTCTGTTCTTTGCTTGCCCCCTAAATTGATTTATCATTAACTTATGTAGAAAATGTTGAATACTTTTGGCATGTTCTTTAGAAACCTTGGTGTTCTCACCTCCGCACGTGATTTCAAGCGACAAGCGTGTTGATAAACAAGGTGTTCGGAGCCGGATGTTATGTCAATTCAAAGTATATCTTGTGTAAAAATATTTTAATCCACTTATTTACATAAGATCTTTATTTCTATAACAAAACATTTAATTTCAATTATCAAACGATCCTTTTTAAAGATTAAAGATTTGCCGGCAATAATTCTCGTGTGTGTGTGTAACAGAGCAACGCTGGATCCATCGTTGTATAAAGTCAAAAGCATGACATTGTCGATTTCAAGAAATAAATCGCCTATTTTTATTAGTGGGGATGGACGACATGTACAGTATATATATATATATATATATATATATATATATATATATATATATAAAATATATATTATATATTCTCCAACGCTTTTAGGTATACGACATCTCTCGTGTTTTAAATTACACGCGTTGAGATGTGACATTTGTACTTATAGGAATATACTCCTGAAGAATTAAAGTATATATATATATATATATATATATATATATATATATATATATATATATAGAAATAGAATAAACAGTACACAAAGTTAAAAATTTAACGCAAGCGCTTTCATTTTATAATCCTATAGTGATATTATTGTAAATAATATGTTTTATGCATTTATATGTAACAATACACCGGTACATTATTTTGCTGGCTTTGTGACGTAACAATGCACTAGTACATGTGTGACGTTAGATTATCTCTTGACGTAATAAATTACTGTATGACGTTATCAGTATATTGTTATTATCGTTAGACGTTTCACTTGTATTAAACGAATCATAAGAAAAGATAAGAGAAGATTCAGATAACACTTCAACATGTAAGTGCTGATATCTTTCTGTTTTGATTCGTTTTTTCTTCATCGGAACTTGGGTACTGTGAAGGGTGAAATCCGGCGTTTTTACATTAATTATGGCAGATCTAACTGTGGTAGCGGCGATTGGACATTCATACATCAGAAGACTTTCAGACACGTTTTTAAAAGTTAATTCGGGTTATGTAAATCTTTGTTTAGACCAAAGTCGATTCTCTGTAACAATTCGTGGTCAAGGAGAATTAGCAGTGAGAGGCTTAGCGACATCTAATCTGTGCAAATTTCCCGAGCCCCAGACATTTGCTTTTTTGCAAATCGGGAGCAACGATGTGTTACTACATTCACCTGCAAGGATTGTAAGATACAGCATTTCTCTTACGGACTTTCTGATCCATGGTACGGGAGTCAAACACATGATTGTAGGTCAACTTATTCGTCGTGACCCCAAGAAATCACCGCTAGGATATAACGACAGTGTTCGCGAAGGTCTAAATTATATTACCAGTCATTCGGTCTGGTAAAATTTCTGTTTTTACCAGACCGAATGATGATTTACCAGACCGAACGAAAGTCATATACAAATAAACAAAAACTGACAGTGCACCAATATTTATTATTTAATCTCTAACTAGCTCAAACATCAATGCCCAATTATCATGTTCATCTCGAAATTCATCACAATAATGATCGTTTTCGTCATCATCCTTGGACTCATAAATTTCTTCTAGAGCAAACATGTCGTCGTTGTCCATAACTGCGTTTTCTGCTGAGCCTGGAAATTAATAAATTGTAGTGTAGTTGTTATTAAATTTGACTTGTGATACTTATGAATATTGTCAAAAATCATAAAATTATATGCGAAATTACTATACATACCTTGAAATTCATCAGCTTCAGAATCAGTTGTGTCTTTGTCCATGCTCTCAGGAATGTTATTTATGTCTGTGTTTTCTGACAAATCTAGGGGAAAAAATAAGCTTTTCAATATTGAGAGATTAGAAAGAAATTGGGGGGAGGGGGATTTAAGTTTACCAACCTTGAAGTTCAGTGATGTCAATGGAGGATCCCACATCAATCACATTGGTGGACTGACCAGCTTTCTTTGCCCTCTGGTAGTTTGGCAGACGTGGCTTCAGAGCTAAGGACTGTGGTAGAAAATGTGAAGCAACTGATAACAAATAGAGAATAATGCATTTGTATCAGCTAGTATGAAATTCCATCACTTGACAAAGTTGTTTTGAGAGAAAAAAAAAATCAATTAATTCATGTATATTCAAATATTGTTTCTTTAATTTGATAATGCAAATTATGTCATTCAATACTAAATTTGAATTACCAGCCATTTGTCAATAGATGACGTAGGGTCAAATTCTGTAACTCGTGGACTTTGAAGTTTGACCATGAGAATATCGTTGAGGGTAGAGGTTTGAAGGCGTGTTCGTCTACTTGTCTTAACAAGTTTCATGTGAGAAAAAGTAGTCTCACAGCTGACGCTTGTAGGGGGAATGCATCCTAGAAGCTCAATCACGGCCATCAGCATTGGAAACTCAGGATCATGAGCATCACACCATTTCAATTCCTGAACTTTACTTCCATGTCTGTAATTATATTGATTAATTTATGATGATACTGAAATTTTATTTTGGCATACCAGTCATAACATTATGATATTTAGTTTTAATATCACCACTGGGATAGGAACCTACTTTCTGTAGAGAATTTTCTTGAAAAGCCTGAGCTCATTCATGGTCTCCTGAACAGAAAAATCTGGTATGGCTCTTAGAAGAGTTTTGCTGTAATGGTTGGCAATGGTCATTATTTCTGTTTCAGCAAAGACTGAAATGAAATAAACAATAATAAATCAGAGGTCTTTTATTTGTACATGGTGATGCCAAATGGTTAAGTCAATAAGTGAATATTAAAATTACAGAGTCACACAATACTATTACAGCATATATTGTGTCATTGTTATTGTAAATAATGTACATAATTATAAAGTATATGATCATCATAATGCGAATCGCACTTTATCAGAACAACCATATCTTACCAGTTTACTTAATAACTTGATTTCATATCAATTGAATGCGTATGTTGAAGAATATAAAGTCTTTTACACTACAGTCTACATTAATTTGTAAACAGACAAACACATTCATATGAATAACACAGAAGCAGTAACATTTATGATTAATTGAATAAAACCAAAACGTGTCAACTAAAACAAAACATCAACAAAGAACTTTAACAAAGTTTGTTGATATAACCTCCTAAATCTGGACTTTCAACTGTTGGCCAATTCTTAAAGTGCAGAATTCTTGTTGAGTTCATAACATTCGTTTCAGAAACGCCCAACTCAAATCTCTCTTTCAGTGCATCTATGAGCCCACTAAGAATTTCATTCTTGTATGACAACGAAGGTGTATTACCCCGCAGAGTAATGCCCTCATATGTGCCTGCTTCCATAATTTCGGAAACACTTTTAAGGTCCCTAAATGACAAAGTAATTTTTGATCTACTTATGTTATTGCTTTTTGATTAAGAAGCAAAGCAAAACATTTTTCACATGCATCTCAGTATTATTTAAAGAGACAAATGAGATTGATTTTATTTTATACATAAAATTTACATGAATGATTCAGAGTGTTAACACTTCAGTGAGTCTTACCTGGTCTTGAACTCTTCCAACAACTCTATGGTGGATTCTGCCCAAATAACACTATCAGCCACAGTGGATTCTGTTTTTTGCAGTTTAAGCGACAGTCTCATGAGAGGTTCTAAAGCTTCCTGTTAATAAAATTTGATGACAACACACATGAAGATGATGGAATGTGGAGATTTGCTTTATGCATGTATGATGATGTTTGATACAGTTTAATTTAAAGAATTTATCAGCTCTCAGTTATTGTCGTAATTATGAGACATTTGATTTCTTGAATAGTTACCATATCTACCAATTGTCGGACTAATGTTTGATTTATTCTATAAAGTACAAACCTGGAGAAAAAGAACAAAGCACACAAGGTCTTTCCTCAACAAGATCTTTGCCAGGCCCTCTGCTTTAGGATTCTTGTGGCTCAGGCTACAGAGATGTGCCTCATATGCTTGGAAAGTACGCATCATGTTGTTCATCCCACGGAACAAATGGGCTAGCCAACGTGTTCCGGTCACCTTTGTAGGCACCACACCCTTCACATTTAAAGCTCTGATAGCATCAAGTAGCCCCCGCTTGTTTTTGTACTGTTTTGTGTAAAAATAGTACAGACCTATCAGTAACGTCATAAGTCTATCGTACAGTTTGCTTTTTTTGAGTACATCCCTGAACGCCAGTTCAAGTCTATGCGCAAAGCAATGGACATTAACAAGTTCATCGTTAATGTTGTTTTTCAACAGAGCAGAGAGTCCTCCTTTTTTCCCCACCATGTTTGAGGCCCCATCACTCCCCATTCCAACCAGTTTTGCTGTAAATAGTAATTGCAACCAAATGTTATCATGTTTCTAATTCTATACATTGTTTTTTGATAAAATTTAATTATTAACTTTCGTTTCGTCATGTCTCTGCTGAAATAGTGGCAGGACTGACTGAATGAACTAAATTCCTTTTCTTTTAGATATTTGAATGTTATGCATAATTTACGTAGTGATTTCAGATTAGTCACTGCATATTGTGACAGAGCATATATATGTAATTTCAACAATAACATAGACATGTACCACTACCTTCAAAAAGATGTACCTTTATCAATCCTGCAATCAGTAAACACCTTCATCAAAAAGGATTCCAAGTCAACTGCACAGGTGCTATTTGGTGTTCCAATTGCTAGGAATCTCTCTGTGACTTTTCCATGCAAGGAGAACCGCAAATAAAGTGCCTCCTGTTCATCACCACTGATGTCAGTTGATCCGTCCATCATGATAGAGAAAAAGTTGACTTTGCTGAGAAAATCTACAGTGTTGTCTCTCTCGGTAGCAGCTATTGACTTCACAAATTCAATGGCAGCTTTGTCGTTGATATATGTGCCGCCTAGATCAATACCTTAAAGATATAATATTACATAAGCTATTTTAGGTTGATATTTCATAACAAGAAAACACAAGTTCTAGAGATTTTTTAGACGTAAGACCAGCATATAATATAAAAATTTACATGTACTTTACCTTTAACTTGATCCAATGAACACAACCATGTGTAGTCACGCATTGGCCGATTGTGCTTCATAACAGCATGAGCATTTCGAAATAAAAAAACAAGTCTGTCTTTTTCAGCTTTTCTTAACGACTGTAAAGCTTTGCCGGCAGAAGTGTTGGTCAAAATATCCGACCCTGTCTTAGCAGACGCATTTTGAAATTCTATGGCCTTTTTATGAGCAACGCTGGACTCGTGGTCGACCACAGCAGTCACTCTGAAATTTGTGCATCCGTCTAAAAAGGTGTTCTGACCTTTTAAGTTTGAGCTTATTCCAGTTGGGGTACGATTGGAACCTGACTTTGAAGCATAACGCTCGACACACACTGAACAAGTCATTGCACTTTTCTCGTCGTTGTAAGTCAGCCATGATCGCCCCTCCTTCCATTTTGGGTTAAATTTTCGTGGAGGTCTTTTCGCCTCGTAATTCTTGTTGTTTTTCGTTGAATCGGGATTGCTAAGCTTTAGTTTTTTTCCTGGTATAGCACCCTCAACAAATTTCAGTCCCAACATTTCACGGTTTATACCGGAACTAAAATACTGTATGTAAATGTCGAACCCGATATATTTAGAAGCGACGATCCCGTGTTGGAGTACGATAACAACGACACTTTTTGAAAACCATTTTAGGAATCCATGGAAAAGATGAACATGTTTTGAATTTCAATTTTATTTTATTCATTTATCATTATTCTCCCAGTTTTCATTGCCTCTACATTACCGGACATTTGGTCCGTCACGATTCTAACTTTTACCGGACCGAGTCTATTTTTACCGGACTTGTCCGACGGTCCGACGAACCTTCGGAAACACTGTAACGACGCGGTCGTTGAAATAAACCAGATCCTGTACTCTGCGTGTGCATCCTTACTAAATGTGACATTTTGGAAACACAAGGGATTTTGGGATAACCTCCAGTACCTTGGGCCCGAAGGAGTACATCTGTCTACAAAATCTGTTAACAATGACCCAGTACCTATGGTCAAATACCTGAGCAGCATTAAATATGCGGTGATCAACACTTGCAGGCAACTAAGGCCAGTATATAAATTAATTAGATTATGTTGAAGTATGACATCTTCTTGCATCGCATGTAGCTCTTAAGTTTACAAATTGCAAGACAAGTTTATAGATTTTAAGAACATTTAGGTTGTGATGTAAATAATATTAATGTCATGGGTCAATGACAATACAAACATTTAAAATATATATGAAGTTGGCTCTCGAAATGCATTGAGAATAAGGATTTCTAAGTAATCGATATCATTTGTCCAAGATGTTACATATGTAGTTCATAATATACAGGTGTACGATCTCTAAGTAATTCATGTTGCTTTTTTAAAGAAATTGGTTTGCTATGTGAACTGTCAGTACATGATCTCTAAGTAATTCGTGTTACTGTTTCTAAGAAATTGGTTTGCTATGTGAGCTGCCAGTACATGATCTCTATGTAATTCGTGTTACTGTTCTAAGTTGTTAGTTCACTATGCCTCAGTACATGATCTCTAAGTAATTCATGTTACTGTTTCTAAGTTGTTAGTTCACTATGCCTCAGTACATGATCTCTAAGTAATTCATGTTACTGTTTCTAAGATGTTAGTTCACTATGCCTCAGTACATGATCTCTAAGTAATTCATGGTACTGTTTCTAAGAAATTGATTTGCTATGTGAACTGCCGGTACATGATCTCTAAGTAATTCGTGTTACTGTTTCTAAGTTGTTAGTTCACTATGCCTCAGTACATGATCTCTAAGTAATTCATGTTACTGTTTCTAAGTTGTTAGTTCACTATGCCTCAGTACATGATCTCTAAGTAATTCATGTTACTGTTTCTAAGATGTTAGTTCACTATGCCTCAGTACATGATCTCTAAGTAATTCATGGTACTGTTTCTAAGAAATTGATTTGCTATGTGAACTGCCGGTACATGATCTCTAAGTAATTCGTGTTACTGTTTCTAAGTTGTTAGTTCATTATGCCTCAGTACATGATCTCTAAGTAATTCATGTGACTGTTTCTAAGAAAATGGTTTGCTATGTGAACTGCCAGTACATGATCTCTAAGTAATTCATGTGACTGTTTCTAAGTTGTAAGTTCACTATGCCTCAGTACATGATCTCTAAGTAATTCATGTGACTGTTTCTAAGTTGTTAGTTTACTATGCCTCAGTACATGATCTCTAAGTAATTCATGGGACTGTTTCTAAGAAATTGGTTTGCTATGTGAACTGCCAGTACATGATCTCTAAGTAATTCGTGTTACTGTTTCTAAGATGTTAGTTCACTATATATCAGTACATGATCTCTAAGTAATTTATGTTACTGTTTCTAAGAAATTGGTTTCCTATATGAACTGCCAGTACATGATCTCTAAGTAATTCATGTTACTGTTTCTAAGTTGTTAGTTCACTATGCCTCAGTACATGATCTCTAAGTAATTCATGTTACTGTTTCTAAGTTGTTAGTTCATTATGCTTCAGTACATAATCTCTTATGTAATTCATGTGACTGTTTCTAAGAAATTGGTTTGCTATGTGAACTGCCAGTACATGAACTCTAAGTAATTCACGTTACTGTTTCTAAGTTGTTAGTTCACTATGTCTCAGTACATGATCTCTAAGTAATTCATGTTACTGTTTCTAAGTTGTTAGTTCATTATGCTTCAGTACATAATCTCTATGTAATTCATGTGACTGTTTCTAAGAAATTGGTTTGCTATGTGAACTGCCAGTACATGATCTCTAAGTAATTCGTGTTACTGTTTCTAAGTTGTTAGTTCACTATGCCTCAGTACATGATCTCTAAGTAATTCATTTTACTGTTTCTAAGTTGTTAGTTCACTATGCCTCAGTACATGATCTCTAAGTAATTCATATTACTGTTTCTAAGATGTTAGTTCACTATATCTCAGTACATAATCGCTAAGTAATTCATGGTACTGTTTCTAAGAAATTGGTTTACTATGTGAACTGCCAGTACATGATCTCTAAGTATTTCTTATAACTGTTTCTAAGAAAGTGTTTTGCTATGTGATCTGACAATTCATGATATAAGTAAGTACTGTTTCCAATATGTTAGTTCACTATGTCTCGGTACATGATCTATAAGTAATTCATACTACTGTTTCTAAGATTAGTTCACTATGTCTCAGTACTATATCTCAAGTTATTCCTGTTACTGTTTAAATAAAAAATGGTTTACTAGGTACCAGCATATGATATGTTCTTTTAGTAATCGGGGTTACTGTTTCTAAGTAATTGGTTATTTTGTGGACTGCCAATACGAGCTGTTTAAGTAATTACAGGCATCGAATCTAAAATGTAATATCATGTAATTGTAGCAGGGGCTATTTTCCTTATAATTTTGAATTCATACATACATTTTAACTATAATAATAGTTGCATTTTCCTCAGTTGTAACCATGCCGAGGAAGCGGCCAGCCGCACACGAGTCTGCCAAACAAAATCAAAAAGAACGAAAATTGATAACCAGTCGGCGAAAGCAGTCAATCAGCCACTAAACATCGATTACGAGAAATTAGCTGCAGATATTTTGAAACGGCAAAATGACAGCAAGAATCAAAACCATGTAGAAACGGAGGAATCAGCAGAGTCAACTGTAGCTCAGTCCTCTGGCACTGTGGATTAGCCGAATAGTCCTGACACTAGCAATAACATCTCTACTTTAATTAACCAAATATTTAATACAGAGAGCTTTCAGGGAAGCTCCATACTTGGCCAAACAACCAACACACGTTCCATGCCAGCTTTGCACATTTGACACCGATAGCATGCGACTTAATACAAGCCTCTCTCAACCCTGCTACAAAAAGGCATATCTACATACATGGGATAAGCTGTGTCATTGGTCAGCATCAAAGCTTACTCTCCCATTACAAATCTCTACAATTTGTAACTTTTTGGCTCACCTATATGAAAACAATTATTCGGCAAGCACGTTAGCATCACAGGTTTCCGCCATTTCATTTCTTCATAAAATTTTAAACTTGCCAAACCCATTTTCTAGTACAAAAATTGTTAAAAGGCTGTCAAAAATCATGTCATGGGGCAGACTCGCGATTCCCAATAACAGGAAATTCTCATGAAACTCATCAATGCCACACATCATACATGCTCCAATTTTCTTCACCGTGTTTTATTGAAAGCATTGTTTCTCACTGCCTTTTTCGGATTTTTCATACTAGGGGAATTAGTTACGAAGTCAAAACAGGCTATAGTTCAAGTAATACAAAAGTCAGACGTCCATTTCGAAGCAAAAGAAGAGAAGTTAACCAGTGTAAGCTTAATTTTACGTCATGCAAAAACTATGCAAGCTGACCAATCAATTACTATATGCTTAGAGGTCAAGCCTGACAAGGAATTCTGTCCAGTTTTTGCTCTCTTTCACTATTTCCGTAAATTCAAACATTCAAGTGGTCCCCTTTTTCAGTTTATTAACGGGGCCCCAGTTTTACATTCATTTGTTTCAAAACAATTAGAGGCAGCTATTTCATTCATGGGTTTGAATCCAAAATTGTACAAAGGTCACAGTTTTCGAATCGGAGCAGCAACACATGCAGCTAGGTTAGGTTTTTCTGAAAACGCGATACAGCGAATGGGTCGATGGAAGTCCGATGCTGTTAAGAGATATATAAGGACGGGTTCTTTTACTCTTTTAATCTAATGAGTCAGATTATGTCTGTCATATTCCCCTGTAGGTGTCACTAGATCACTCAACATTAGATGGGTCAGATTATGTCTGTCATCCTCCCATGCAGAGACCGTCTTCATATCAACATTAGATGGGTCAGATTATGTCTGCCATCCTCCCATAGACCGTCTTCAGATCAACATTAGATGGGTCAGATTATGTCTGCCATCCTCCCATAGACCGTCTTTATATCAACATTAGATGGGTCAGATTATGTCTGCCATCATTCTATGACTCTTAGTATATGTAAGTTGTTAGTGATGAGTAGGCCAGATTATGTCTGCTACTTTCTCCGACACCTGTGCTGCTAGTATACATGTACTCCTGTATGTGCTAAATAGGTGACACTGATGTAATCCAGGTCATAGAATCAGGAGTTTTGCTGGCTATTTGAAATTGTATAAGTATTCTGTTGTGTTATGTATTATTGAATTTCCTTTTCTCAAGATTTTCTGATATCAAAGAGGATTTTCTTTCCTCTGGCATGTTTATATGTTGTTTCCCTTGGGTGGCGGAAAATCCAATGTTTATTGGATTTTGGTGGCCTATTGTTTGTTGCCACCTTATTTTTCATCATAGTGATTATAATTTTCACACTATATCTTAACATGTAACTTTGGGAGATCCTAAACCAAGTCTATGTACAATTTGATAAGAAAGTAGGATCTCCCTAATTGTTTATCTTGATATCTTCTTGTCATTAATAAATGACAGTTTTACAACTACAATAATTACTTGTTTGTTGAGATGAAAAATAACTAGCTGCGGGAAACATGTTTTAACTTCTAGATTTATCATATAGAAGGCATAACGTGATATTATTGTAAATAATATGTTTTATGCATTTATATGTAACAATACACCGGTACATTATTTTGCTGGCTTTGTGACGTAACAATGCACTAGTACATGTGTGACGTTAGATTATCTCTTGACGTAATAAATTACTGTATGACGTTATCAGTATATTGTTATTATCGTTAGACGTTTCACTTGTATTAAACGAATCATAAGAAAAGATACCCACCGCCACCCCTTCAACCATCCTGCTGTATATATTTTACACGTTGTCATTTGCCTATAGTTGTGGCCTATTGTTTGTTGCCACCTTATTTTTCATCATAGTGATTATAATTTTCACACTATATCTTAACATGTAACTTTGGGAGATCCTAAACCAAGTCTATGTACAATTTGATAAGAAAGTAGGATCTCCCTAATTGTTTATCTTGATATCTTCTTGTCATTAATAAATGACAGTTTTACAACTACAATAATTACTTGTTTGTTGAGATGAAAAATAACTAGCTGCGGGAAACATGTTTTAACTTCTAGATTTATCATATAGAAGGCATAAATATATATACATTTTTCCGTGGGGGACATGGGTTAGAATAGATCATCAATGCCCCTTGCTTGTCGTAAGAGGCGACTAAATGAGGGCGGTCCTTCCGCAAAACCGAGACCTGGTGCCACAGCAGGTGTAGCACGATGAAGAATCCTCCCTGCTCAAAGGCTGTAACAGCCGAGTATTAGCCAAAATTTTGCAGCCCTTCACCGGCAGTGGTGACGTCTCCATATGAGTGAAAAATTCTCGAGGATGACATTAAACAATATACAATCAATCGATAATATTCTAACATGTATACAAAAGTTACACAATTGGCTTTTGGCCTGCTTTACAAGACTTCTAGGTAACCAACAGGAGTTATATAAAACATATTTTTTATATTCTTTCAGGATTGTCTCTGATATTATACACTGAAAATGATGAATACCTCAACGGTATCAGTCAGGGTCATGGCATGCGTTTACTAATCCATGAGCAAGGCACATTCCCGATGCCAAACGACGAAGGGATATTAATTTCTTCCTCCTTTGAAACAAATATTGGGTTGCGTTTGGTAAGATATTATTTTCCAGATTGGCTCTGTACTTGCATAAGATTTTCTATACGAATCTATGGAATGATAAATACTAGATTTTCCAGCAGTCAGTCTCGAATTAATTTAGTTAAGGTTAGCTTAAATGGTAGCTTTAAGTTATTACTTTACTTTTACTTAACTAGACGGATATAACCCGCGCCACGCCCCCTCATAGGTACTGCGAAGATGGTGTACAATTCAAACAGCGATACAACGTTGGATACTCCAGATCGGTGAGCTCTGCCGTTTTTTAATCAGTTCAAAACTATAAAAGTTAGCAGTTCCAACAGACATATGTTCATAAATAGTGTTTATTATGCGAATTAGGATACAGATTTCTAATAAATTAATAGTATATACACAATTTATGTTTGTTCTGATAGAATTCCAAGAACGTACGTTTGGTATGGGAAAAAATTGGACCTTGATATAACCTTGACACAAGAACATTTTCTATGTGTTCAAAGATGTGTACATTTTACAGTTGATACAAAATATCACATTCCAAAGGGTCGAATGAAATCCTTAAAGGGGCTCTGTACACTGCTTATTTTCTTTCTGGTTGCATAACAAAATTCGAGAAAACATGGCAAATCTTGTTTAATTCAAACTTCCCTAAATACTACAAAAAATAGAAATTATACTTTAAAGCTAATCACATTTAATACAGTTGTGATGATATTGTTTGGGATTCATTGATGTAATTTGATTATTTTACAGGACGATTGTTCCTTTTTACAATGCGAATTAGCTTATTCAGGGCGAAATCATTTTTGTGTAGGAGTAATTTTTTTAAACAACGTCATTAAGATTTTTATGTAGGAACCTTATAAGGACATATTGTCTGGATTTTTCTAAAAACGGTACGTCACAAATGCATTGATAATTCACAGTCCTTTCAAATTTTGGTACATAATTAGATTGAGAATGCGAATGTATCAGGTCCTGTATGTTTTTCAGTGATTTCATACTAAATTTACCTTAATAAGATAGATTTTAAAGTTTCCAATACGAAATGTTTCTCAGACTCGTGAGTCAGACATAAGTATGTATATGTAATATCTTTTTAATCATAACAGGAGTGTCATACCTTCATTTACACGTGTCTATCTATTTTAGGTGTGTCGTATATTCTGTGAGCAAAATACCTTGTTGGCAGAGTGTGGCTGTTTTTCCCACGAATACAAGGAATTCTTTTTCTTTGCCAATAACACTAACCAAAATAAATGGTGTCGCACACAGAAAGGTACATAATGTAGCAACTCCATTTACAAAATAAAAATCACAGCAGATAACAAGCTGATGAAACTATTCATTTCGTGTTCATTGTATTCAGTGTCAATTTTGTTTTAGCTTCAATTTCTTTTTCATTCATGTAAAACATCTTCGAACAAATAATCACTTGCCTAAAGGTGTTTGATTCAATTTTAACCGTTCATGTGTACAAATCTTTGAATATATCTACATATACATATCAATTTTATACAAATTTGACAACTTAGTTAAAACATTTATCTCGAATAATTTCAGAAATTTCCTGTATCGGAAAGATTGTGAGGGAATTTAATTCCCAGAAGAGACAATGTACATGTTTGAACCCTTGCACGTAAGAACTCTGAAGTAGTTCTTGAAAACCTCTGATTTCATGCAAATAAATTGTAAATATGATATGAGAATACTGCAATTGTTCCTACTTAACATGAATATGTTGGCTATAGTAAGGAGTATCTATAAATTTATTTTTTATTTTTCAGGGAGAAAAAGTATTCGTTGTTTCCAAGTAGTCGACAGTGGCCAACAGAATCGTACGCAGTAAGACGTATTTATCAATTTCATTAAGTCAGGGTTTTTTTCTTTTCGATATTGAAACGAATGTGAAAATGTATTCCTTTTCATCTCCGAATTCTTCTTTGAAATTGGGGGGGGGGGGGGGATACTTGATATTGAAACGAATGAATACATTTATTTGTGCTTACAAGCATGTGTTCATTTTCATTTCCAGTGTAAGTTTCAGGTCAGACTGACTTGGTCAAACAAAATATTTGAATATGAACAAACTGTTTTATTCCGTTTCAGACTACATTAATGCAAGGACTTTGTGAACAGTTTCCTGGAAAATGTCAAAGGATAGTTAACTTGAGATCAGATCCGCGATCACTAAGGTAAATGGAGCCTGTATATCATTCTTTTGAAGAAATAAAGTGAGTGATTTTGTCTACTTTTTCTCATTCTGGTTTATATTTTTACAGTTTGAATTTTGTGAAAGTCACTATCTATTATGAGGATCTTAACTACGAGGAATTAAAAGAGGAACCTGAAATATCGGTATGTTTATATTTATAGATATTTTTAGTTTGAGTTCAACAGAGCAACAAGGATCGTTACTGAATTTGTTATACAAACGCCAAGTCACAAAACAAGGAGCTACGTTCCTTTTGTTGTCATAATAATGAGACTGCGAAAATGGTCACATTTACTTTCAAATGATTACGGCAAAATTGACTTTTCTAGAAGGAATGCATGTTGTACGTCACTAAAGTTTGCATATGTCTTCTCCTATTCGCCTTGTTGCAGCGTACAGTATGATATACTGGGTTTTTGAGGGATATGAATGATTTGGTAATTGATGTGACTGGCTAGCCTGGTTGTCGATATCATTATGTATAAATAATGATTCAATATCCTGTTGATTTATTCACCTTTCCCATTCTTTTCTCTGTGATGAAGCTCCAGTGAGTCAGTTTCCCCACGCACTACACCAGCACGTAAATTTCTTACTTGCATGCAACTCATGATCCTACTTATCACGACAGAAGTGGGTGGGGGCTATGGAAATTAACGTGAAATGTCTTTCATATATAAGAAGGGTTTTTGATGTGTCGATTTTGAATTTTTAATTCAAATAATAAGTATAAGGAATCACTGTCTAATTTAATTGTTGGGTATGTGAGGTGATTATGTAGAATGGAAAACATGATAATTCATGCATAGCAGCTTCACCACTATGCAGATTACCACGTTTACCATTGTCGATAACCACCTCACATGACCCAGTAAATTTTAAATAACCTCTCTCGTCGAAAGAGTTAACGCTGGCATTGTCACTTCCGGTAATTATATACTTTCTTTTACATTCATCGAATTAAATGATATGAACCTTATTTTGTGTTGACACATCATCACAACATTAAAACAAAAATCGGTTGTTCTTCAACTTAGAGTTATATACTGAGGAATCATCATTGTTCGTGGGGGACTGATGTTCGTGGATTTCGTGGGTCACGACTTTACGTGTCCTCGAACATTTTTTTTAAAAACCCAGTAGAGTTATCTCTCCTAGTGACATCGTATTGCTTACCCACGAAATTATGTTTCCTCGAAGCAGAAAAATTTTGCTTACCCACGAACATTGGTCCCCACAAATTAAAATGATCCCACAGTATCTGCCTAAACGGGATACCGGAAGTGACGTTGTTCATGGCCACCAAGACAAACAAGGGAATGAGTGGGCGACGATAAAAGCCGAATTTTAGAGCTATTTTGAATCTTGCAGACAACATTACCGGTTCCTGTGAGACACGTTAGTCTTCATTCTCTCACCAGAGGGCGCGCTACGCAAGCTTCACTTTCACTTCTGTTATCGTCTGATAATAGTTCGGCTAACCACATGATTTCGCACGGACAAAATGGCGTCTTTGACTCCAACAGAAAGACACTTTTCTGTTCTTTGTGTAATATCAGATTTTCATCATTATAATCTCGCTAGTTTTTCTAATGTAGAGTCCATAGTTACGAAGTGAAAGTGAAATTAATACATTTGACAAGATAAAATAGTTCCATAAATATGGAGGTTTCACTAACGTAATACAGCGTTTCGATACCTACCAATGTGTTTTTAACTCATAAATTTATGTTTTATATATGAAAATGATGCAGATTTATTTTATTTTCAAAGACGCTCTGTTTTACAAAAATATTGTAAATCAGATGATAATAGGTGTTGTGGAGCGTAGCGTAACGCCCTCTGGTGAGACATTGGTTAGCCTTCTCTCTCCCAAATTGAACTAAACTGTGTTTAAATATATGTATGTAACTTGATTTCAGAATGCTCAGTTTGCCTCTGACGTGGGTGGAGCCATTGGGTTGTGGATTGGTTTGTCCATTTTAGCTATATTTGAAGTAGTCCAATTATTCCTTGAACTTTGTGCATATGGAGTACACGTGTACCGCTACAAGAAAAGGAAAGCCGAAAATGTGAGAAGGAAGAGGGAGGAAAAAGCAAAGAAACAAAACGGACAAATTCCAAAAACAAATTTTGTGGAATATGACAAAACATACAAACAAAATTGGGACCATCAGTTTCACATGCGTTAACAAACACTTTTGTCTCAACCAAACACAGCTGTCATTCCCAAATTTCAATTCAGTAGTATCAGTCATGTTACAATATATGTTTAAGTTTCTATTTTTAAATATATTCGTTTTAATATGAATCTTGAATGGTAGCCAATAACTTTAATCTCTTTGTATATCAAAAGAGTGATAATAATGTTCTAATGATACACGCTATGTTGTGCGAAATTCAATATCAGACGCAAAATACTTGGAAATTTTATAAAACGTCTACGCCTTGTATGCCATTATAAGTTCTCATTTACTTACATTAGACAGGTCATCTCATGAATCATTCAAATCCACTCCCTAAAGGTACATACTTACTAATAATCTATTTTCATCACAAAAATATTATCTCCAACCTAACGTGCTTACTGTATCTATAATGACAATATATGATAACTTTTGCAGCGTAAATTATTTAATTTCATCCCAGATCAAATTTAGTTCATTCCTGGCTAGTTTAACTCTCGGACATCTTCGGTTGGGCTTATTTGCATAATGTATACATTGCCATCGTCACAGGTTGTCGGAAAGTTAACATTGGTGTCAGTAAGTGTTGATATCGAGTTCTAGGAGTTACTAAATTCATTATGCTAGATCAGGTGTAAAATACTAAAGAGTATTATGTATACACAAATCCAAGAATTACCGGGAAAGCAGCAAGTATTATGCTAATAAGACAGTCATGTGGTCAGCACTCGGCTTGTTTCGGAAAGAGTGTAAAATTTGAAATCATTTTGATTTATATCTCTACAACCGTTTATTTTATTCATAGAATACAATGGTATTGATGTCTTTATTAAAATCTAACATTAACTGCATCGAAGCCGATGTCCCTCTAATTAATGGCAGCAGATTATGACATTTCAATAATAATGCCCCCATGATCGACTTGTAGGACATATTGCTTTTGGCTTGTCTTTCTTCCCTCAACTTTAACAATGATCACCTGCCTGGAGCCACCGAAATATGGTGCTCATTCAACAGTCATACTAAAACCAAAGATAGAGAGTCACACTTCGCTTGTTGATTGTGATGGTTGGTGTTGTGGTAGAGGGTGTGAAACATACGTGCTTTCTGAAAAGTGGCACACACATGTCAGCTGTAACAGACATCTGTTTTCAGGCCAGCTGCCAGACAAGATATTCACTGACATTCAACATTTCTAAGGTCAATGGATATGCAAAAACATCTCGAGAAAACGTATCTACTTGTAAAGGTGTTTTCATCACACACGAAATCTCTTATTAATTTTATGAAAATCTATAGGGAACTTTTTTTTACCTATTTCACATGTTATTGAACTGAATTTCAATAGAAATATGAAAATGTTACTTTTGATGGCATGCAAGAACATGGATTGATTCAAAGAAAAAATTGGCTATCCTCTACCTCTTATTGACAAATCATTGAAAATTATCTCGCGCATCTTGTAGTATGCGGTCAACCGGAACAAAGAGAGAGAGAGAGAAAATGTCCCGTGATTGAATAGCACAAAGTTTCAAACTTTATACATGAACATGTAAGTGGCGAATGACGAAAACGTTTGGTTTTCTATGAGGAGACAAATGTGAAATTTTGAAATAGTGGTAGGAATTCACGAGTTATTCAAGCAAGTGTATAAAAAACAAAGATAAGTTACTCATCCCGGGCACCTACGCACACATAGAAAGGTGAAAGGGAACAAAAATTGTTAATGTGATCTCTCTGGAGCGTGATGGGTGTGGTCAAAACCATCAAAATTAATATAATCTTCAAAAACCTTTTTCCTGGACTGTTAGAATGATTACAATAAACAATGAGCCCTCCTCCAAAATTATGAACTTCATGATCCCTGGAACCAGGGTTCATGCCTAAAGGCGGGATTAAGTTGGTCATGTATTGAAAATGCATTATATCTTAGAAAATCTTTATCAATCAGTTAAACTGTCAGCATGATTATAATGAGCAGTGGACCCTATACCAAAACTGAAATCCATGACCCCAGGGTCATGAAATATTTTAATCTTGAGTCAAAATGTGAATATTGCGATGAAATGATTGAGAAGTCAGTCATTCCACAATAGACTTGTTATTCGATATTGTTCCATCTTTCTAGTGTCTGCAAAAAGTTTCAGTTCAAAATGAACATCTTCCTGGTGATTGAAATTTTGACTTAAGTCTGAGTTTGTTTCACGGTCGTGGGGCTGGGTCCTAAGGTGGAGCTAAGTTGGTATTATATTAAGAATGCGTTATCTTAGAAAATCCCCTTCTTTACTTCTGGACATCATGGAGGCGAAATGTTTGCATGATTATAACAGGCATTTAGCACTCTACCAAAATGGTGAAGTTCATGACCCCAGGATTAAGGTACCAGGGTGGGGCTAGATTGGTTATACGCATTATAAAATGAAATAGAGAACCTTCTTTACTGCTGGATATCAATCATACAAACTGTATTGATGAAAGTTTATTTCTGGAGGTTTTAATTAGAAAAGAAAAGCTACAAGGTCACATGATAAGGTCTCGTGCACGTTGGATAGAGGAAGGGGAAAAACGTTCAAAATACTTTTATAATTTAGAATCCCGAAATTATTTAAATAAAACTATCAAAAAAATTCAGTTGGATACTGGTACAATTTACAAACAGTCAGATATTTTAGAAGGTGTCAAGAAATATTATGAAGCCTTATATACTAATAATGACTTTAACTTAATTGATGTCGACCTGGAAAGCATCATCTCAGATTACAATTCTCCTAAGTTAGATATACATGCAACCAAAAAACTGGAGGATGATATTGAAGAAGCAGAGGTTCTTGAAGTATTAAAAAATATGAAAAACAACAAATCCCCTGGTAGCGATGGTTATACAACTGAATTCTTTAAAAACAATTTGGAATGACATTAAATATTACGTTGTTAGAGCTATTAATTATATATACCATAAGAGGGAACTTCCTATTTCGCAAAGACTAGGAATCATTTCATGCTTACCTAAAGGGGATAAACCAAGACAGTTTTTAAAAAACTGGCGACCAATTACACTTTTAAATGTATTATACAAAATTATTTCTGGTTGTCTCAGCTTTAGAATTAAACAAGTTTTTGATTATATAATATCCGATACACAGTCTGGTTTTTTAAAAGGTAGATATATAGGGGAGAATACTCGATTTATCTATGATATTATGTCATACACTGAAAGAAATAATATCCCAGGCCTTCTAGTTCTCATTGATTTTGAAAAGGCCTTCGACTCAATGTCATGGTCATTCATATATAAAGTTTTAAAGTATTTTGGTTTTGGGGAAAACTTTATTCAATGGATAAAGATCTTAAACACAAATTTCAGAGCCTCAGTTTTACAGAGTGGCTTTTTATCTGAACAGCTTGATATACAAAGGGGATGTAGGCAGGGGGATCCCATTGCGCCTTATTTATTCATCCTATGTGCAGAAATTCTTGCAATATTAATTAAACAAAAGTATAAAAGGCATATGTATAGAAAACATAGAACTCAAAATATCGCAATATGCAGATGATTCTTCACTAGCCCTTGACGGTTCACCTGAATCGCTTTTTGCAGCTCTAGATACGATAGAATTTTTTTCCAGTTTTTCTGGTCTAAGGGTTAATTCTTCTAAAACAAAAATTGTTTGAATTGGTTCAAAGAAATATTCAGATCAAGTTTTTCACCATACAAGATGGAAATTAGATTGGGGATCAACAACTTTTAATTTATTGGGTATTAATTTTTCAGTTGATCTTACAGAAATTGAAGATATAAATTCCAAAAATCGTTGTTCTTATTGAACAGTGGAAAAGAAGGATTCTTACTCCCATTGGGCGGGCTACTGTCATTAAAACCTTGCTTATTCCAAAATTGAATTATTTGTTTATATCACTTCCTACTCCAAAGAAAGAAACAATCTCTTATTTATACAAAATTATTTTTGAATTCCTATTGAAATCTAGTGTAGATAAAGTTAGAGATCTGTGATAACACAAGACTATGTATCGGGTGATATCAAGATGGTTGATATAAGCAACTTTATTACATCATTGAAATGCTCTTGGATTAAAAGGCTTACTAGGTCCAATTGTCAGAAACCATGGATGAATATTTTTTTGCCATGTATGGAAATGATATTTTAAAGAAATTATATGACTTTGGAGATAGTTTTATTGTGGAGCAATTACGTGTTAAAAGCAATGTTTTTTGGAAGGATGTTTTTAATGCTTGGTTTTTTTATTTGAAGACTAGTCAAAATCTTCCAAATATTAAAAATAATTTTCATAATATTCCAGTGTGGTACAATTCTAATATTTGAATTGCGGGAAAACCTGTGTTTTATGAGAAATGGTATGAAAAGGGGATTAAAGTTGTTCAAGATTTTTTTGATACTGAGTGTAACTTCTATACCGTAGAAAAATTTCAGTGTTTATACAATCTTCAAGAAGTATGTGTAATGAAATACAATAGCATTATTACTGCAATTTCAAAATATTTAAAATGTCTGTCAATTGATAGACACTCAACCAAACAAAATGTTAATCTATGTATGCCTATATTTTTTGAACCAGTTTTATTGCATGAAAGATGTTCTAATATTATTTACAATATTTTAAATGCAAAAGAAGATATCCCAACTTCTATGGGCAAGTGGAAAACTGAACTATCTTCATATGGAGTAGATGATATTTCAGTGCAAGATGTGTTTAAAATTTGTTTCAAAACATCTAGCGATTCTTCTGTTCAGTGGCTACAGTTTAGAATTTTACATAGAATTCTTCCTGTTGGTTATTATTTGAAAAATATTAGTGTTAAAACAAATGATCTCTGTAGATTTTGTAAAAGTAATATTGAAACAATAACACATATTTTTACTTGTAATAAGACCCAAACATTGTGGAGTAAGTTAAGTCTTCATATATATAGAAAATTTTCAGAAAGAATTGGTTTTAATGTGTCAAATATAATATTTGGTGAAATTCCACTGTCTTTAAATAATAAAGCTATAAACTTCATAATTCTGTATGCTAAACAATACATATTTATCTGTTTAATGCAGAATAAAGAACCAAATCTTGTTGGATTACTATGTCACTTAAAGTTTAAATATCATGTTGAGAAATATGCTGCAATTCAAACATTTAAAATACATAACTTTGATAAAATATGGATGAAGGGGGAAAATATTTTTGCAATTGATTAATTATTACTACATGTACTTGTCATTATTTTTAGTACATGTATTATTGTTATTATTATTACTTTCACTACTGTACAGCAAGTAACCTAAACCACAGGGAGATTGAAGTATGTATGCATGTATGAAAGGTATGTTTGTGTAAGTGTCTGGTGTATTGTATGTGACCAAAAAAAATAAATTATAAAAAAAAAATCATACAAACTGTTGGTGAAATTTACTATCCGTGGGTTCAGAGTTGAGGTCCCATGGTGGGGCTTAGTTTATCATCAGTTGAAAATATGCTATATATATTACTATTAAGAAAAACTTTCCTCCTGGGCATCAAGTAGACAAACTGTTTGCATGATTAATGATAATGAGCAACCATAACTGAAATGGAGAATTGTATTTCGCTATGACGTGATAAAACTTCCTCGGCTAATAGAGAATTATATTTCGCTATGACGTGATAAAACTTCATCGGCTATGAAAGAATTCTAAATAATCAAATGTGTATGATGGTTATACCAATATATGAGATTGATCACTGTTCGTTATCTTCGCCTTTCATCTATCATCTAATTTATAATTTATAAAATTGGAAAAATATAAAAAGGTGATAGGTAACAAAAATGTTTTTATAGAGTAGACAATGTGTATACCCAGGTGACCGTTAAAGCTCATGGGCTTCTTGTTCGGTGTTTTTAACCCGTCTTCAATTCATATTTTTATTATCATCCAAATCAGTAGCTATATTCTTTAATTTTCCTATATTTTCGTAGTTTTTGATGTTCAGGTTTTCCAACAGTCTGTTGGAATTCCCATTGGCATGAATTGTGCTCCTTTACTAGCTGATCTGTTTTGATATTTTTATGTGACAAAATTTATTCAAAAGCTTTTACATGAGAAAAAATTCTTGCTGTCACCTTCAATATGACATTTAGATATATCGACGACGTTTTATCTATTAACAATGATCATTTTCATTCATTTGTCGATTCAAAATATCCCAGTGAATTCGAAATATAAGAAACCACAGTCTTCAACATCTGTTTCTTAGTTAGGTATTTTATATGGATGAAAAGTGGAGGATATGTACACCAATATTTAGAAATTGAAAATTTTAGATCTACTTTATTTAGTCAAAAAATGCAGTTTTAGTAGAAAGCAATCTGAAAAGAATTTAAAACCCATGCTGGACTAGAACCCGCGATCTACAGTTCAGCAATCGACATGCTAACCTACTGAGCCACTCAGCAAGGCGATGGTTTTGGAAATGAATAGACAAAAATTGCTGATATTTAAATTTTCATACATGTTTTAAAAGGAAGTCATCTACTGTGACGATGTAGGGTGCCACCTTAACACACATATTCAAGGCAAACTAGCAAATCAACTTTATAAATAACGGGATGACCTCATCTTCTCAATCGTCAATTTCTCACATTTATTTAGAAATATTCATTATCACCTGCATATGGTGTTTATGTCTCTTAACTGATTCGATACACAAGAGCTTGATCTGCGTATGATCAGTTTTGAAATAGAGGCAGGTTACTTATAAACAAGTTATTGTTGCAGGGATTTCAACAATCTCATTTAAAGTCAGCATTTTGCAAATTCTATGGTTGATATAACGATGTAGATTGTCAATACAACCTGTCATTGGGTCAAACACTGTCTAACGTGTTTCGTACCAATTGTTAGGTCATTCTTTACACACTGGTTTTGACTACGGATTACTCCGTTTATCTGATCAAGATATAGGACTCACAGCGGGTGTGACCGGTCGTCAGAGAATGTTTACTCCTAGGCACCTGATCCCATCTCTGATGTGCTCAGGGGTCCGTGTTTGCCCAACTCTTAATTTTGTATTTCTTAGAGGAATTATGAGATTGATCATTGTTCGTTATATTTACCTTTTTATCGGGCCCATCTTTGTTGGGTGGTATGATTTGTTTTTATTATGAATGTCCATGAATAGTTACTTCCACACAGGTAAGCAGATCAGCAAATTAACAGGTATTCTATTCGGAAAGCCGACTGGTGTGCTAGTCAGCAGATCGACAAGTCAGCAAGTCGACAGGTATGTTATAGTCAGCAGGTCGACAAGTCAGCAAGTCGACAGGTATGTTATAGTCAGCAGGTCGACAAGTCAGTAAGTCGACAGGTATGTTATAGTCAGCAGGTCGACAAGTCAGTAAGTCGACAGGTATGTTATAGTCAGCAGGTCAGCAAGTCGACAGGTATGTTATAGTCAGCAGGTCGACAAGTCAGCAAGTCGACAGGTATGTTATAGTCAGCAGGTCGACAGGTATGTTATAGTCAACAGATCGACAGGTTAATTCTTTAACGGTATTTGTTATTTGGATTAAAAGCAGACATGATATATTATATATTACACTGAACACACACGTCTGCCTTCTGAGTTTTTACTAGTTTATGTATTGACTTTTCGACCTGCTGACCTGTCGACCTGGTGACATATCGACCTACTTCTTTGCTTCTATTTGTATTTTGAATGACATGTAATTATGGCTATGAATGGTTTTGGGTTTCTCAATAAATTGAATATTCATTACTGATAAAAGGAGATTGTTTACTCATTTTTAAAACTCAGAAATCCACAGGAGCTACAATACCGTATAATATACTTGACCCGAAAGATGTATAGTCATTTTGAATTAACAAAATTAATAGATAAAACATAGTAAATATTCAACAATATCAAACTCATGTAATTTACAGTAAGAGTTGACTACTTATATGATTGTTATCGAAATAAGTTTCACACATTGTCCTATGGAAAAAGTGTAAAACTGAGACACATCTGCTGTCATATAAATTGTTTTCACCTCACTAGGAGCTGTATATATAGCCATAGGTCTCGGATTCTGATGCAACCATACAAAGAAGTAAGCTATTTTTACAATGCTAAAAAGTAAAACATGAACTTATTTCAATGATATGTATAAATTGTAAATATTAACGTTGAAGTATTACCCAAGTCAAATGGGTGGTAACAGTTTTCATCGGTTCGAGGTAGAATGAAAAATGTCAAGTTTGCTGTTCACAAATATTGAGAAATTATGCGACATCGCGACGCCCTGATTCTGTTTCTCCCATAGGGATCCCTGGTCGGCGTCCTTGAGACCCCTTTATAGGCGGGAGCCCTGTAGTGATCAGCCTAAGTGCCTTTGAATTCGGTTTCCCTGGCATTTTTAGCTATCCCTGCAGCTATTGATTTGAGAATTTATATATTGAGTTACAGATCAAGTTTGGACTTTGTTTACCCTTATTTGGAAGAGATTTAGTAAATAACGCCACAAAGCAGGGTACCTTTGTGATGCTTTCCACCACAGTGATATCTAGTTTGTTTTGTTTGTTGTTTTTATATTGGGAGATCGCGATAGACTAATGGTTATGGCGCTCGCTTCGTGTTTGTTTAAACTTCTATCTCTGTCTCTATCTTTCAAATCCAATATAATTCTATTGCCATTACAATGGAAGGATACATGTATACAGAAACTGCATGTTAAAGAGGAAAGCGATCAATAGTCCAGTCATTAGGAATTAACATTGAATTCATTGCTGTTTTATGCATGACTCACAACTGGCTATTGATGTACAATGACCTGAAACAAAATTTCTTTGTCTTTAATGTTGGACCGACTGGTAATCCTTCTTAAAGGACACATCTCATGTTTTCAAAGTATATAACATTACATGCATTTCGTATTCTTTATGCTTATAGTAATTAATTCTAATAGTTCGTTCGTCGAAATTTTGCGATAATTAACCACAATACAGACTTAAATCTAAGCCCCGATTTCAAAAAGTCTAGTTAATTAGGTAAGTAGTCACGTGGTACAGTGACGTCACATGCGCACTTCGGATTGTGAAAGTACTGCGAGATATTATTAAAAACTCAACTTTTAGGAGCCTAATTTATTTACCATGGGCAACATTTAAATCGATGTTGATAAATTGTCCGAGTTTTATATGTGTTCGCCACCAGTGCACACATATAACGATGTAAATACCCAAATATAGCGAGTAAAGCGTGTATGAAATCGGCAATATTGTGAGTAAATAATGTTTATATGGGTCGCTGTCTACAAACTGTTTGGTGATGTTATTCCTTTATACCTCTGTAATTGGCGCTGTTTTTCTAAAATAAACAGTGCAGTCATTATTTATTTTTGGATTAGACAAATTATGATACGTTAAATTGTTGACAACTAGGTCCTATGCCAATTTAAGCTAATGTCACGAGTGCATTTCGGAAAGAAAGAAAAAGACAACACACACAAATCAATAAAAATATTCAAATTTAAAGTGGTAATCACATTATTTTATTTTGTTTAAGCAATCATATTACTATTTTTGAATTGTGATCTGCACGTCTTTTGGAAGTACGAAGTGGAAGCACGGCGTTATAGCCTACTGACGCACTCAAGATGCTACGAGTTCAATAAGGAAATAATTTCATAATTCAATTTAAAGTTAGGAAATACAATATTATATTATTTGTATAATTAAAAGTTCAATTATTTTGCATCTTTAATGTTTGTTGTTGTAAATCTACCAGTTGGTAGAAGCTACATTGTATCTTAGATATATGTTGTTACAAGGTGAAGGTCAGTTGATCCGAATGTGTATTGAATTTGAAGAGCAAAACAGAATGTATGCTATATATGCTATAGGCCTACCAGTGCTTATAGCTTCGATATATCCATTTTCTCGCAGTTTATCAGAGTCTCTGTCTAAGCGGTTTTTGAAAAGGTGACTGGGTGTGGTTTTTAGGTAAAGTTCTTGCTCCAACAAAAAATTATCCACGTCTTTTTTCTCGTACCTTCCTTCGAAAAATTGAAAAATACTCAGTCTAAATCCTTTCTATCGACAACTAGTACACCCGAGCACGGCACAAAACATCTTATAAAATGCATTATTATTTACAAGCCGTTAACATGATAATTGGTATCTAATCTGTTTATGAAATGGCTAATAGATGTTTTCAAACCCGAGGGCGCATATGACGTCATGCATAATGGTGCGTAAACTAGCGAAAGAAAATATGCATATCGCAAGATTTGAATTTCATCGCTTTCAAACTCGAAAACTACGCAAAAATATTTCATTTAAAACACATTTAAAGTAGTTTTAGGCATAAAAAGAGTTAATTTTGCTGAAAAAAATTAAAAAGTTTAGATGAAAAATATACCAATTCCGCAATAAGACAAATAGTTTCGTCAATCTGTTTAATCTAATCATACGTGTATAATGAACCATTCTTTCACGAGAGATTTCTAGCACATTTCTTGGGGAAAATAGATACGCACTTTGATGGTTTAAATACCTAGAAAATAAGGGCAAACTTAGCACACTTGAAAAATCAAATTTCAATAAAAATAGACATGCAATGATATTAAGAACCTATTTTTACATGCATGGAAGGTGAAGATAACGAACAGTGATCAATCTTATAACTCCTATAAGTAATACAAGAGAGAGAGTTTGGCAAACACAGACCCTTGGATATATCAGAGGTGGGATCAGGTGCCTAGGAGGAGTAAACATCCCCTGTCGACCGGTTACACCCACCGTGAGCCCTATATCTTCACAAGTATAGTTTTTTAACAAAGCTTGCCGACTTTAGGAACAACCTTATACAGTATAATATGCTTTAAGTATTTATATCTTTATCAAATGACCACATAATCAAACTTTTCTAAACTGGTAAATCTTATATAAAATCAAGTTTTGAAAAACACCTACTAGAAACTACTGTACAATAATTTTTCTAGATTGACTTTGAAGTAGACATGATATTTGAACTAAAAATAGAAAGCATTGTTTCTTCTCAGCCCAAAGAAAACAGTGAAAAGCAGATGTTCAGCGTGTTTAATTTTTCACAAAGCAAGAAACAAAAACTACTACATGTAAATAGCTGAAAATTGCCAAAACTTTATCAAGAAGAACTTTAAGAAAAAGACCATTTCTGTTATTTGTTGAATTATAGAAACGTTTTTGATAGTTTTTATGAATAAGATTAAAATGTCAGTTTCATTATATTGCAATTTTTCTTCTTTCTTCTCTTCGTTTTCTCTTTCTTTTTTAAGATTGAAAATCCTGTAAAATTGTTAAGTCGAACGTAAATTAGATCATCAGGGTATTATCTACCTTGCGTTAAACAGAATTTCAACCAATGAAATAAATTAGAATTTTCACATCATACATTTTCTACCAATCACAAAGGAAAGGAAGTGCATTGTCCGAAGACTGCAAAATACTTCAACTATTTGATACCTTGGAAGACAGTAATCAGTTAAACGGAATAAAACACGGAAGACAGCATGCAAGGTGAAGATAACGAACAGTGATCAATCTCATAACTCCTACAAGCAATACAAAATAGATAGTTGGGCAAACACGGACCCCTGGACACACCAGAGGTGGGATCAGGTGCCTAGGAGGAGTAAGCATCCCCTGTTGACTGGTCACACCCGCCGTGACCCAATGCTAGGTTTAAGTGGCAAACTAGATTGTTATAACGACCATAGAATTACGAAATGTTGACTATAATGCATGTTTCCTATCCATTGTCAGAAATAGCGGATACTTTTTAGCCGGGGCTACTTGATATATACAATGTGATTTAGCGGGAAATACTTGATATATACAATGTGATTTAGCCGACACTACTTGATACATACAATGTGATTTAGTCGGCATACTTGATACATACAATGTGATTTAGTCGGCATACTTGATACATACAATCGGAGTTATCCGGCAATGTTTTTATCGTTGTAAAGGTTATACGGGAAAAACTGTTCGATCGAATTCTGTTTTAATCTAATATCATTATGCTATACCTGGGTTTTTTTCAAAATATTTTCTGTTTGTGCATTTTGATAAGGTCAGCTTCTAGTATACATGCATTTTATTATTGTAGTGGTAGTATAAAAGTAACAAAAAATATACCTATGATGGAAGGCATGGAGCAGAGCAAATCGGGTGTGATAAGTTTAGATTAAAACATCTTATTCAATACAGAAAAGGACTGTACAGCAGTCTAAAAGTGTATAAACATACTCTTCCTTAGTAGAACGTTACACTGAGATGGATAATCCGGTGCATAATCTTAGACGACTGCCGGAGCGATCTCTGTATAAAATACATGTACATTTGTATGATTTCATTTAAAATCCATCAAGATTAATATCATGTTTCAATGAATCCATACTGTCGAATAACCATTACCCTGAATATATATTGTGGTTTATATCTCTGTGGGTAGTACTACCCTTCGCCGTAGCTTTTATAACCTTTCACCGGCATTTCTATACAAGTACTGCTTCGTTGCACAAATACACACATTAGGGTCCTAAGAGTGAAACATAATTAAAGTACACTCTTCACCAGTTGACCATCAATTAGAGGAACCAACGGCTTTTAAGAAGAAAAAAGCCTTCCTATTATCTGAAAGTGTTTTAGTTGAGAATCCTGAGAAAAGTAATGTACATACTTCATAGACTCGATCAGAGTAACACCTTACTCTTCTGAGATTGTGCACTACCTCGTGTAAAGTCAGGACGTTCAACAGCTGGTCGGCGAACATGTACAATAACAGAGATCGGAATGGACAGAGAAAGAATTACTCGGATAGTAGGGACTATACCGGATCTCCGTTTCCCGATCCTCATGAGTTTGGCTTTCCATCATCAGGCTACCAAAATTTTCCGAGTAGTAACACTCGACCATCTTCTGAGATATTCTACAGACCTTACAGAGTAGAAACCCCGGTAGACTATAGGAGGAGTGAGTCAAGGGTAGGTCCATTTCTCAGGCAGTTTTAAAGCAATGTTCAACTCTCTATTGAGTTTGCTTTTATGTGAAGCAAGCGTAACCATTTAAAATATGTGTATACTAGAAAGGTATTTCATTGGCCCATGCTGAATAAAGAATTTCTGATTCACATCATAAATGAATTCAATACAAAACCTTGACAGGTTTTCTTTATACATAATTGCTATTAAATATGGCATGTCAAACGTAATATTTTATCTTTTTCATTTGTATTGTATAATTTTCCTTTTGTATTCTACATTTTTCTTTTGAATTGTATATTTTTTCATTTGTATTCTATATTTTCCATTTGTATTGCATAATTTTTCATTTGTATTCTATATTTTCCATTTATATTGTATAATTTTTCAGTGGTATTGTATCCCAGGGATTGTTTATTTTGATTTGTTACGAAGGATTTCATTAGTTAAAGACCCATCTCATGACCGTACGGTCAGTGAAAATGTAGGCGGAGCCTAATCTAAACAGATGTTATTTACCTGGAGTGACCATGGTCTACCAAGGAGTTAATTGCTATATCCCATGGCACTCAAAGAAATACACAGACACAGAACATGGTAGAAATCTACATGTCCATGCTTTTTTATAGTTTTGATATACACAGGACCTGTCTCATGGTCCTCTGCAGAGTTTCTGTGGTCATAGTGTTTGCAATGCAAATGGAAATTATACAATGCAAACCAAAAAATTATATAATACAAATGGAAAATATAGAATACGAATGGGAAATTATACAATATGAATAGAAAATATAGAATACAAATTAAAAAATTGACAATGCAAATGGAAATTATACAATGCAAGATGAAGATAAAGAACAGTGATTAATCTCATAACTCCTATAAGCAATACAAAATAGATAGTTTGGTAAACACGGACCCCTGGATATACCAGAGGTGGGATCAGGTGCCTAGGAGGAGTAAGCATCCCCTGTATCCAATGTAAATGAAAAATTACACAATGCCAATGGAAAATATAGAATACAAATGGAAAATTATACAATACAAATGGAAAAGATCAAATATTACAACGTTTGACATGCCATAATTAGACTACACGTGTACTAGTATGCAAAATTACGGAAGCGTGTTAGTGCCACGTTTTTACTTTTTATATTTTATATTATAGACTTTAATCTGTAAAATTTACACTTTAATCTGTAAATTTTATACTTTAATCTGTAAATTTTACGCTTTAATCTGTAAAATTTACACTTTAATCTGTAAATTTTATACTTTAATCTGTAAATTTTACACTTAAATCTGTAAAATTTACGTTTTTCCGTATATTACCACTTGGTTGCCCCGTTCCCGAGAAAAATATCCACAGTGTGCTCTCTCTCTCTCTCTCTCTCTCTCTCTCTCTCTCTCTCTCTCTCTCTCTCTGTATGTCTGTCTGTCTGTCTCTCTCTCTCTCTCTCTCTCTCTCTCTCTCTGTCTCTCTCTCTCTCTCTCTCTCTCTCTCTCTCTCTCTCTCTCTCTCTCTCACTTGACTCAACGAACTTGTTCAGATCAAGTACAAAAGCGATTTTTAATATTAATTTTTGTGCGTGAGGGCAATATACTATAAAACTGTTGGTGTGGCGAGGAAAGTAAGGTATATCGGTTCCATTTTTAAAAAAAACCAACAACACAAGAATATCAGTAAAACTAATGGATGCTCCCGAATTGAATCTCACCAATGAAATACTTCATATGGCGCATGACTTGCACAATGGTCAACAGCTGTTAGAATGAAGGGTTTTAATATATATAAGTATGTGCTGAGTGACCTTAACCTTAAAAAATGACCCCAAGGAATGACCTTCGTCTGACAGGACATTTGCCTATCACTTGTTTGCGTGAGATATGATCAATAGCTGTTCAAAAACTATTAAAAGAAGGAACTTTTTTTTCCTTATATAAGACGTATGCCCTGTTTAAAATACTCCCCAATTAAATTATCCTGGTCCATTACCTAACAGTACACAAGGAATGGCCATGATGTAAAACACGGTATGATTATCGTATAAGTTTTAAAGATTAAAGTGTAAAATTTACAGATTAAAGTGTAAATTTTACAGATTAAAATGTAAATTCTACAGATTAAAGTGTAAATTTTACAGTTTAAAGTGTGAATTTTATAGATTAAAGTGTAAATTTTACAGTTTAAAGTGTAAATTTTACAGATTAAAGTGTAAAATATAAAATATAAAAAGTAAAAACGTGGCACTAATACGCTTCCGTACCTAACAGTACACAAGCAATGGTCATGATGTAAAACACGGTCTGATTATCGTATAAATTTTACAGATTAAAGTGTAAATTTTACAGATTAATGTGCAAAATTTACAGATTAATGTGCAAAATTTACAGATTAATGTGTAAAATTTACAGATTAAAGTGTAAAATTTTACAGATTAAAGTGTAAAATTTACAGATTAAAGTATAAATTTTACAGATTAAAGTGTAAATTTTACAGATTAAAGTGTAAAATTTACAGATTAAAGTGTAAATTTTACAGATTAAAGTGTAAAATATATAAAAAAAATAAAAAGTAAAAACGTGGCACTAATACGCTTCCGTACAAAATCATACGTTCACTCAATCAGTTTCCGTTTTTGTGTTAAATCTTTGACGAAGAAAACGCATTGATTATTTCCTATTCACATGACTGGTAAATGATAAGAAGATGACCTTTTGCAAAAGATACTTTTTGAAGAGTTATCTGCCCTTCGTAAAAATAAGAAAATCTAATTTTCCTAAAATGTGTGCAGCATTAAGAGAAAGTGTATCTAACTTTTTAACAAAAGGTTTGTATGAAAATATTATTTCTTTTTAAAATATTTTGATCAAACATGCTTTCCCCCCATAGACTTCAATGTAAAATTCTAGGTGAAATAAATCGAGCATTGATAAAAACAAATTGAAAATTCCTACTGTTGATAATTTCATGTGACAAACCCTTCAAAATGATACCATGATTTCAAAATTCCCATCATATATTTACTAGATATAAAATATGGTCGTTATTGATTGAATACCTTAAGGTAGCTCATTACACTATATATATATTTTTTTTATTTAATGGCTCATTAAAACATTTCTTATAAAGTATGATTTCATTAGCGAAAGAGTGATACAAGCTCTCATTTGCTGTGATTTGGTGCATGATATGAATATCTAATAAAACATGCCTAAAAGATTCAGATATAAACGTTCTAACTATTTAGAAAAAATATTTATGAGAATTGAAAACGTTATTTGTTAATATATTCTAAATCTACGGATAAAATCTTCAAAAAACACGTCAGTTAGAAACAGATATATCGAAGAAATATATTATAAAAAGAAACTGAAACGAAATTAACAAATTTCAGATATAATACTTGCATTCAAACTATAAAAAAAAAGTACCGATCCCGAAAACTCATATAAAATACTTTAAGAGCTTGTATCACTCTTTCGGTGGTGAAATCATACTTTATAAGAGATATTTCAACGAGCCATTAAATAACACTTAAGTGTAATGGCTACCTAAAATAACGTACTGGTGATGGTACATGTTGATATCATGACTTGTGTTTTAATCCAGTTTGTTCTGCGTACGTCTGTGTTGGTTGGTTTCCTGTTGGTTGTGATTACTCGGGATGTATGATGTGGTCTGGGGCTTAATACAAACATCGCTATAATGAAGAATGCAGATGACATCACATCTTATTTTTACTGTAAAGTATGTGTAGCGGTCGTAAAGTCTCAAACCGTTCGTCTTAAGTTACTGTAAAACTAAAGTTCAATAAGAGGTGAGACAGCGAGATAAACTACATAATGCCGAGGTCTGTCACGTGGCTCTGTCATTCTGTGAACTGGACACACTACATAATGCCGAGGTCTGTCACGTGGCTCTGTTATTCTGTGAACTGGACACACTATATAATGCCGAGGTCTGTCACGTGGCTCTGTCATTCTGTGAACTGGACACACTACATAATGCCGAAGTCTGTCACGTGGCTCTGTCATTCTGTGAACTGGACACCGATGTTTTGTAGTGCAAGTTATATGCAGAATCTTCATTTAGCAAAACTCTGCGTGTTCATTTCTAAATCATACATCGATTACTGCTGCGATTCTTGTTACATGATTTTTAGATCATCACTGTTGCAGTCATTTAGAATACCCTTCTTTTTTAATTCGCTAATGATGCCTCCGGTCCACTCATTTACTACTTTAGTTTCTTTCCAATAAAAATGCTAAGATGATCAGAGGGTGGTTGCAGTTAATAATGGATATGCTTTGGAGATATTTTAAAATAGACGGAGGGTGTTAGCAGTCAATAACTAAGATCTCTGCTTTTTTGTTGCCACTGTGGTTAGAATAGCCATTTTTCGACTTTTTATAGCTGATACAGATTCCGATATTGAAGTGGTCCTCTCTTTCTCCTTATATCAAAATAATTGCAGGTTTTTGAAATTTCATGTTCAGCTGTGCATGGAGGAGATGAACTATTCAAAACCTCACGATAAATGGTCTGCCCATCGTTTCTCTGGTTATTTCTGTATAGGTTGCTTTGTTGCATGTATTTTTGTGGTATGACTCATTAATCTTGATGCTAGACTGTTGAGATTTCTTGTGTACCAGTTATGGAACACCACGTGGTACTTTCTTGTTATTTTGCTGAAACCTTTCTTTAAGCATGGATGACTTAGTCTCGATTACTTTTTATTTGAACCCACTTTTAGTGTTGATTGAAGCTAACATACTTTTCGAAGCTCATCGGTTACCATTTTCCATATACTTGTATTTACATTTCCAATGTTTTTGCCTTCGATATTTTTAGCCGAGTTGCGTAGCAGATATCGACTTTTAAATTGACGATGGATGGGTGTCCAGTCGGGCGGGCGGGCGACATCCACAATTAACTTGTCCGGTCTCTAACTTTCATACTTTTAGGTGCATCTTTGTGAAACTTACATAACATGATTACATCAAAAAGAGAAAGGCTGTTATTGATTTTGAGGTCAAAGGTCAAGATCACTTTGTCACTAAATGCCATAAATTTGAGCTTATCCGGTCTCTAACTTTCATACTACAAGGGGCATCTTTGTGAAACTTATATACCATGATCACATCCAAAAGAGGAAGGTTCTTATTCATTTTGAGGTCAAAAGGTCAAGGTCTCTTTGTCTCTAAATGCATAGGCTTGAGCTTGTCCGGTCTCTAACTTTCATACTTCTTGGTGCGTCTTTGTCAGACTTGCATATTTTGATCACATCCAAAAGAGGAAGGTTCTTATTTATTTTGAGGTCAAGGTCAATGTCTCTTTTTCACTATATACTGTAGATCTGAGTTTGCCTCTAACTTGTATACATGTACCTGCTGGTGCATGTTTTTCAGACTTCAAGTCCTGATGACATTCAAGATTCATGTTGCTTTTGAAATCCAAAGGTCAAAGGTCAAGCTCATTATCACACTAAATACCTATTGCGGCCATTCAAAGCTTCATACTTATAAACTATATTAAATACGTACATGCTTTACTTCGTGAATGAAAGTGTGCATAATATTATCGATTGACCATATTTACACAAATGTTCAGAACTTTGGAACAGGTGTCATCGAAACCTACTGGTCTGACCATAAAGTTATATGGATGAAGATATAATGTAAATAAATTATAACATTAACTTGTATTTCATTTTATGCATTAAGACATCCACAATTCAATGTACAAATCCTTTGTAAACTATGCAATTAATACAATCATATATATTGTCCACAGAGATTTTATAAAGCTGTATGACCCGATGTCCATGTATTATTTTTGTACATAATTACTTTAAAGCAGATTAATTACTTTATAAAGTTATTAACTTTCCCTTAATTACATGCTTGAAAACATCTGCATGTAAAAGAAAACAGTGCGAATATTATTTAGAAAGTAAATATAGTGGGTACATATATAAATCATCCCATAATAGACGTCTATAAATAGACCCATGCGCGTCAGGGGAATCCCAACATGATGTATTAACTCATACACAACTGTCTAGTTTTAAGGCTGAAAGAGCGTAAAACAACGAATTACTAAGAGGTATTTGATATTTTATTTCTATTAAACTTATGGTACGGTACTATTATAACAAAATACACAGCTTTACACAAATAAAGCCACCGATGATCTGAAAGTTTGAACTGGTCACGTGACTGTCACTTGAAATGGCAGTGACGCGGTTATTTGTAAACATCGATTTAAAATCAAATAATTTGGGTTAAAACAGCTGAAATAATTTATGATATGCCGTACAGCCTCATAACTACATACGTGCGATGATTTAATAGCGTTTTTACGAGATGGAAAAAAATATTGTAATTCGGACCATACAGCTTTAATAACTCATGATTTTACTTCAAAGTAAGTATTTTCCCTTTTCTTAAATGTTCTGTGTAACTTACTATTAATTTTTACTAAAACAGTGTTCACCTTCACATTCACAAATTAGGGTCATTCCAATGAACACATTCCAAACTGCAACTCGGCCATACGCATCTTTGATGCGTTTTAGCGATTTTTACCACCTGTAATGATAGCCGTTACCTCGTGAATGCGATACAGGTGTTAACAATCTGCGTATGAAACTTGATAAATATAGTATGACTATTTTAACTGATGGGAATTCCGACAAAACTGAAAGTAGAATGTAAATATAAAAAATGAATTTCATTTTTGAAAAAAAAAAACATGATGGTGTGAAACTATGAATTTGCAACGCTTCACATCGGCATTCTTATGTAAACCGTCACACTGCATGCCTTCTGTAAACCGTCACAGTGCATGCCTTCTGTAAACCGTCACAGTGCATGTCTTCTGTAAACCGTCACAGCGCGTGTCTTCTGTAAACCGTCACAGCGCATGTCTTCTGTAAACTGTCACAGTGCATGTCTTCTGTAAACCGTCACAGTGCATGTCTTCTGTAAACCGTCACAGTGCATATCTTCATGTATTTCAAAACTGAAATTTATTTCTTAAATATAATCAATTTGTGTTGATCATATAAACCCATCACACTAAAATTTTAAACATATGAAGAATAGCTCTTTCTTGTGAAGAGAATTATAAAAATGAGACTTGTTTAAATTGCTATGGCACCTTTGAAATAACGCTATATGAATTGCATTTACATACATATATTATATACATGTATTACTCATGCTGTAAATAGTGCACAATATTGTTTCTTGTTTTGACTCATCCCAGACTATATCAGACCTAAAACATTCAGTGGACTCCGATTTCATATCAGATCTAAAACATTCAGTGGACTCCGATTTCATATCAAACTTAAAACATTCAGTGGACTCCAATTTCTTATCAGACCTAAAACATTCAGTGGACTCCGATTTCATATCAGACCTAAAACATTTAGTGGACTCCGATTTTATATCAGACTTAAAACATTCAGTGGACTCCGATTTCATATCAGACCTAAAATATTCAGTGGACTCTGATTTCATATCAGACCTAAAACATTCAGTGGACTTCGATTTCCCTTTGGCTATGGTAGTTTAATTCCTGAAAGGTATACATGCCTTTGTTTACAGAGAATTGATGACCAGCCTGGACGATCGGATGACAGAGATGGAGACCACAACCAAGAATCCACGAAGCCCAGAAAGTCTCTCTCAAAGATCATCACTCGTTTTGCTGATAAAACAGCCATGCAGGGAGTGGGGTATATCACATCTGCAAAGTTTTGGTACTCTAAAGCTATATGGGTGTTTCTGCTGGTGGTAGCTATTGGTTGGATGATATTTCATCTCATTTATTTGATATCACAGTTTATAGAACTCCCTGTTCAAACTAAAATTTCTCTGGGATTTAGCAATCTTCAATTTCCTGCCATCACTCTTTGCAATATGAATGTTGTGAAGTTTTCAAGACTTTATGAAACATCCATCTCACTACAACAGATAGTTGCCTTAACCGATCCGAGTCGATTTAATCCAGGCGGTTCATCCGGGGTAAGTAGCAGGTTAAACATCCTCTTCCTTTGAGTTCTGTATGTTGTCTTTACTACCACGAAGTTCATAATCAGTACAAATTATAAGCTTGTTTTAATTAAGCTGCATGTACGTGCGTCCCCCGAAACCAAAGTATATTTCGAGAAAATGGACTGCAATGACGTCACTTGTATATTGTGTTTTTGACATTTAATAACGGGATTTTTTGGGTTGTGTTTTTTTTTGGGGGGGGGGGGTTGGGGGGGGGTTTGTTTAGGGTTTTTTGATTGGTTTTTTTTTTCTTTTTGGTTTTTGTTTCACTTGTTTTTTTTGTTTGTTTTGTTTTTTAATTATTATCATCATATTTATTTAATTATATTTGCTTTCGTACAATCAGGAATAACTTAGCTACGTCTTTTTTACAGGTACATGTAACATACAGGAGATATAGACTGACGTAACACAATCTTGCCCAATGAGCGCATGCGTAATGCTCTTAGTATTCTTCAAGCGGTGGAGATACCTCTTTTGTGAGACTTTGTTGAAAATTTAACGTCAGCCAAACGTATAGTTCAGATACACGGAATAGTACGTTTTGATGCGAGTTTTATAAAAAGAAAGTCCCACATATTCTTCACATAAACAACTTGAAGCCGTATAGTTCAGGTTTATCTTCGGCTAGCACGAAGTAGGAAGGTGTTATGATCAAATAGTTGTTTTTAAATCATTATCTATTTCATACAGTTTTGACATATTATGGATAAGTAAAAAGTGAGAGTTTGGGTATTGTAAATCTCCCAGCTCTCATCCAAGACCACCTTTTTATTATTCTTATATGCAAAATATTTTTTCATGTCATACAATACTCAATAAAAATATTAACCCACTAAACAATCTAAAATGAAATCTTAATCTGTATGTTTCAAATCTCTTCATTGCTTAACCAAATAGCACACATTCTCGTTTATGAAATGAAAAGAAGTTTTGAAATTCCCCGCTAAATATGGGTATGTGTTTATGTTCTAACAATACCTTGTTCAAAATTGTTTAACCCTCCGGGGAAGAGGTGAAAATACGGCAAACTTCATCATACTTTGTGTTTTCTCCATTTATCCAGGAGAATTTTTAATGTGAATGAAGAGCACTTACTACCTTATCTAACTCTATACACCGTGTCGCCTTAATCTCAGTTCAAGGTGTCTGTTCACCTGAGGATGAACTGTTCGGTCTGTAGATTTTCTTTAAAAGACACAACTTAAATATTTACCTACATGTAAGCATGGTATGGAACGCTTTAACTGCTTTTTGATGTCCCTTTGTTATGTAGTGATGTGCTTCTCTCATTATGCCATGTGCATTTATCATTATGTCATAAACATTTATCATTATGTCGTATACATTTATCATTATGTCGTGTACATTTATCATTATGTCATGTACATTTATCATTATGGCATGTGCATTTATCCTTATGTGATGTGCATTTATCATTATGTCGTGTACATTTATCATTATGTCGTGTGCATTTATCATTATGTCGTGTACATTTATCATTATGTCATGTACATTTATCATTATCTCGTGTACATTTATTATTATGTCATGTGCATTTATCATTATGTCATGTGCATTTATCATTATGTCGTGTACATTTATCATTATGTCATGTACATTTATCATTATGTCGTGTGCATTTATCATTATGTCGTGTACATTTATCATTATGTCATGTACATTTTTCATTATGTCGTGTACATTTATCATTATGTCATGTACATTTATCATTATGTCATGTACATTTATCATTATGGCATGTGCATTTATCCTTATGTGATGTGCATTTATCATTATGTCGTGTACATTTATCATTATGTCGTGTGCATTTATCATTATGTCATGTACATTTATCATTATGTCGTGTACATTTATCATTATGTCATGTGCATTTATCATTATGTCATGTGCATTTATCATTATGTCGTATACATTTATCATTATTTCATGTACATTTATCATTATGTCGTGTACATTTATCATTATGTCATGTGCATTTATCATTATGTCATGTACATTTATCATTATGTCGTGTGCATCTCTCATTATGTCATGTGCATTTATCATTATGTCGTGTACATTTATCATTATTTCATGTACATTTATCATTATGTCGTGTACATTTATCATTATGTCATGTGCATTTATCATTATGTCATGTACATTTATCATTATGTCGTGTGCATTTATCATTATGTCATGTACATTTATCATTATGTCGTGTGCATTTATCATTATGTCGTGTACATTTATCATTATTTCATGTACATTTATCATTATGTCGTGTACATTTATCATTATGTCGTGTACATTTATCATTATGTCGTGTACATTTATCATTATGTCATGTGCATTTATCATTATATCATGTGCATTTATCATTATGTCGTGTACATTTATCATTATGTCATGTACATTTATCATTATGTCATGTTCGTTTATCATTATGTCGTGTACATTTATCATTATGTCATGTACATTTATCATTATCTCATGTACATTTATCATTATGTCGTATACATTTATCATTATGTCATGTACATTTATCATTATGTCGTGTACATTTATCATTATATCATGTACATTTATCATTATGTCATGTACATTTATCATTATGTCATGTGCATTTATCATTATATCATGTACATTTATCATTATCTCATGTACATTTATCATTATGTCGTATACATTTATCATTATGTCATGTACATTTATCATTATGTCGTGTACATTTATCATTATATCATGTACATTTATCATTATGTCATGTGTATTTATCATTATGTCGTGTGCATCTCTCATTATGTCATGTGCATTTATCATTATGTCATGTGCATTTATCATTATATCGTGTACATTTATCATTATGTCGTGTACATTTATCATTATGTCATGTTCGTTTATCATTATGTCATGTTCGTTTATCATTATGTCATGTGTATTTATCATTATGTCATGTGTATTTATCATTATGTTGTGTACATTTATCATTATGTCGTGTGCATTTATCATTATGTCATGTGCATTTATCATTATGTCATGTGCATTTATCATTATGTTGTGTGCATTTATTTTTATGACATGTTCATTTATCATTATGTCATGTACATTTTTCATTATGTCATGTACATTTATTATTATGTCATGTGCATTTATCATTATATCATGTGCATTTATCATTATGTCGTGTACATTTATCATTATATCATGTGCATTTATCATTATGTCATGTACATTTTTCATTATGTCGTGTACATTCATAATTATTTGCTTCTCTCAGTATGTCGTATGAACTCACCATTATATTGTAGGTTGGTTGTATATTGTTTAATGTCCCTCTCGAAAAATTTTCACTCATATGGACACATTACCATTGCCGGTGAAGGACTGTAAAATTCAGGCCTATGTTTGGCACTTACGGCCTTTGAGCAGGGAGGGATATTTGTCGTGCCACACCTACTGTGACACCAGGCCTCGGTTTCTGCGGTCTCATCCGAAGGACCACCCCATTTATCCCCTGTTACGACAAGCAAGGCTTACTAAGGACCTATTCTAACCCGGGTCATGTGCATTTACCCACATGTATCTGAAGTGTGGAACATCCCCCCCTCCACCACCACCACCACTTCTTGGGGGGTTTTTTGTGGGGGGGGGGGGGGTTTTGGTGTTTTTTTTTGCAGCGATGATTTCTCCGAAATGTGTGGATTCCCTGTCTATCCCATCTCATTTTCAATTTATGTAATCGATTCACGCTTTTTATAATCTTTAAAGATTGGCCTTCTACCGATATGATAACAGGGGCGGATCCAGAAATTACTGTTACGGGGGCCGACACTTTATGAGGCAGGAGTCTGGGGGCCGCCTTGAGGCCCCCAGTGGGTCCAGGGCAAAACCCTGGTGGGGGACCAGGGGACAAAGCCCCCGGAAGCTCCCGGATTTTTCAGATTTCATAGGGCTTGAAATGTCTCCTATTTAGTCATTAGTACCATTTTCTATCATTTTTAATAAGGTGAAATTAATAAAAAGACGCAAATTGTAAGGATTTTTGGGGGGGAAAAGTTCTCCCAATAAAGTAATTCAAGAAATTAAAAGATTTTGTTATTTATTTCTCCGGGAGTGGAAGAAATTATTGCTTCTATTATCCTTTAGTATATTTTCCTAAACAAGTTACATGTACCACGATTTACCAAGTAAATTTGAAAATTTTAGAGGGGGGGGGGCTTAAATCCGCCATTGAATAAAATACACAAGGTAAAAAAACAAAAACTTGTAAACAAACAGGAGTGTCCGCTTCGGGCACATTATTTAAATAATTGAAGAGTTACTTTAGGAATTTTGATAAGCAGTAGATCAGGGAGATGTCATACTACAAGTCTCTTCAACTTAAAACCCATCTCATCTCTTTTATTTGTCACAATATTGTGTACATTCATCGGACAGGGCTTCTCTTCCACTGCCAGTCAAAGAGGAAGTCACAGAGTAGGAAATGAGTTACGCGTCGTGTGATTGGTCCGCAATGACACTAGGCTCGGGATTTTCGCGGACCAATCACACGATCCGTAACTCATACAGTGGTCATAAACATCTATATTTGGTTGCATAGTACATTAAGTCTAAATAAAAGGTGTGTCGTGTACTGTACGTATCAAAATGTATTTTGTTACAATTGATTGGTATTTTCTTCAGTCTGGCGCTTCCTTAGTATTGTACACGCCATAGTAATTGTTTTTAAAAGTTTACTAGATCGACACATCAACAACAAACCTATATTACTGGACATTTTCCCTCTTTTACGTCTTTGGATCTAACGACTAACGGGAAAAATGTTTTGCAGAATTTATTGACGCAAACGTTAACGATCTCAGTATTTACAAAAGTCTAAACGACAGACTTGGCTAGATTGGGTGCAAGTTTCTTTTCAATAAAACGCACATGTAGATAAAAGGTGAAGTTAACGAACATTGATCAATCTCATAACTCCTATAAGCAATACAAAATAGATAGTTGGGCAAACACGGACCCCTGAACACACCAGAGGTGGGATCAGGTGCTCAGGAGGAGTAAGTATCCCCTGTCGATCGGTCACACCCGCCGTGAGCCCGATATCTTGATCAAGAGTGATAGTCCTCATTTTTCCAAAACTTCTTCCATTATAGTTTTCAGGTGAAAAAAAAGCATTAGCTGTGAAAGTGATGACAATCTTTTTTTTTTTTTCTTTTTTTTTTGTCCTTAAGATAGCTCAATGGCATAGGACTAATAATGACTAACGAAACATATAGAGAAACCTAGTAAAACTACGTCATATAATCGATTTTAGTGTAAAGAATTATGAGATTGAACACTGTTCGTTGTCTTCACCTTTCATAAGGAAGAATTAGTCTTGCAAGACAACAACTATTTAATCATCAAAACCACATAATCATGTGTCTGTTTTAGGTTAAAAGGCGTTTGAAATGATTTAGAAATACTGAAATATATGATATAGAGCAATTTTCAATTAATTCAATTTTGGTGACAAAATGACAGCTAATGCCCCTTTACTGTTAATTTCGACAGAACCTAATGACAACATAGCATCATATAATGACAAACGCGCATCTCATAATGACGAAAACACATCATACAATGATATTTGATAAGCACATGACAAAATGATAAATGTACATCACATAATGAAAAAAGCACAGCACATAATGATATCATAAATGCACATAACATAATGATGAGTGGACATGGCATAATAAAAGAAATGTATCACATAACGAATGCACAGATTAGCACATGTAATAATGATAAATGCACGTGACATAATTAGATAAGCACATGGCATAATGATAAATGCACGTGACATAATTAGATTAGCACATGACATAATGATAAATGCACGTTATTTTATGACATAATGATAAAATAAAAATAATCCGCCATAGGAATTTTCAAAATTTTGTTTACTGCTTGATGTATTTCACTTAGAATTTTACATTGAAGTCTACAGGAAGAGCATGTTCTATTAAAATATTTTTAAAAGAAATTATATTTTCTTACAAAGCTCTGGGTAGAAAGTTACAAACACTTTCTCGTTATGCAAATATGAAATAAAATTAATCATTTACCGCACACATTTCTAGAAAAACATTTTCTTATTTTTACAAAGAGCAGACAACTCTTCAACAAAAGAACTTCTAATCATTTACCAGTGACGTGAATTTGATGAGTTTCACTTTCACCATTATTTAACAATAAACATTTATTTTGATTTAAATCCTTCAAAATTGTTCATCATCCTTACGTTGTATATTGAATCCCCTAAGGCGTTCCATACATGGAAAGTTTCTTTCTACCGTAGATTGTGTACGCCATTGTGCTCCCAGTAAAGAAAATAATTGACATAAATTCTTATTTCTTGTTAGTTTGACCTAAAAAGATCAGGCGAAATTTGTGAAATCATGTTAAATCAAGTCAATGTGTTCATGTTTCTGTTTTTAGAGAAAGAAGAGGTTTGTGGAGGATTTCGGAAACATCGATTTTGATAACTTTACGTATTATGATGATTACTACTCTGATCCCAATTACTCGGATGACGACTTCCGGGACGCCCCAAGAGATGACGTGTACGAAATGGAGAGCACCTTCAGAAACTTGTATCTCGCCATGCCGAGGTTTGCTTTCCATTGAACAATATCAGTGTTACAGTTAATTTTTATCATTATTGCGTTTTTACTTTACTTATACTTTTGATACTATTAAAGGGACATGGACACGATTTGAACTTTAAAAAAATTCAAATTTTGTTTTTCCATTTTTAATATTTAGAATGCTTAACTAGGGTATTTCTAATGGTCAGCAAAAATCGGTTGTTGAGGAATTGGGAGATACAGAGCTCACAATTCTTTTTTATGTGAACAAGGCTCGTGTTATGTTTTTGTTTACATATAGGCTAAATACCCCCCCCCCCCCCCTAAAAGTCTATTTTAATATTTTTGTTTTTCTTTATAATTTTAGTATCTTACTTTTGAAATTGTATTTTCAAATCTTTGTTTAAGGTTATGATTTTTATACTAAATTTACTTTAGTACATTGACAAGACGCGATGGCAAAGTGAACAGTTACAGCAGACATATTTCTACAAATCATATACAATGTACACTCGGAAACCCTTAAGACTTGAATAGTGGTGCTATTTTTATCATCCACATAGGAATAACATTTTGGAAGAACTTCAGAATAACTCGTTAGAAATAATTTGTATTTTGTTTTATTTTATTCCCAACTCCTCTTTTATTTTTTTACATTTCATTTTTTAAGTTATGAGTATGAAAATGAAAACATAAAATTGTTTTTAAAAATCGTTTAGAATTGAAATTTCAATCAAGAATATTCTGTTAATATGATTATCAATTTAGTAACTATGATTAGAATTGAAACTACAAACCACGGGTACTAGAAGTTACTGTAAATTTTATGTTTATATACATACAGTGCTTCTCACTGATGTGGAATAAGAATGTAATATTATTAAAGCGGCCAACATATTTGTCAATTAAATTCTTTTTTGTTGTTGTCGGAATTCATTCTAAAAATTGTAGTAGTTTCAGTACGCACACACACACACGCACGCACGCACACAGGCAGGCACGCACGCACACACACGCACACACACACACACACACACACACACACACACACACACACACACACACACACACACACACATATATATATATATATATATATATATATATATATATATATATGCAAAGATTCAACAACATTGAAACCAAGTTTTAAAACCTAACAATTAACATATACACAACCAGCAAACATTCCTCTTCATGCTCTGTTACTTAGATTTATAAACATTCCTCTTCATGCTCTGTTACTTAGATTTATAAACATTCCTCTTCATGCTCTGTTACTTAGATTTATAAACATTCCTCTTCATGCTCTGTTACTTAGATTTATAAACATTCCTCTTCATGCTCTGTTACTTAGATTTATAAACATTCCTCTTCATGCTCTGTTACTTAGATTTATAAACATTCCTCTTCATGCTCTGTTACTTAGATTTATAAACACTGAACAAAAAATGCTTGTCGTCATTCCCTTTACAATAGTTACAAAGACATCATTGACCTAAGAATAAATTTTGCAGCCCTTCACCGGTAATAATAACGTCTCAATATGAGTGAAAAATTCTCGAGAGGGGCGTCAAACGATATAAAATCAATCAATCAATCAAACCAATATCTGAATTATGAACTCATCTTATCGTCTGCATCACAATAAAGATCAACATTTATATAGATAGCTACGATTTTGTAATACGCCTGCCAGTCTGTCTGTTTGTTTTCGTATTGGGTTCATGTCTCCTCTTTAAAATGAATGTCAGTTGTATGATACTGTCAATAAGTTTTATTTGAGGGGGGGGGGAGGTTGTTTACGTGTGTGGTTTTTTATTTGTTGTTTTTTTTTTTTCTATTTTGCTGAAGTGTTTTCCGGTCGCTACACCTCATCTTCTCTCCGAATGATTATAGTAATCTCCGGATGATTATAGTAATCTAGACTGAAACTGATTACCAATGTCTGACGTGAAGTAGACAGAGCAGTCTCCACCAAATGGGGTTCCGATTCCATATCACGTCTATAAAATATAATATACTGTATCCACGGAGCGAGTAACTTGAAGGTCATATGTAGGTCAAGGTTTGTGGTTTGTAGGGTTTACCACAGGTATCTGAATTTTAATCAATAAATAGATAAACATGTAAATAGAAAAAAAAACTCCATCTATATATATAAATATTTATGTATAGATTATTTTCTATTTATATCTATTTATTGATAAAATTCAGGTACTATGGTCTTTGATGATCAGCTCTTCGATCAGTCTGTTGGAATTCTCATGGGTACGAATCGTGCTCCTTTCTTAGTTGACCTGTTTTTACTAGCTGCAATAATGAAGCCCTTTCCTATTTTTTTTTTTGGGGGGGGGGGAGGGGGCGGGGCCTACAACTCCTTAGGATCTCCGTAATGGTGCAAATGCGGGAATGATTCACTCCCGCAATATTTTCGATCATTCTAAACATTTGCTGACTTTCTTTACGTAAATATAATGATATTCTATGTTTCTTCTTAGTCAATATATAAATTTACAACCTGCAACTTACGATTTGTGAGGCTCTATTCTACCGCTTTCAACAATTTCGATATATTCCAATTTCTCGAATCATATTTGTGCGCCATGTTTGATGACTGAAGTTTCAACTTCCGATTGTCAAGTTATTTGGATATGCCATATAAGGTGGTATTTACATCAATGGACAAGTGCGGAGAAGAAAACTATTCCGTCGGTATTAAAAAGATTTAGATTCAATATCAAGTTGAAAAACGAACAACAGAGTGTAAATTATTTCTGCAACCATATGGTCTTCCTATCTTTGTCGGAGTATATTGTTTCAACTTCAGTTGGACATTCAAAAAATAATTAATGTACAATTAAATTTTTAATTCATGAATGTAGTTATTTTTGTTCTGTGTATTTATTGAATACTTATATAAGTTGTGGTCTACAGATATACATTGTGTGCACTTCCCATGTTCAGGGCTTGCACATTATTATTTCACCAAGCTGCCATTGTTTTTAGTGCTTCTGTGTACAAAGAGAGTGAAGAACAAAATTGGGCGATTTAAAATAAAATTGAGAAGTTTTAATCCACTTTAAACATCAGAAACAATAAGTTACGTATACAAAGTGTCACAAATCTTTATAATCACGTTTCCATCTTTACACACAGTTCTAAGTGTCATCGTTTTAAAAATCCAAAGAACCTCAGGATCCGTTCCCTCCATGTGGTCCTCCGTCTCGCCACCACATGGGGTTCCTCGGCAGGAGACAGCTCGGTGGTGCAGGGGAACCTATACTGGAGAGAATTTGGTTTCACTGGTTTGGTCTCTTTTTGAGTGATCCTGGGTAATCCTTGATCACGAGGTTCCGGAACGAGTTTGAATGTTTCTATACTGGATAAAAATAACTTCCGTGGAATAAATTTAGGTATTTTGAGAGCTGGTTTTAGTGCAGACAGAAATTTAGTTTTGTCTAATTTACTTCTTATCTCCATGGTCTTCTCCTTAAGCTCTTTTAGAATAGGAATCATTAGGCAAGCATGTTTTTTCTGCCATTCATATTCCTTTTCGCGCTGTAACTCTGGATCTGAATTATTCTCAGCCTTTTCTACAACGAGGCTCTTTTCAATCGTAACTACAGAGTGTAGTTTCAGGACTGTTGATTCCGAAACATCCTTTGGTTTTGTGTCCAGTTCTTCATCACTGCATTTTGGTTCCACCGTCCTTAATGTGTCTCTCTTATCTACTCTTTCTGTGCTTGTCTCCAATGCATTACTTTTGATTTCCGTCGTTGTATATAACTGAGTGAAATACGTGTCATTTACCCATGACGGCAAAAATGAGCAAGTATTTGCATTGGCTGCTTTGAGATTTTCAATTCTTGAGATCGTGTCTCTGATTCTGTCATGGGGAATAAAATCAGGACTTGGTTCACTTCCTAAAAACATGTCGTTTTGAAATTCCATTTTTATTATCACAAGAATGTAGATATATGTACTGACTCCGAGCAAGCGTTTGTTTTGGTTTGGTGGTAAGGAAGTGTATTATGACGTATTATACATCGTGTGGATTATGACGTTTTATACATTGTTACGTTCATAAACTGTGACGTGGTCATGGTGTGATCTACATTGTGAAATCTTTTGTAGACAAGTTAGATGTAATAAAAAAAAATCTTTAGGCTTAAAATATTGTTTCATTATGAATAATTCAAATATCGAAAACAGTGACTCAAGTTTTATTCTTCTCACTCGTTGTTAACACAACAAACAAGCATTCAAAAACAATATTCACGCGTGCACAAGTAATTCATATAAATATATATCACAAAGTGAATCTCGGATCAAATCTAATAATGCATGTTCAAACCTTTTTGATTGTAATGCGTTTAAGCGTTTTAGGTCAAAAGATGATTTTCTTTTGCGTCTGTTGACTGTAGATGGTTCATTATTATGAGCCAGAGAATAAAGCTCAGAGTCGTCAGTGGGTAGGGCCTGGGTCCCCGAGGCCAAAGAAGTTCAAGACGCAACAATCTGCTGGCAAGGTGATGACCACAGTATTTTTGGACGCAAAAGATGTTATTATGTTAGACTTTTTACCCAAGAGAAGTACAACAATTACAGATAGTTTTACAAAATTCTTTACGATTGGGGGTGGGTTATCCTCTGTCCTTAAGACAATATTTTATTTTAAATAAGCGGTCAAACTAACACACACACACACACACACACACACACATATATATATATATATATATATATATATATATATATATATACACGCAAACACACACAAACACACGCAGTTTCTGTAATTATTTTGCTATTGGACGGGAGTGTACACTGGACTACTTCATATTATGGGTTACCATTTACTACATACCGGTCTTAATTCTGGTATTGAATAAATTACAGTTGAGCTACATAATAAATGTGCTATTATTTTACAGGGATGTACGAGTACAGACAGGTCATCAGATCCAGGACATGCTGTTGTCATGTTCATTCAATGGCTACAAATGCTTTGCAGAGTACGTCAATTGATCTTTGTCAAGTTTTATATAAATGGCATGGTGTTCAGTTGTAGTTGTATAATTCAATTTTTCTTTGACTTATTTAATCAAAAAGGTTAAAAAATCAAAAAAATTAGTTAAAGACCAGAACATAAAAAAATGATCTTTACAGTTTAGCAATACACATTTATAAATTACTCCAGTTCAATAAAAGGATGTATTCTTGTCACCATTCAGACAAAGTTAGATGACAATCGCCGTACATGTATACGCTTGTATTTTCTTTAGTTACGAACTGTATGGGTCACGGAGCCATATTACCCGTCTCCTACTTACAGTTGTAACAGTGGACGCTAAAATGCAGTCTGGGAAACTTTAATTTTAGGCTGGGTACTATATTTTGAATTTTAGGCTGGGAACTATATTTTGGTGAATCAACGGTGTAGTAAAATATCCCTTTTTGAAAAACTTGAATGTAACTGACTTTATGTCTCCAGTAAAGCAAAATCAAAGCAAGAAAAGATTTTCTAATCAACGAGAATAATTTGTAACTAACGAAAGTAAGATACTTGTAATATATATACTAAAGTTGCATGATACTTTGGAAGTTCCTACCCCTCTTGGGAACAATTTATATATCTGTACAGCCCTATTTTTTCTTCTTCTTTTTAATGCGAAAATAATTTTTTTAATGACCCGATACTATTATCTATCATATTACATCAATTTTTTGGGCCATTAATATATATATATATATATATATATATATATATATATATATATATATATATATAAGCAGTAGAACTATATCAGAAATAACTATTAATGAGTAAAATCAATTAATCAGAGGAAATTCGGTCTACCATCTATATCTTACTGAGTTTGCCAATGTTTATCAGTTCAGCTATACAAACAGACATAACTGTCTTCATACATAGATATTATGCTGCAAATTAAGATAAAATTTGTAAAGAATCACATGTATATAATTCATATCTGCTTTAATGGAATTTCAAAGTCCACTGGTATGAAAAGTGTGACCTTGAAATGACCTTAACATAAAAACAAGAACAGCGACACCCACTTTTCTGCGTGTCAATGATTACAAACAACATTCTATAGTTGTTGCAGACAAAATATGATATTGCATCACGTCTAATGAATAGAAGAAGAATCCATCCTTAATGAAATACTTTTTTTTTTAAATTACATTAAAGTTTTGAAATATGAAAATTGACATTATTGTCAAAATTTCTTTTTCTGAATTTCAGCAACTTCACATTAGTGAACACTCCTGAATATGGAAACTGTTTCTCAATACAATCTGAAGGATTTGTTACCAAAAATGCTGGTCCCAAATCAGGTTAATTACGTTTATGTTAACCCAATACTAACCAATCATTTATAAATAAAGCTAAAATAGGGAATGGTCATGTGACTATGTAGTGTATTACACCGAGATGGAGACAGTCCAGCCATTTTTAAAAAAAAAAAATAAGTTTTGGAGTATCTGTGGAGACGCACAAAGATTCTGTTATTTCGAATGATATCAAAACATTACAGGGCTGACGATGATGTTGTACACAGAAAATGACGAATATCTGCCAGGGATCAGTCAGGGGTACGGCATGCGTCTACAGATCCACAAACAGGGCACCTTTCCAATACCGGACCAAGAGGGAATTTTTATTTCATCGTCGTACGAAACACATATAGGATTACGTTTGGTAAGCCTCAAACCCTAAAAGTAAAAGAAATCAAGAAATGTTTTAGAAACATGTACCCCTCCCGTGTAGCAATATGAAAATGATCAACTTTAAATTTAGAATGTCGTTAGTATATTGAAAAATATTGGTTACTAGTATCTGCTAGTCGGGGGTAACCACGGTACTAAGTTTGGTCTCTCAAGACACAGCAGATATTTTCAAATAACCAGTCATGACCTTTGACCTTGAAAACCAATAAAATCATATACTCTTTAGACTGAACCTGTGTACCAACTTTAATGTCTGCCATTAAATATTTACAAGATATTGCGCGGACAAAACCTTCCTATATATCCAGAGTAGTTTGACCCTTGACTTTTGACCATGCGACCTCAAAACCATTAAGGTCATCTACTTCGTAAGTGGAACCAGTGTATCAAGTTTGAGGTCTGTCAAGCAAAGGATTTTTAAGATATTAACAGACAATATATTACTATGTCCAGTTTAACTAATGACCTTGTAACCTCAAAGTCAACAGGAGACATCTACATCTTAGGAGAGACCATTAGAATAAGTTTGACATCTGTCCAGCTAGTGTTCTCAAAATATTGAGCATACAATATCTTTCTATGTCCAACTTGACCTTTGAACTTGTGACTTGAAAATGAAAAAGGATAATCTATTGCGTGGAACCAGTGTACCAAGTTTGTTGTATGTCAAGCAGAGGGTTCTGAAGATATTGAGTGGACAATACTTGGTCTGCCGACCGAATGACCGACATGCCTTCTTTTCAGGGAGGAGCGAAAACAACACTCGTGTAATAGCATGACTGTACCAATCTCTACCCAGTTATCGTTCCTTACACTCACTTACACCTCTGCCAACGTCTCAAGGGTTTTACAAGATTTTTGTAAAATGGCACGTAGGCTCAAATAAAGTATGGTTTTGACTTCAGTTACAAAAATATACGTAAATAAATAAATATTGAGCAGATGTCAAGTCTTTTTTGTGACACAAGAAGCATTGATTTGGGTTGACAAGTGGATATTGGGTAGTTCTATTGCACCAGGCCTATACATAGATACATGAAGAACATATAGTAATGGAAAAAAATCTACAAATAGTTGCTTGTCCTACACTTTCCCGATATTTTATAAAATAGTTCTTAGTTTTATTAGCTTTTTAAAAAAAGTGGATTTACATGTGGAATAACATTGCTTATTTTGAAACGTTAACAGAGGTGTAAGTTAGAGCAAGGAACGACAACTCTGGCTAGAGATTGTGACTATACATGTACCAGTCACTACGATTGCGAAATGTTCTATATCACAAAACCTATGTCTTGTTTGTAGGATGTCATTTAAATTTCGAAATAAACAATATATCATCATTCTAAATGGAATATTATTAGTAGTATCTATATATATAGTATTTTTATACTACTATGTAGAAGGACATTACAAGAGTTACGCCTCCCCATAGAGATTGTGATGACGGTGTTGAGCTTAAAAGACAGCACAGAATGGAATATTCCAGAACAGTCAGTCATTAAAGCTATTGTGGACAATTTAATCTGTTTCTTTTTCTCCGTATCTCATTTCCAAGATATCGTTTTATTTTTAAATGAAACATATTCTATTAATGAATTGAAAAGGACAAGGCAATAAGCATAGCCTATATGTTGGTCCTCTCCCAAACGTTTTATATAACAAGTATTAAAAGTTCAGAGACATACTCCAGAAATGTCACATAATATAATTATCAAATTTCGAGTTTTTGAAAAGTAAACTTCAATAAAAATCTGATGGAAGCTAGAATTTGACAAATTGATTTTCCGTGCAGGTATGCCGCATAATATGTGAACAGTCGGCCATGTTGCAGGATTGTGGATGTTATGCTCATGAGTATAAGGAATTTTATTACTTTTCCAACAGTACATTCCAAAATCAATGGTGCAAGACACAAAACGGTACAGAGTCTAATAAATCTATTTATTGTCAGTTTCAGATATTCATTACAGTATAAGAGTGTTAAATAAAGCAAATTTAAAGTAGATTTTATAAATTGCTATCATAATTTTACTTCTAATCATCAGACTTTTTGTTTGTATCCTTATAAGCTACTTGAAGATCACGTGACTGCGCCGGATATACACTGTATGTGTAGGCCCATAGCCCTACAGAGCTTACAGTAATCTCAACTCTCAGAGAGGATGCCCCTTTACGTTTTGTTTTACGTTACAGCAGTAACCATCTTCAGAGGATAATTTTGATGTTTAATTCATTTTCAGATATAAAATGCATCAGTAGAGTTCGACGGGATTACAAATTACAGAAGAGGTTCTGTAGCTGTTTAAACCCTTGCAGGTGGGGGTACTTTCTTCATTACACTTCATTACATATTCATTAAGGCGTATTTTAATCAAGCGGAGTTTTCCATTAATGTGTAAAGGGACTGTCTAGGGTAATCCCGTACATTTTTACACCCAGGTCCAGAAAAGATAACGAGTACTCAGTGTTTAGAAATAATTATATTCTGTTGTAATTGAACATGTATAAAATAACATGATTTAGATATGAAGCATGATCATATTAAATCCAAGGGAGTGTGATAATTACCGTTATAGTTAAATTTAGCCCCTGTGTCCGAAATATACAAATCTGCTACTGCTACTAATTACTGCTATACTCAATACCGTTCTCAATCTGCGTTCAACAGGTATATATATAGATATAACAATTCCCGGCCGGGATCAACAGACCCGGACGGGCGTAACCAGGGCGGGTGCAACCCGGACGGCCGCAACCCGGTCGGGATATACACAAAAGGGCAATAACTCAATAATACAATCAAGGAAATGCATAAAGAGGGTAAAATAGACTATAAATAAAACCTATAATTAAGTGAGCAATATGTAAAACCATCACACTCCCCCTTCCTTAAGATCTAATGTGGAATCCACATTAGTCACAATGAAATCATTACCTAGATCTTTATTAACATAAAATATCATAGAATGAAAATAAATAATTGAAATAACAACATCTGTCAAAACAACAATAATAAATCATGAATAATACACACGCATTCAATATCAAATCAACTACTAGGTCCATATAATTAATGAAAAATGTCACTCCTCGAAAAGGGTGTCCCTCTCCCGAAGTTTCTTAAGTTCACTCTCGAGCTCCCTGTTCTTCTTTTCCAGTTGACGCCTAAGGTTTCTCTCCCGCTCCAGTTCCATGTTGTTTCCAGTCTCGAGTCTTCTTTTCACTAGCTCCCTCGCTCTACCCAATGTGTCCATACCATTGCAAAGCCACATGAGGCATGCATGCAACTCCTCTGTGCTTCCGGTCTCTGGTAGATTTGGCAAACAAAGAGACGGTAAATTACACCAAGTAGTCTGTGTTCCTGTGGTATGGTGGTGTGGAGGTTCTCGAGCCTGATATTCTTGGAGGGTTAATTTCCTCTTCTTGACTTCTTCTCTTTTCTCCTCTGGGGCTGGTTCCTGTAGGTCCGTTAAAGTGCCTGCTGTAGAGGACTCCTTCCCCTGAGTTTCCTGCGGAACTTGTACACCTGCTGCCCCATTCATAGTTGTTCCCCTGAAGATATACAATCCAGGGTCCAAATAACCCTTACTCTCCCTCTGGATCACCTCGCACTTAGCGAGTATAAACTCCCCTGTATCAGTGTTGTTTTCATGGATTCTCCTTATGTGGGTCCGCATGTCCGACTTTCTTCGGCACTCAGCATTGCAACCATGTACAGAACATATGTATTTGGTGGTGGACATTTTGTGTCGCTCCTCCCAGTGACGTGTGAATTTGGATTTGGAGGGAAACTTTGTCCCTTTACATCCGATGATTGGACATTCCATTCCAGATGGGTCATAAAGGATCTCGATATATTCTGTTTGGCATTGTCCTAGAACAGCATTTACTTCGTTCAGGTCAGCAAATAAGTCCAGAAAGTCTTCCATCTAAAATGGAATTTTTAAAATAAATCCTTAGTTAATGAATATCAACATGTGTCAAACATTGCAAACATGAGAAGAACAAGGTCGTGAAGGCTGATGAAAATTTCTCACTGAGGATATACAAAAAAAGAACCCCACAAATTCTGAAATAGAAAACCCCCATGAATTTTGTAGAAATTAAATCGCTTGATATTGAAATTTGGTGGGGTTTTTTTTTTTTTTTTTTTCTTTGGAAAAATGCTAATTGATTACAAAACGTAGAAAATCTCACAATTTTAATTTTATAAATATACTGAATTTTGATTTGAATGGGTTTAGTCTTTATGCTACAAAAGCTTGAAATCGGAAGAAATATTTGGGAAAATCTCTTTAAAAAAAATATATGAAGTCCTAATCTTAATGAAAGGTGAATATAACGAACACTGATCAATCTCATAATTCCTATAAGGAATACAAAATAGAGAGTTATGCAAATACGGACCACAGGGCATACCGGAGTTGTAATCAGGTGCTTAGGAACAGTGAGCAACCTTTGTCGATCGGTCACACCTGCCGTGAGTCCTATATCTTGGTCAGGTAATCGGAGTAATCCGTAGTCAAATTAGTCAAATTTTTTTTTTTTTTTGGTTTTCGAGCGCAGTGGTGTATGTGTTGGACATTTTCACTATTTCATTCATTACATGAAATCGGAAAGTTTGAATATCACTCAAATTGTAATCTCTGTTGTAACACTGGTAATTTTACGATCATTTATTTTTAATTCTTTAACATCATTTATCATACAATGTGAGTAGAATTAGTTTTACTGAAAACCCTCCAGACGGAATTTAGTAAAATTGTGCTTCTTCAGAGAATTGATTCATACATAAATGAAAACAACTTTGTTTACGTGTAAGATAAATGTCAGCAACCAACACATTGTGAATGTCAGTGTGAATGTATTTTAGAAATGCCAATGTCTTCTGTGATAGAGGAACATTTAGTATACCCTTAAATGTTTGCCTGGGTGGTGTTTACGTAGATTGGTTACTTGAAGCATCTCGCGAGCCAAATGTCCGATTCGCTTACTCTCATCTGTAATATCATTTTTTTTAAGTGATAGCCATTTCCTCAATAAAGCAGTGCAGTTGTAAAAATGAATCTTGATAGAGGGCGAAACCCTCTCACGGCCCGAAGGGCCGTGAGAGCGCAGCTCTCCCTATAGGTAACACGTATATACATGTTTAAAAGGAAAATATAGAAAACTAATGAAATGGAACTTGAAAATTTTGGTCCCAATGGCGTCGATTCGAATACTATCGCTTGGACATGTATTTCTCCATTTTGAATCTCGTGTACCCAAGTTCACGTTATTCCGAGATGTTACATAAAATCCATAAAAGCATGTAAATCTTATTTTCTTAGTCATATATAATTACTCCTCGATTTAAAACTCGAATTGGCGGATCGCCGATTTTCGTGTAAGCCCCGCCCACCATGACGACGGTAACTAGCCCGACATTAAACGCATAAACAACATGGCGCGGATCATGTCGTTAAAGGACATACCAGACGATTTTTCCGCATCATACATGTTACATACACCGTCCCTTCGGCAAAAACAACGGGCTGTCGCGTTTATGAAGGATTCCTATGTTAAATCAGTCAAATTATATGCACAAGAACGCGAAAATATGCTAATAAAAGCCGAAGTATATCGGAGTCAGAGGAAAACGGAGGACCCACACAAGATCAACATTGATGTCAACTTTGATGGGAAGATCATAACTGACTGCAGACACTGGATCAGGATGAATCTCAGATGGTTGGCCATTGACAAAATGCTGATAATTGAAAAAAGGAACACATTAAAAAACATCCAATTTATCTTTTAAATATTGTAACAATTAAATCATCCAATTTTATAATAATAAAAATGATGACTAAACAATATGATGAAATCAAGAAAGCGGTGGGACATTATACATTAAATAAAGGGTATGTGCATATGTAGCAGGGTTGGGCGGTTAAAACCGCCCCCCGTTTTAACCGTCCCGATCAATACTCCCTAAGTGGTCAATACTGGTCAATTGAGATTTAAACTGACCATTTTCCTATTTTTGTACATTTTTTGCAAAGATAAATTAAGTCTTTTCATTATAATATATGGATCAATTGGTTATCAATAATTTTCATTAGATAATTAGATGTAATTTCATAAGTTTAATATATTTGGTTTGCTGAAGCTGTGATCATAATATCTTCAGAACTATAAAAGAGGGTCACATATAGCATAACTAGACAATAGGAGACAGACCTGCTTATACATGTACCTGAACAGATTAAGAATAACAGGTAGCTGGACATTAAATAAACACAGTGATTTAATATGAATTGGGTGACAGGTGCTCTAGATAAACAATGTGTTGCAATGTACAGAGCAGGAGATGTACCAGAGCACAGGAAACAAGGTTGACAGGTGTTAATTAGCATACTCTGGGACCAGAGAGGACCAGTGTACATGTTATTGTTATGAAAACATCACCAACACACCCCCTCAAATGTTTATTTAACAGTTAAATGAAGATTTGAAACAATAGATAGTTCTTGATAAACTAAAGAATTTGAACAGAAATAGAAAACACTTCCCCCATCATACTATCCCAATCTAACAGAGTCATTTACATTATTTATTTAATATTATGACTTGCAAGTATATTATAAACTGATAGTGCATGTTATGAATTACAGTATTTACCATAATGATGGCCACTGAAACATTTAAAATAACCAACAACACAGACTATAATGACCAAAGAATTTTCAATCAACCAGTATTGACCATTATTGAGCGGTTTTAACCAGTATTGACCACCGGCCCGGTCAATACTCATATTGACCACTTTTTTGCCAACCCTGATATGTAGTGCAATTTGCTAAAACAGAATTCTGGTTGGCATCATTGTAGAATATGTATACATGTTTCAGTATCCGTGTTATATGATTATAGAATACCTGAATCTACTGTCACAGTGATTGTGTACATGTATAGTACTTAAGTCTTAAAGGGACTGATTCAAGATTTTCCTCATAATTTTATTTTTCACAAGTTTTAGTGATCAAATTCTACTGTCTAATATGTTTAAAAGGTTTCACAAAAAATTCAGGTTATACATGACAGAAGCTTAAAATAAAAACAAAATGAATACCAATAGAATGGTTATTTTGCCAAAATTTTGATCCCCCTGTTAAAATCCTGGATCCTTCCATGCTATATTTAGTCATCAGATCAGGTCGTATTTAACTGCATGAGTTTGCATAAATATGTATAACATAATCACTAATATTTTGATATACCTACCTATTCATTTGCAGTTCATATTACCTAGCACTTTACATGTAACTGTGCATGACAAAAAACTTGTATTTACACGAGTCATCATGCAGTGATGATGCAGTCGACCTGCACGGGCACCAGATCTGCAGCTAGGCCTATGTCCCCTTTGTACTTTCTATTTACGAGTTTAATAATATTTTAATGAGCGTTACAAGTATCGGTGAGCACATTACCTTTGAACACACATATAAATGTTTCGCTTTCCCTCTTTCTTTGAGTATATCTTCATTTAACTGATAATGGGGACGACCACACAAGCGTATCCACCTCTTCGCTTTTTCCAAGTTTCTTCCAGGTTTTGGAAAAGGAATGAACACTATCCCTCCTTGAAGCCGATCTGGGTATCTGCTATCAGTGTTACAAGTGCCCCAACAGCAACGTTTCACCATAATTGCGTTGTCATAAACCAATGTAAACAATCCGATAAAATGTCGAATTTTCGCTTGTTGTCGGGCAAAATGGCGGCGCGTCCTTAGCTTCAGAAAGCGCGTGTAAATGGAGCTCTCTGATTGGCTAATGCTCCCGTCACTCAAAAATTCGGCGATCCGATATCGTTACAACGTTTCATATGTTTGTGTATTTGCTAAACACCGACGCTGAATATGACGTCACAATGCACTGTTTACATCAGTTGCATAACGTTTCCCGAGTTCAATGAATAGGCGGATCAAAAATGTCTAAATAGGGTCTGTAAGTCTCGTTTGGTTTCACTTTCGGTTTTACTACTTCCGGGTACAACAACGTGTGGAATATATACAGTCGTAACAGAGAGTCGGTGCTAATATGTAATTTGGTGTATTGTTAAGCGATCGGCTGCATACATGAGACTGGGAAAACTCTGCCATGTAGTTTATTTAAGTTCCTAGTCGATGCTACAGTAAGGAAGCGGTGGATACAAAGATGTAGGTACGTAATATTATCATAATTCAACGAATAATCATGTCAAATTAACACACGTGTGTATAAACTGACAGAATATACTGGACGTGTTGTTTAGATAAATCAGAGGGGGAGTAGGCCTACAAAAGATTTTGACAGACGAACTGATAAAAATAAAATAATGGGAAAAGAAATTACATGTACTAAAATTTCATAAATGGGGGGGGGGGGGGTGGTGGTAAAGTTTCTCTTCGTTTATTGATTTCAACATTTATCAACATATTTTACTACATAATTCCCTTTTGCCTGAAAAGGGGAAGGGACACTAATTTATTGTATCAATATAGAAAAAATAACCTTGCTAGGAAAAGGTTGACAGGATACCCTTGATACTACTTGCCTTTATATAGGTTCCTGCATGATTAAATATTGTATTGTGTTTCAAGAGAACTGGCATATATCTTTATTGTATAATTATATAAAAGTGACACATGGCCTTGATAAGAATGATTGTAACACTCATATCCTGTGCTTATTTCAGAAACTATAACTTACATTTGTTGTGTAGTGAGCCATTTTAAGTCAATAAAAACATCAATTTATGGTATATTACTTTTTTTCATAGATACAAAGTTACGAAACCTGCTGAAGCAGAATCATTTGCTTCAAACGTACATGTAGGAACCGAAGTTGATACTGCTACCAATATATCTGTACCAGACAACAATGATACAGCATCAAACCCTCAACATTTAAAAAGGTACAGTGTACGATACAAGTATTGTCAATACCAGATATTAGTACATCAAACCAGGAAGTTACAGTGGTTGTTAAGTTTAGTGTCAGGTGGTTTTCTGTATTTTCTTCATTCTCATTTCAGTGTTATCTAAATTTATATGCACACCAAATTTTATAATGGTATTGTTTTTGTTCTGATAGCTTCCCTTGAAGACTAGGATGTTGTAAACTTGCAGTGAGAAATATACCTGCATAATTAAAGGAAACCATCCATGACCATTGGGAACATCATAATTGAAAGACCCTGGAAAGGTATGTTTTAGCGGTTCTTTAAGGAAAAATGAACAATGCACTTTCTATACACTGACTAGTTATCAGATTTCACAATATTCAATTACCTAGTAATTTTTTTTTGGGGGGGGGGGGGAGGTATAAATGTTGCTGTATACACCATTTTGTGTGAATATTTTTTAATATATTCATGAAATTTTGTTTGAAGGGATCATGAACACTGTTGGGAGTGTCCATTCAACTGAAATATCAAAGCCAGAAGAATTGAAGATTGCAATGGATGCAACAGAAGAGACCTAATATGAGCAAATTGATATGAATAGTCAGTCTTTCGCTTACAGTAATTACAAGAGTCGCCACAAAGGAAAGACTTTAATATGTATTACACCTAATGCAGCTCATTTCCAATTGTGTATGCTGGATACAAATCTGATTTGGCAATTGTGAACCATTGTGGCATTTTAGAGAAGTTGCAAGTTGGTGATATATTCCTGGCGGACAAAGGATTTTGTATATTTGACAAACTTCCAAATGACATGACATTTAATATCCCATTCTTTCTTACAAATAAATCCCACTTCTCAAAAGAGGATCACAACTTTGCTATAAAATTTCCAGATGCAGAATCCATGTTGAATGGGAAAATGAGAGAATATTTTTTTTTTAAAAATTCCTCAGCCATATTCTGTCATAGTATAGATATTGATCTGACAAAATATTTCAGCTTTGTGTGGCCCATGTGGTTTTGTAGGTTCCCCTTTTGAAGGAGATTGCAGATAAATCCTACAAATTTATTAGATTAATTGCATGTATATATATGCTCATACCTGCCACATTGAATTTTTAAAGTTAAAAGTAATGAATATCATATTTATGCAATATAACTTTTCTACATATTTATATAAATATAAAGCCTTTTATATTCATATGAAGCCTTTTGGAACGTCTCCATCAGAATGAAATATTCTCGAGAGGGACGTTAAACAATTTACAATCAAACATAAAGCCTTTTGTTCTCCTGAAGGTTTTCAAATCTGCATTATTAAAAAAGAAGTAAAATCCATTGTTTTTAGTGAATGCATGTAATTCAATGATTTTCGTAAAGCTGGACACTGTGTCTATACAAATTTTGGTTCATCTAAAATAAAAAAAACTCTGTCTATAATGTTTATTCAATAAATATACATGTAATTACATAACTTTGATAGATGCACCACTGATATCATAATAAAGTATATGTACATGTGGTTATGTGTGTGTGTTCTAGACTGCAAAAATACTTTATTATTATAATTAAACTCTATCACGCTTAAAAAGTTGACCATAATACATCTTTGTCAATGTATTTGAGTGTCACTAGGAATCCACACTAGCAAATCACAGCATTGGGTGTCTTTCAGGTGTTGTTGTCCTTGAATCTGATGCCAATATTCATATTTTGTTTTAATGGGCAGCGAACCATCTCTTACATCACATTCTAAAATGGCAATTGTCATTACATGTATTGATAAAATATACATGATTTACAAGTGGTCGGATTAGTGGTGAAAGTATTATACTGCAATATGCATACTTCTTTTGACATAGATGTACTGCAGTATTCAAAACTTGATGCAAGTAAAGTTTATAAAGAACATTAGCAGTTCAATATCACAATGAAGTCGAAGTAGTATTTGTATTTCATTCATAAAATGTTACTTCAAAGTTATAATAAACTTGGATACATCCATAATAATATATATGAATACATATATGTACAGCTAATGTACATGTATTAGGTACACATAATTGTTCAATCTATAATGCTGACTTACTAAGAGGGAAATCCCAACATTTGCACAGGCCTCTTTAATTGTCATTGTTCGAGCTGAAAATGGGCACTTAGCCTCAATTAAGAATTTCAGGGGTTGCTGAAAATGGCCTACTGCCCTTCGGAATGAGGATGCAGTTAATTCCTCCATTGTTGTTGTGACCTTTGACTGTGCCGACTTTGGATGTTTTATCCAACTACTGGCGTATTTTACATTGAACAGTTTTATTTGCCTTCTTATATCTGAAAAATTCCAATATATCTACATGTAAAAATTTTATTTTCACAGTTTGAACCCATTTATTACTTACTTTGGGTATAGATAAGTTTATTCCAATTTGGGCCCAGAGGGCATAACAGCAAGACAGTTTATAAAGAAAGAAATTTCTAAAAAGAAAGAAAGTTTACAACATATAATCTAATAATTATTATAATCATAATAAATATAGATCCAAACATGTATTGACATTATTTTATCTTTAAATTGTGTACCTGCCTTTGAAAAGTTGCTGCCATATGAAGATCGACACTTATACTGCCCCACTATGGGCATACTGGCATCAGACATCCACATTAATGATGACTGCACAATACACAACACCTTTATCCTCAGATTCAAGGCATATCTATAAAATAATTTTCAAATATTAAACAATCAACCCATCTGTGATGTAACTGATATAGATATTTACATTTAATGAGCTTTGTATATTGAATATGTATACAACTGTACACTGCAGGTACGTACATGTAGTATCGTTGCCCCCCCCCCCCCCCCCCCCCCCCCCCCCCCCCCCCCCTCCCCCCCTTCTGATCGTACAAAGCAAGTTTTATGCATAATCCGTTTTTATTTTCAATTGGAATGATTTGGGAATATAAAAACGTATCGTACATCTCATTGCGCTTTTACCAACCTGCTCTTTATCTGCAAGACGTACCTTCGTCGATGCTTGTACACTGCATGCACTGGCGGTTATTACACGTAATTCGTCAAACACGAAGCGAAGAATCCTCGACCACTCCACTAATGCTTCAATTCCCATGTTTATCTCGTTAAACTTCCACATAATCGATTGATAACGCTATATCTAACGTATACCACTCTCTACACAGTGCAATCTGAGATGTTGATGTACCCGGAAGTTAATAATCTCGCTAATTCTCGGCAATCACATGACGAGACTTACAGACCCTATTTAGAATACTTTGATTGAGCTCCGTCCTCACACGTTAGGTGCTAATATTTCGGGATATTTTTTGTCTTGTTATGGATCTAAATACTAATGCCAATATGTTTTGCTTCGCCCTCAAACACGGTCACGCCGTAAGACATATTAATTACATTATAGTACGTCTATTTTAATGACTGGAAATTTCGATAGAAATGACAGTAGAATGTGAATATAAGAAATTTCATTTAAGGACATGAAATGCAACCCTTCACGCCGGCACACTTCCTGGAGCAGTCAATACGTGTATTATATAAAGACCTTGATAAAAGTTCACCGCGTGTGTAACAAAATATGATTTGTATCTCAGAGTACAGAAGAGTTTACCAAAGGGAAATTACTATTGGATAATCCAGAATTTAATTATTCTTGTATAAGTGATTGTATAGTAATGCCTGTAATATCGTGGAAGAAATACGCAACTTCTGAGATATCAACTCTTTTACGATGAAGGTACGTTCAGTATTATGTGGAACATTTGGGTGGGTACAAGATGTATACATATAATATGTTGTACGGTGTGACCGTTAAGACGAGCGAAGCCCATTAACATCTTGCAAAGACTTGTAGACATTTTATCCGCCTCTTTATTTAACGCGGGAATTATCATGCGGTGGATGTAAACAGTTACATCGTGACGTCATATTAGCTGCAATTTTCTTCTTCTTTCAAACCAAGCAAACACAAAACGTTTGAAGCTTTGAGAAATCTTGACTGGAATTTAAAAACGTTTATGGTACTTTCTAAACAATCTAATAAATTTAATTACGGGATTGTCAATTAAGTATACCGCAGTGACGGCGACATTTTTCCAGAAGCATTATGGGTGATACTCATCTTTTTTCAACTGATAAAGAGCAAATCACGTGACTCATATGTGTAATCATTGGAGCGAGCTCGTCGCGTCGCTTAGCGACGCGAGCTTCGCTCGCTATTATAAACTAGCTATGTAAATAAGGATAAAAGTTATAAAAGCGTACATTTTATTCATATCAGCCGTTGGTGTTCATTAAACTGACCTTATCAAGGATCATATTTGTTTGAATAAGGCCATTAAATTAAATATGAAATTAATTTTGATTTCCTCTTCTGCACGAGTGATACTTTAATCAAAGAAAGATGGTGATTATCGATTTTTGTTTGAGCTATTTTATTATCAAATACTCATACACTTACTAAATTTGTGTGTCCCAGTAGTTTGGGTAGCTGCATGATGTCTGATAATCATCCTTTAGGCAATATATGATGGCAGCGATAAGCATTTGTACCCACCGCGTGTGGACGAAAGTATGTTTTGCGTCTCACTGTGCGTAAGAGTTCCACAAAGGGAAAGAACTATTGGGAAGCTTGGAAATTGCGTAATGCTCATTGTAAGTGGATCATCAAAAACACGTTAACATTTGTTTAGGGTTGTCTTCTTTTTTATCTCAGGTCTGATATTAACACTGTTTGCGCCTTCTCAAAATATAACCGGGAACTAGACGTAGCCTTGATGCTCTTGCTCTTTCTTGGTATATTCAAATCAATATTAACAAATTTCCTTTTTATTCCAGGGAGAAAAAATATTCCTTGTTTCCAAGTAGCCGACAGTGGCCAACAACTGAATATGCTGTGAGAATTCATGTATTTAAGGCTAACCGTTCCTCGGTCTTCAAAGTTTAATCTTTCTCAGAGAGAACTGGTCTAAATTCTGCTAATTCTATTTTTACTGTGGTATCCCATGATATGTCGATGTTGCAGCATAATTATTCATACAACATTGTATAAAAATAAAAATCAACTATATAAAACAAAGGTTCCACAAAACTTCACAACATGGGCATTTTGAGCTTACAGTGACCTCATGAAAGGTGAAGATAACGAACAGTGATCAATCCCACAACGCCCATTAGCAATGCAAAGTAGAGAGTCGGACAAACACGGACCCCTGGACACACCAGAGGTGGGATAATGTGCTCAGGGGGAGCAAGCATCCCCGTCGGCCTGTCACACCTGTTGTGAGCCCTATATCTTGATCAGGTAAACGGAGTCACCTGTAGTCAAATCAGTGTACCAAGAACGGCCTAATAATCGGTATGAAACATGTCAGACAGCATTTGACCTAATGATAGGTTGTATTGGCAAACTAGATCGTTACATGTATAGCGACCATAGAATTTGCGAAATGCTGACTTTAGACTGTTGGAACCCCTGCACCATCAACTTGTTTGTCAGTAGCCTGTTTCGATTTAAAAACTGACCATAAACAGAACAAGCTCTTGTGTACCGAATCAGTTGAGAGATATAAACATCATATGCAGGTGATAATGGAATATTGCTATATAAATATGGGAAGTTGACGATGGAGAAGCTGAAATCATTCCGTTTGTCATAAAGTTGAGTTGTTAGTTTGCCGTTAATATCTACTTTCAATAAAATATCTAAGTACGAAGCAGAAGTGGACGACCATGTGGTGTCTTTTATTTCGAGTTCACTGGGATATATTGAATCGACACATGTTGTATTGCTTGTAAGAGTTATGAGATTGATCACTGTTCGTTATCTTCACCTTTCATATGAATGAAATTTTTATATCCTAGTGTAAAATAAGATATTTGCTCAAGTTATCGGTCCTACCAGTCTTGGTAAAACCGGATGAGGAATATGGATAGGACGGATTAACATACACGCGAACAATGAGACAAAACCTTTTTAAACTAAAAACAAGTTTCAACTCCCAATGATTACATGCACATAACTACACAATTAATGAAAGACGAGTCTATCTTTCAGAACACTCTGTTGCAAGGACTGTGTGAACATTTCCCTTTGAAATGTCTACTGTTGACAAGCATAACAGATCCACGGTTATTGAGGTAAATAACTGTTTGACGGTTATTGTACCTTAATTCTTTAGATATGCAAGACCTTTATTCCACGCTGCCCCATTCAAACACAGTATATGCTGCTGATTTGTTGTTGTTGTTTTACAGTTTGAATTTTCTTAAAGTAACGATATACTTTGAAGATCTGAATTATGAACATCTGGAAGAGGAACCGGAAATAACGGTAATGAACATACATCATTAATAACGGTAATGAACATACATCATTGAGCTAAATTGAATAATTCAGTAAAAGTTTGTAGCTTTGTTCTTGACGATGTTTGTTATGTCACAAAGATTGTTGTACTATATCAAAATTGTTATTTGTTTAAAATTCAAAACAAGTTTAATTAAAATCACGATTCTAAAAATCTAAGAATACAAATAGCAATCAAGAAGCAATCTTCAGCATGGGAGGTAAATAAACTGCTGAGTTTTTCTAATGACAGTAAATTGTTTCACAGATTATCAACACTGCAATGCTTATCAATTGTCATGAATGAAAACTCAATGTCCGCCAAAAGTTACTCCACTAAAAATTATATGTATACCAATGAGCTAGAAAAGCGCCAAAATTTAAACCCGCGGAAAAAACAGCTATGGTACTAGTATGCAAAATCAAAACCTAAATCATAGTAACATGCGGACTGTTCCTGTTGCTCTGTAACCCTGCTGCATAACAAATTATTTTGTATTTCAAATACAAAACCTACCTTTTTGAACACGTTGAACTTGCTCTAGTAAATTCCATGTTTCTGTATATTTTCAGACGGCTCAGTTTGCCTCCGACGTGGGCGGTGCCATTGGCTTGTGGATTGGGCTGTCTATTTTGGCTATATTTGAAGTGGTCCAGTTCTTCATTGAACTCTGTGCATACGGTGTATATTTATGTGGAAATACCGAAAAAAAGAACCATGTAAATCAGACCAGGAATGATCGAAAGCCTACCGGAAATTTAAAAAATAACCAAGAACAGTATTGGTCTTACTAAATACAGAAATGATCGAAAGCCTACCGGAAATTAAAAAAATAACCAAGAACAGTGTTGGTTTTACTAAATACAGGAATGATCGAATGCCTACCGGAAATCAAAAAAAAAAATAACCAAGAACAGTCTTGGTCTCTAATACTAAATACAGAATCGAGGGTTCTTTATAATTGATATCATATGCTGGATTAAAAAGAACCAAGGATCAAGACAGTGTGATATTCGTCAGGAACGCGTATTTCACTACCTTGTATACCTCCTTCTGAATAACACACGGGTTAGGTTGGCTTCTTGTGCTTGTTTCAGTCGTACAATGCTTGACTGACAACCTCAGGAACGCGTATTTCACTTCCTTGTATACCTCCTTCTGAATAACACACGGGTTAGGTTGGCTTCTTGTGCTTGTTTCAGTTGTACAGTGCTTGCCTGAAAACCTCAGGAACGCGTATTTCACTACCTTGTATACCTCCTTCTGAATAACACACGGGTTAGGTTGGCTTCTTGTGCTTGTTTCAGTCGTACAATGCTTGACTGACAACCTCAGGAACGCGTATTTCACTACCTTGTATACCTCCTTCTGAATAACACACGGGTTAGGTTGGCTTCTTGTGCTTGTTTCAGTCGTACAATGCTTGACTGACAACCTCAAGAACGCGTATTTCACTTCCTTGTATACCTCCTTCTGAATAACACACGGGTTAGGTTGGCTTCTTGTGCTTGTTTCAGTCGTACAATGCTTGACTGACAACCTCAAGAACGCGTATTTCACTTCCTTGTATACCTCCTTCTGAATAACACACGGGTTAGGTTGGCTTCTTGTGCTTGTTTCAGTTGTACAGTGCTTGACTGACAACCTCAGGAACGCGTATTTCACTTCCTTGTATACCTCCTTCTGAATAACACACGGGTTAGGTTGGCTTCTTGTGCTTGTTTCAGTTGTACAATGCTTGACTGACAACCTCAGGAACGCGTATTTCACTTCCTTGTATACCTCCTTCTGAATAACACACGGGTTAGGTTGGCTTCTTGTGCTTGTTTCAGTTGTACAATGCTTGACTGACAACCTCAGGAACGCGTATTTCACTTCCTTGTATACCTCCTTCTGAATAACACACGGGTTAGGTTGGCTTCTTGTGCTTGTTTCAGTTGTACAATGCTTGACTGACAACCTCAGGAACGCGTATTTCACTTCCTTGTATACCTCCTTCTGAATAACACACGGGTTAGGTTGGCTTCTTGTGCTTGTTTCAGTTGTACAATGCTTGACTGACAACCTCAGGAACGCGTATTTCACTTCCTTGTATACCTCCTTCTGAATAACACACGGGTTAGGTTGGCTTCTTGTGCTTGTTTCAGTTGTACAGTGCTTGCCAGACAATGGTTTCCTTCATCTTTCTTCTTGCACCTGTAGTTTTGCATAGTCGTCGATAGTTTTCTGTTTCTAACTTTCTGAAGAGACACGACAAGCGAAGAAGCATTGCAAAAGACTATCCCTAGCATTGGTAGTGAGCGTGAGGTACATGTGTTCTTACTAATGACATTTCCTAGCATTGGTAGTGAGCCTGAGGTACGTATGTTCTTACTAATGACTATCCCTAACATTGGTAGTGAGCCTGAGGTACGTGTGTTCTTACTAATAACTATCCCTAGCATTGGTAGTGAGCCTGGGGTACGTATGTTCATACTAATGAATATCCCTAACATTGGTAGTGAGCCTGGGGTACGTGTGTTCTTACTAATGACTATCCCTAGCATAAGTAGTGAGCCTGAGGTACATGTGTTCTTACTAATGAAAGGTGAAGATAACGAACAGTGATCAATCTCATAACTCCTATAAGCAATACAAAGGAGATAGTTGGGCAAACACGGACCCTGGACACACCAGGGGTGGGATCAGGTACCTACAAGGAGTACGCATCCCCTGTCGAGGATCTGAGTTTGGACAAGTTTTGTCATTTATAAGATCGAATATACTTGTAGCTTTCTGGAGAGAAATGTTCTCATGTTTCTGAAATTGGCTTGTCAATTTCAAAATATCCAGCTTCAGAGTACTCGTATGTAGAATCAGAATGGTGTTTAATGAAATACTTTTTGATACCTTTGTGATCACCAAATGTGAATATTTCCGAGTGTTTGTGATGTCAAAAAGCTCAGCCTTTCATGTGTTGTCAGAAATGTTTAAAAACCCGTACATTTTAATGCAGCTGATGTTGAAGATATTTTGTGATTTCTTTACTAAAATTCTTTGGCAATTTTTGAGAATCCAAATTTGATAACAAATAGTTTCACATATATTGAGGCACAATTCCTTCACTACTACAGGGCCTTAGTAAAACATTTATCGAGTGCTGCAATGTATCTTTGTAAGGGTTTTGTGAAGTTCTGGAATCCAGCATAGGTAGGGTCACTCAATTTCATTCGTCCTTTTGAATGGGATATTGAATGCACATAAAACTGAAACGTGATTTTGAAAAATTTCGTCTTTTGAAAGGGAACTTCGACCATAAGTTGGGTTACCAAATGTGGTTTTTCTAAAAAAAACAGTTGTATTAATGATCATACGAAAACAATGCTGTTAAAGCTTTGTTAGGTCCAGTATATATTTTTTATCTAACCTATCTAATTTTGTCATCGCGTATGGTTTACTAAACAGAGAAGGATAGGTGGTACACATTTTTGTTTTAACGTGTCTAATTGTCAAATTAAATTTTTTAACTTGTCTAATATGAGATTATAATATTTCTCTAAATACACTTTATCTATTCTGTCAACATGTCACAGTATGTTACGGTATTCATTTCATATTTAGCCCATCGTATGTTATGTTAGAAATGAAATGAATGAAACAAGTGCTATCAAAACTGAATTTTCATGTAAATATCCTAAACATTTTGAATGAACTGATATTTTATCACAAAACATGTACGTATTGGGTATGTGAATATATAGTTGTGCTATGAAGTTTGAACATATACATAACATGCATGAATTTATTTCTGTAGCTAAAGGTTATTATTCATCTATGAATTATTTTGAATTTCAACAACATTACATATAAAAAGCTTAAGATCACCAAATTATCGCCAATCTACCTTCATTTAACGTCACATAATGTTGTATTTTCTTCACGTTTGAAAAATGTGCTCCTTGTTCCACATAAGATTGACAAATGTTTACCTTGCTTGTGATAACCAAAACTCCTTTCAAACATCCGTTTGTTCACGCATTCGTAAAGAGGGCGATGGTACGATGACCACCACCGTAGTATCATGCCATCGCCATCATATCATTGTATCATCGCCATCGTACCATCTTCTCATCGTATCATATCATTGTATCATCGCCATCGTACTAACTTGTCATTGCATCATAAAGGTGATAGTACCATTAAAAGGTGAAGATAACAAAATGTGATCAATCTCATAATTCCTAAAGGAATACAAAATAAAGAGTCGGGCAAACGTGGATCCCTGCATATACCAGAGGTGGAATTAGGTGTTTAGGCGGAGTAAGTATCCCATGTCGACCGGTCCCATCCGCCATGGGCTCTATGTCTTATCTGTACCAAGAAGCACATGGCAGCAATAGAATTCCATAAGATATAAGCAAAAATGATAAATAACCATCAAGGAATTTACTTTTACTGCTGTGAGTGGGTTAAGAGTGTATTCGAAAATCGCAATTTATACTTGCACAAATATTTACCGAATACACTGTAGCTCTTCTTCATGTAAAACTTATACGGTACAAATTTTGATGCAACAGATGCGCATTTCGCCAAATAATGTCTCTTCAGTGATGCTCAAGCCGAAATTTTGGAAATTTGAAATAACAATAAACTTGTAAGAGCTAAAAGGAAAACTAGAGTGCCAAAAACTGGAGCCAAATTCGTCCAACGATAAGATCTATGCATTAGGGAGATAATCCTTAATTTTGAAATGAATTTCATATGATGCGGCTATTTAAACAATGAGTGTGGTTTTGTTGTTATTATTGGGGGAAGATGGTCGCCCCCATATTAACAGCAAAATCACCTGATGTTTATTTTATCATCAACACACAGGTGTGCGGGTGATTTTTGATTGGCGGGAAAGCTGTTTCTTTTGGGTTCAAGTGTATGGAGCGCCAAATTAATATATATTCAAATACACGTAAATGAAGATATCTTTAATTATTTGAAGATATCACCAATTCATTTGAAGCGAGCAGCAATTCAATTAACGATTATTGTGTACATTAATTGCGTGCAGTCAAAATGTAGCCCACCCGGTTAGTGGTTTGGTATTGTGTAAAGTTATTGCCAACAGAATTGATAAGGAAAAAACTGCTAAATGTAATTAAATGTACATGTACAGCAAGCCTCGTAATACTATGATGCCAAGACAAAGGGCAGAGATAACTCGTCTCACTTGCTTGGTACTCGTACATATTTATTTATTTGGTATACGTACTTTTCATGACAAAAGAAATCACAAAACACAGATGTAAATATTAAGACATCAAGTGATAGATATTTAGCATTTCAATGTGACATATTTTTTCATGTATGCAATTTGGCACTTTCCGATTTATATTTATGATACTACCAATTCTGGTATGTCGATGAGTCCGTGTTTGCCCTTTTAATTTTGTATTCTTTGCAGAATTAATGAGATTGATCACTTTTTTTATTCATGCATGACCGTTTATCAAATTAACTCATGAAAACTCTCAGGAGTCCTTTAAAAATAGAATTTATATTTTGATAAATGATAATAGATGAGAAGCTAAAATGGAATTTAGAGTAGTAACAAACAATTACCGGTCTTGATAATTTTATTTCAGAAAAAGTATCATTATAAAATTATTTGAATTGCACATAAGCAAATTATATTTACAAGATTATAATTATCACTAAAAACTCTCATATTAATTTCAAGTGCAAAAACCGTGAACAGTTCTAATACCCATTAATGTACTTCTCAACACCTAAAGGGTGTAGTGTATTGATCAAACCTGTACTTTACCGGCAAAAGAAAATAATCATTGAAAGCTTTTTTGCTAAACACACGTATATACATGCACTGTTTAATTATTCACGATTATTTAAAAGGTGGACATACGAACATCAAGCGCATTATATGAGCCGGGGGTAAAGAACGAAGCATGAATTTGTCGGAAAGAAAACGAGTGCACCGGGAGCCCAGGTCTCCAGTATTCCAAGACGCGACGCCCCTTCCCATGGGATACCCGGGGAGGCACCATGCGTACGCCTTCTCGCCTACCTATTGGTTTTATCAGCCCTCACAATATGAACATAGGATTCGTTTACCTGATACTGCGGAAATTGGAGAAAAGGTTGGTTTCAGAAAATAATTTCTAGTACTCTTCCCTTCATCTGGGCAACTTCATGACAATAGGAATAATCATATTCCACGGAATTGGTCCACAGATTTACATGAGTTTACCAACAACAAAAAATACATTAATGATAATATTTTCGTAAACACATGATTTACAATACAGCAAAATATTTTTCAAGATCTAATTGGGGGGGGGGATAACTTAAAAAATACCAAGAAAATCAACCATGACAGCATTTTCTCACAACCATTAATCAATAACTAGCGTTATGATTCCATCATTCAGGACAGCGAAAACAACGAAACCATAGATTAAAGAAAATCCCTTGGGAAAATCTTTCGCCGTTTTGCGGACAAAACTGCCATGTAAGGAGTTGGTTACATAAATTCTTCCCAAAGATGGTATTCCAAGACTATTTGGTCCGTCCTTCTGTTGACTGCCATGGGTTGGATCTCATCTACCTGATTACTCATTTCATGGAGCTTCCTGTGCAAACTAAACTTTCCTTGGGTTTCAGCAAACTTCACCTTCCCGCAGTGACCATCTGCAATATTAACGTTATTAAAAGAGAACATATATCAACAAACTCCCGGGCTATGAAGGAGTTGATAGACTCTGCTGATCCCATGAAGAACTTGGCAAGTACTAACACTTTAAAAAAAAAAAAATCCAGGTCATCGTTTTGCAAAAAATTGAAATTTATAGACTTAATCTTAAAATGTAGAAGAGCTACGGACATTTTACAAAAATAAAATATTTGCAACTGATGGTTATATCTTACGATTTGTTTTAACTTTATACAAATTAAAACACGACTTACAACTGTTCATACTCATGTTTGATCGCTTTTCGTAATATTTATTAACTAACCCCCTCCTCTTCGTAAGCTATACAGTATATCATAATGCAAGCGCAATGTATATACAAAATGACAATGCAGCTATGTAAACTACATTCACGCTTTCAAGAAACATGCGGTAACTTTATTTTCATACAATTTCTAAACTGATTTCAAAGAATGGCATTATACAAGATTATCGTAATAATCGGCCAAGTTTTCTTTTGTCGTAGTTTATCAATCAATATATAACATGGTTTGAACAGCTCAAAAATGCATTTAAGGAGGTACTGTACATCGTCATAATGGCTGACTTCCTTTTAAAACATGGTGGAAAATATAAATATCAACAATATTTGTCTATTCATTTGCACAATTCTTGCCTAGCTGAGTAGCTCAGTAGGTTAGCACGTCGACTAATGAATTGTAGATCGCGTGTTCGAGTCCAGGAGGGGTTTTTAATTTTCCTGAGCTTGCTTTCAACTAAAACTGTATTTTTTGACCAAATAAAGTAAATTTGGAACTTTTAAGTTTCGAAATATTGTTGTACATATCCCCCACTTTTCATCCATATCAAATCTCTCTGGTGTAGCATACCTCCTTAAGACATATTTAGTGTCTGTAATGATAATTTTTCATTTCTTGTAGCCCGGTGGAGGGCCTCCTGGTCCCCCAGGGCCTGGACAACCACCTCCTGGTCGAAAAAAGGTAAAGTGAATAGAAATAAGCACGGCGCCAAGTAAATTTCCTTAAATGTCAAAGCAGGTTTTTTTAATTCACAGTCCACCCAGTATGCTACATGATTTTTAATTACAACCCCTGTCTGCAATGTATGGCCTTTTAAGATATGTGTTTACGATATAAATAATTTCTTTGAATTTTATCAAATTGGCTTGAAGCGTAATGCTGACACCTCGGAGCTGCACGAATTCGGAGCTAACTTCACCAAGATCTACCTTGATTTAGACAGGTAAAAATTCGTATTGGACGTACTCTGATTTAAATATTGATATTGGATATACTCTGATTTAGATATTGATATTGGATATACTCTGATCTAGATATTGATATTGGATGTACTCTGATTTAGATATTGATGTTGGATATACTCTGATTTAGATATTGATATTGGATATACTCTGATTTTGATATTGATATTGGATATACTCTGATTTAAACATTGATATTGGATATACTCTGATTTAGACATTGATATTGGATGTACTCTGATTTAGATATTGATATTGGATGTATTCTGATTTAAATTATTGATATTGGATATAATCTGATTTAGACATTGATATTGGATGTACTCTGATTTAGACATTGATATTGGATATCCTCTGATTTAGATATTGATATTGGATATCCTCTGATTTAAACATTGATATTGGATATACTCTGATTTAGACATTGATATTGGATGTACTCTGATTTAGATATTGATATTGGATGTACTCTGATTTAAATTATTGATATTGGATATAATCTGATTTAGACATTGATATTGGATGTACTCTGATTTAGACATTGATATTGGATATCCTCTGATTTAGATATTGATATTGGATATCCTCTGATTTAAACATTGATATTGGGAATACTCTTATTTAGATATTGATATTCGATATACTCTGATTTAGATATTGATATTGGAAGTACTCTGATTTAAACAGATACACATTAATTTTGGACCTACTTTGATTCAAACACAAATTCAAATTGTTTTTGGCTTGCTGATCAAAGTGTTTTCTAAGGAGCTAATTAGCACAAGCCCTATTCGTCCAATGAGCTGCTCCACTATGTGCCATGTGATAATGATTGACTTGATGAATTTCAAGGAGTATGAGTTATTTAATGATATAGTAATCAGTGATCAGCTAGCACCAGATGACATTCCTATTTATGCTTTATGAATACATATGAAACACGCCATCGATTAAAAAATACAAAGGAAAGGAAACTCATGAAACAGTGTAATAACAGCCTAGAAAGTCAAATACTCGCGAAAATCAATCTCTCTCTTCTCTCTCTCTCTCTCTCTATCTCTCTCTCTCTCCGACCGGCCACACCCGCCGTGAGCCCTATAACTTGATTAGGTAAACGATGTTATCCGTAGTCAAAATCAGTGTGCCAAGAACGGCCTAACAATCAGTATGAAACACGTCAGACAGCATCTGATTCAATGATATGTTGTATTGGCAAACTAGATCATTATAACGACCATAGAATTTGAAAAATGATTACTTTAAACGAGACTGTTGAAACCCCTGTACCATCAACTTGTCTGTCAGTAGCCTGTCTCGATTTTAAAAAAAAAGACCATACGCAGAACAAGCTCTTGCGTATCGAATCAGTTGAGAGATATTTAAACACCATATTCAGGTGATAATGGAATACTGCTACATAAATATGGGAAGTTGACAATGGAGAAGCTGAAATCATGCCGTTTGTCTTAAAGTTGAGTTGTTAGTTTGCCGTTAATAACTTAATATCTATTTCCAATAAAATATCTAAGTATGAAGCAGAAGTGAACGACTCTGTGATGTCCTTTATTTAGAGTTCATGGGTATATCGAATCGACATATGAATGAAAATTATTATTGTTAATAGATAATATGTCGTCAATTTATCTAAATGTAGAATTGAAGGCCACAGCAAGATGTTTTTTCCTCTCACATAGAAGTTTTTGAATAAATTCTGCTTCATAAGAATATAAAAACATGTCAGTTAACAAAGGAGCACAATTTATCCCATGGGAATTCTAGCAGACTGTTGGAAGACCTAATCACCAAAGACTACGAAGATATTGTCAATGAAGAACTCTAGCATATTTTTTATTTCAACATCAGAATACTTGTGCGTGGAATCAGATTGGTGTTTAACAAAGTAATTTTTTGGATGACTGATCACTAGATATGAATATTTCCGTTTTCCATTTTTGTTGAAGAAGCAACTGTCTATGATGTCAGAAAGTCCTGTCTTTAATTTATCGTGAGGAATGGTCGTATAAAATGTTGAAAAGCCATATGTTTTGATGTTGATTTGAGAAAAGTTTTGCGATTTCAAATTTACTAAAAGTTCTTTAGAATTTTTTAGAATCTACATTTGATTTACACCACTTCTGGCAGATGTAGTCGTACGGTACGTTTGAAGTAGATAGGGCTTGGTAGAACATTTACTGGATCCAACAATGTATCGTTGTCTGTAAGGGTTTTTATGAAGTTTAGGAATCCAGTATACATGTAGGTACGGTAACTCATATTCATCCAACCCATTGACTGGGATATTAAATGTGTCTAAAACGGAAGCATGGTTTTGAAGAATTTCATCTTTTGAAAGGGATTGGAGTAGAAGTACGATTGCCAAAAGTAAAATTAATGCCAAGTTCGTTTTTAAAATACAGTTATAATAATGGACCTTACAAACAAAGACAATGTTGTTACAAGCTTTGTCAGCTGGAAGTAAAACATAATCCTCATGTAACCTATCTAATTCTTTTATCGCTTCTGGTTTACTAAACACAGAAGCATAGATGGTACGTACGTTTGTTTAGATGTATCTAATGCAGGATTTTGATATTCCTCTTATACTTTTAATCCATTCTGACAATCATCAAGTTCTTTTTTCATATTTGATCCATCATCTGGCATAATCCTCGACAGAATTCATGATAGAGATGAAGTTCTTTCGCCAATGGAAAGACCGAGGTTCTCTTTATTTTGAACCTTTTAAAATAAGTGATTTGAGGTCCTCATTTTCAACTACATTGTATATCAACTTCACCAGTAATGACATGTCCAACTGGACTATAGTTGAAAGAAGATGAAAAATAAGAACACGTAGGTGGATAAAGTATAAGATGGTCTATATCTAGACACTGCAAATATTATCTCCAACAACAGAACTCTTTCTCAAAGAAGTTCTTGAATGGCAAACACAGCAACTGTTTGTTTGGCATGCTTCTATATGTAGCACATGCACTAAGTCGAGCACCACAGAATGATTATTGTCCTCGGAACAAAGTCTGCTATCTCGAGATATAATTCCATTTGATTGCGTTTGTGTACAAAGAATTTACAATTTGCTTTCACATATTTGCCTTTTATATGAAAAATGGACATGCATTTTAACCAGATCATTGAAGAAAGATATACAATTGTTCATTTAATTTTTTTCCGAAAGTGGTTGAAAAGTCTAAATCAAAAATAAAAATGTCGCATGGACTGGCATTGGGTCAAATACTGTCTGACGTGTTTCATACCGATTGTTAAGCCGTTCTTGGCACACTGATTTTGGCTGCGGATGGCTCCGTTTAATTGCCTGATCGGGATATGGGGCTCACAGCGGGTGTGACCGGTCAACAGGGGATGCTTACTCCTCCTAGGCACCTGATCCCACCTCTGGTGTGTCCAGGGGTCCGTGTTTGCCCAACTATCTATTTTGTATTGCTTGTAGGAGTTATGAGATTGATCACTGTTCGTTATCTTCACCTTGCATTCGAACCAGGACAAAATGGAACATCGGCCTACAGTCACAGCTGTGGAGCTTACTGATTTACACAAAAGTTAAAATCTGAGGGTATAGATATAAACCAGGTTGTCGTTAAAAAAGACAGGTTCCCTAATTTTTCTAAAGTTTTCTTTTATGTGAATTTAGATCCCAGGGCAGGGGTGTCCTTAAATCAAATTGTTCATAAGAATGCAACTCATCAAAATATCCTAATTTCATTTAGAGACAGGCTTGCCCTGACGGACATAATAGTTCAAAATTCATACCAAAATCATTGCTAAAATAGGGAAGACATTGTTTAGGTCAGCGTGGAAGGTTCATTTCAGCATCGCAATTAATAAATTTGAGGTTGAAATTGTAAGTTTGAAAAATTCAAACATATATACACGGCAAAAAAGACAAAAACAAACAAACAAAATATAAACCAATGAAGGTTATATATCGATGTAACTTCTTCCGGGAAATAGCTCTCCCTCTATCGGTCTTTTCTTTTGTTATCCTGAATTAATCTTGAGTTTTCAACTCGAATGGGACTTTGATAACTGTTTGAAGTACTATACGTAAGGAAGTCTTTGACATTAAAATCTTGGGCGGCGATGTAAGATATTGAGATACAACATCGGGAAAAGTCGCGCAGTACATAATATAACGGGTGGGTATGTAGTTCTAGTGTCCATTCCCTGTAGAGAGCTACAGTTCTGCAGCTACACACGCTGGTGCTTGTTAATCAAATTTTACTTTTCTTGCTTTAGTGAACAACTATATGACTTGTCCAAAAGTATCCGACAATGGCCGTCTATACCCTACGCAGTAAGTTCAAGTATAAAATGATGGAAATATTCTTTTTATCATGTCTTTCCACCTTCGTGTGCAAGACATATTGATATTGTTCTCCTTTTCTCGCTTTGGGACCGCTTAGGAAACGTGTGTCAATATCGAGTTTAAAAATACATGTACTGCACACAAAATTTCAATGGCATTCAAGTGACTTTGATGTCATGGAAAACCACTGTTTGCGCAATCTTATTATTAAGATTAGATCATTTGATCCGCTCATACAGTTCACCACCATCTCATTTGGGGTCATAACCTTTATATCAACCAATGAAATTGCCCCTGAAGAAAATTTAACGGATAGGATTTTAACTACACTAGTGTATCGATCTACGTGAGCGGATCATAGGATCTGATTTTAATCAGATTTGATTTAAAGCTCCGCCATATTGGCTCAACTTTATGACTTTTCGATCAAACAAGTGAAATATATGGCAAGCCCTTTTACTATTTATTCGTAAAATAAGATATCTCTTTGAATAAGAGCGGTATCTCTTTACACTAGAGAGATATCTCTATTTGTTGTAGCTATATCTCTGCAAGTTATTTTTCGAATAAATAGTGAAAGGGTTTGCCACAGAAATAGATTATTTTTTACACATCACAATACATTCAGTAAGTGGATATAGGATGAAACTTTAAATGGATACAGTATGATACATGTATCCTAACACATTTTATGTTCCTTATCTCCGAATGATATTTCATGTATTTATGCCCCAGTAATCGGATATTTGGAGTCATATAGTTTTTGGTCCGTCCGTCTGTCTGTTTATCTGTTTATCCGCAAAAACTTTAACCTACCCATAACTTTTGATTGAATGGTCATAGGACTTTCATATTTCACATGTGCATTGTTTGTGACAAGAGCTTTATTTTGGTACCAGAATCTTTGACATTGTGACTTTCACCTTGGAGTTTGACTTACTTTTTAAAAACTTTAACCTGGGCACTAACTTTTGAATGATTACCGATAGGGTTTTCCTATTTCACTCATGTATTTTCTTTTGACAAAACATTTCATAAGGTAGCAAATTATTTTCCCTCATGACCTTGACCTTGAAGTTTTATCTACTTTTGAAAACCTTAAACTTCGGTCATAATTTTCTATCATTAGTGATAAGCTTTTCATATATCCTTTGTGAGTTTATATACAAGACATTTACCTGGGAAATTGACCTACATTCGGTAAAGACAAAAACCTAGGCCTTAACTTTTGAATGTTTACTGATAGGGCTTTCATATTTTACATGAGTATTCCTTGTGGCAAGACCTCTCTTGGTATCATAATTGCTTTGCTGTCACAAATGGGACACCAATGATTATTGCCCGCGGAACAAAGTATGCTAGCTATGCATTTTTGACAAGGAATATCGTTAATACATGCATTTGTCCCTAGTAATGAAATAACCTGTTCTTCAGTATTACATGTGTCACCAACAACAGAATTCCTAAAGAAGTTCTTGATTGGCAAACTCAACAATGATTGCTTGGCATGCTTGCGTGGTACATGTACTTAAGTCAAGTAACACAAAATAGTCCTCGGAACAAAGTATGCTAGCTACCTCGAGTATAGTTCCATTTAATTACGTTTGTGTACTGGGAACTTACAGTTTGCTTTCACTTAAATGTCTTTTATATGAATATGCATTTTAATAGATCGAAACGAAATTAATTTCATGGGTACGAATTCGAATTTTAAAAAACTCTTTTCCACATATTCTAAACCAGCCACCGTGTACCTATGGCATAGGTAGTTCTGAAATCTGTAGATGACAATTTGGATTTCTTTAAAGTCCTAGGTAGTTCGGTTCAAAATTAACAATTTACGTTATTCTCTAAAATGCGTAGAATAAATACAGGACAAAAAGATAATCATCTTCGACCGCTTCTCTTTCAAATGTTTTAGAATATTCTGCACATTTTGAGTGCCCAATTGCAAAGTATCCAGGAGCTGATACTAGTAAGTTATCCAAGGCAACAGTGAAAATGAGAATATAATGACTATAGACCCTATCTATTTATAAATGATCACAAGTAACACCAACCAATATCTCGGTCAGCAAGACGTGTTCGAAGACTCATAAGGAGTGTGTTCTCCGCACGAGTATAAATTCCTGCCGATCCCGAACGCTGAGAATGCAATCCAAGAACGGGTTCGAGTATTCTCTTTAGAGAAATCGAGAGACATAGCCTTCATCGACTTCTCTTCGGAAGCATTCATATTTTGATTCTGGAAAACATGTAAATACCAGAGTCGGTGACGGTTTATGCTTCGACCGACGTTTTAGATATCATTTAAAAAGAAGTATAGAATGTTAGAACTTTATTTTGATTCATAAAAGGATGATTGATTGATTTGATATTGTTTAACGTCCCTCTCGAGAATTTTTCAATCATATGGAGACGTCATTCTTGCCGATGAAGGGCTGTAAAATTTAGGCATCTGCTCGGCGCTTATGGCCTTTGAGCAGGGAGGGATCTTTGACCGCCTCATTTAGTCGTCTCTTACGACTGAGGACCTATTCTAACCCGGATCCCCATGGGATATTTATATGAATGAAATTACGTGTATATATTTTATATATATGCGATTTTGCTCATCTGCCAAAAAGCAAACAATACACAGATATTTGATTTTCGCGGTAAAAATACGCAAGACCTCATCTGTTCGCTCGAAGGTTTGCAAACTTGATTGGCTTGCCCCAATGTAGCTTTCTTAACCACTTCTAAAAACTTTCAGAATGGTAATACCGTCTATAAAATAACAAAATGATGCAATCCTGATTACAAACTTCTATATACATGTACACCCGACGAAAGAATCCAAGTACTTCACAATTTTAGGTCGACCTTTATATGCATTAAATAATACGTTATTTAACTTACAGTAAAGTGATAATTTAATTTCTTTGATTAAGTATGCATCTCATTCAAACTTATTAGAAACGTATAAAGAAAGCTTGGTTACAACACCTTTCTTTTTCAGACCGCACAGTTCGCATCAGATATTGGTGGCGCTATTGGTCTCTGGATTGGTCTGTCCATTTTGGCCATTTTTGAAGTAGTACAGTTAATTGTCGAACTCTGTGCATATGGCTTTCATGCTGCGTGTTATTCAAACAACGACGACCGCAAAGAACGGGTGGAAGAGAATATCAAACAAAATGGACACGCTCCTCCGCATAACGGACACGAAGTGTTTGGCAACCGTGCATATGCACTGTTTTCATCTAACAATGCCTCCATTTAATATCCCAGTTGTTGGTCAAAACGCATGAGAAGAAGCACTTGAAATGTCTTATAAAGTTAGATAGAATTGTAGAGAAATTTCAAAACTCAACTTTTGCCCAAGAATGTAATGTATACATGTACCCTGTATAAGATTCGATACAATTAAGAATGAGGTATTATTTCACAAATGGCAGTGTATCTTCCCTCGTTATTTGTTCCAAGTATTTTCACTAGTTTTAGGACATACACGTGTATCTTGAAATAACAATGTGTACGATGAAAAGGTACTTAGTATGATAAAAGTCCAATCAATATCGGCATTCATCAGGGTTCAATATTAGGCACATTGTTTTTCATTTTATTAGTCAACGACTACCTAAAGTGTCTTCCGTGTGTGTGTGCAGATGAAATAACACAATATGTTTTAGGAAAATCTAATGATTTCAATAAATGCCGTTACATGACTACATTGTATGACATTTATAGGAAACTCATACTCTCATTTTTTAGCTCACCTGACCTATAAGCTCAAGTGAACATTTCTGATCAGCCATTATCCGGCGTCCGTCTGTCTATTTGTCTGTCCATCCATCTATAAACTTTTCATATTTTTTATATCTTCCCCCAGAATCACAGAGCCAATTTCAACCAAACTTGTCATAAAGTAGCAAAATGGATACAAAGCTCCTCAATTGAAAGGTTACGTCCTTTTCAAAGGAGAGATAATAAGAAATAGTGAAATTATGGTGGCATCTTTTTTAAGTCTTCTTCTCAATGACCGCTAGACCACAAAATACCTAATTTATGTGGAAGCATTCTTAATGAGTGTAGATTCAAATTTCTTCACATCATGGTCCCCAGAGGTAGGGTGGGAACCACAATAGGGGATTAAACTTTTTGAAAAGGATATAGATCTATGTAAAAAAAAAAAAAAAAAAAAAAATATTTCTCAAGAACAGCAAGACCATGCATAGTCATGTTGATATGCAAGCATCCTCATGTGGTGTAGATTCAAATCATGGTTGCGTGGGATAGGATAGGGTTACAATAGCGGAATAGTTTTATATGGGAATATACAGGGGGAACACTTAAAATATTTTTCTACAGAGCAACACAAGCATGATTAGTTGCATCCTCATGAAGTTCAGATTCAAGTTTGTTCAATTTGTGAAATGCCAGGGTAGGATGGGGTCACAAAATATTTACATGGGAATATATATATATATATATATATATATATATATATATATATATATATATATATATATATATATATACATATTAAAAGAAATAGAATAAACAGTACTCAAAGCTAAAAAAAATTTCATATATTTGACATCTTCCCCAGAATCACAGAATCACAATTTCAACCAATAGATATATACATGTATATATATATAAAAAAAAATTATTTCCTCATGAACCACTGGTAATGATTCGTTATATTGATATGCAAGCCTCCAACGCAATGCAGATTCATATGCTATTAAATCATGGTTCCTGGGGTTAAGGTCGGGCTAAAATTAAGATATGGATTTAAAGATCTAATTGAAAATATGTGTAGGATGTCTCTCCAAATAATCATATCAGAAGTGACAGGGCCACGCTAAATCATATGAGTATATACAAAATTCCAAAGCTGTATGGATTCAAGTTGGGGGTTTTCTACAAGTTATGGACCCTGGAGTTAGGGTGGGGCTAGAATTGGGGATCAAATTTCCTATGATCCATGAATGTATAGAGAAATATCTTCTCCAGAACATCAAGGTTGTGTTAGTAACATTGATATTGAAATATTCCTATGTTGAGTGGATCCAAGTTCGGTTGAGTAATGACCCCATGGGGCGAAGTCATAACGTGGAGTAAATTTATTTCGTGGAAATAAAGAGGGTAAAAAGCTTTTTAAAATCAGAAGAACAACAGGTGCCAATGTGATTCAGGTAAACAGTGTGGCCCATAGGCCTCTTGTTAAAGTCTTGTACAACTTAACACCATTCTTATGTACATCAAGTCTACAAAACGGGCACTAGTAATTATCTTTATGTACTAAAAATAAAACGAATACTTCTTAATATCCTTTAACGTATCATCTGCTATTTTATGGACTAATTTATCAGATACTTTTAAGAATTGTGCAGACTTATGGGACTTTAAATCTATTTACCCACGAAAATATCTAAACACGCGGTAGGAGCAAACTTCAAATCTATTTTTAAATTTATTTTTAATCGAACACCTTTTTTTTTTTTTTTTTGTCCTTTAGATATGTTACTTCTGTAAGCATGTAAGCCTATATATTTCTTGCCATTTTATATATTAATTGTACTATTGTATAACCATTTCTGTATATTATATCTAGTTGTAATATGTTTACCACGGGATAACAATGTTAGCTAGTCTATGTTTAAATAAAGGACATTATAATGATGTTAAAATCAAAATGATTACAATTGCGGCGTCGGCTTATGATAATAATTGTTAGTATAAGCCGACTATGGTGGCATATTTCTCAAAAGTCGGCATAATGATCTAACAGGTACGAATGTCCGTTATAAGATATTAAAAGAAATAAAATAAACAAAACACAAAGTTAAAATTTTAACGCAAGCGCTTTCATTTTATAATCCTCATTTTAAATTAGTTTTGATTGATCAAAAACTTAAAAAAGGTAACGCTTGAGGATTATAAAATGAAAGCCCGTTTGATAAAGCACTTCTGGTCCGAACTACTTTTGACACTGTCCCCGTTTGGATGACATATTTCCTGTGTTGATGCATATCGATGCATGAAATAAAGCGTATATAACTTGTTATTCTGTATTTATTTAGAATTTCTTTTATAGCAAAATTAAAATGATATTGCCCCCACTGACATATGATGCAAGTTACCGATCATAAAAATGTCAACTTATCAACAACTACTCAAAGATATTACGATAAGAAAACAAAGAGATGTCCACACTATTATCATCAACCAGGAATCAACCGCCTACTGGACAGGCCTAATCGAAAGTACCTCGATATGCTGCGGTAACAAGCATTCACAAGCACAGTCTCTTTTCTTTGGAGCCATATTGAATGTAATAAATCTCAACAGCTTTACTAACTAACTTACAAAAGTGCTCCAGGATTTCCTCTCGCCCTCAGATTTAAAGAAACCACGTGAATTAAATCCAAATACACAAACACTTCTACTTTTCATTGTAAAACTGTTGAACATTTTAATAACGCTGCATTGAAATATTAGGCCTATTTTCAATGACCGTTGTTACACATGTTTATTTAAAAAAAAAAAAAAAAGACGGCGACATCAAACTTTTACCAAAAGGTTAGGCCTACGTCAAAAAATAAATACTCGGTCAATAGTTGTTATTTTGTTGGAATAGCAAAACCATTATTAATCATAAAGTATGTATATATAAGAAAGAATATCCCACCTCTGATGCGTCCAAGGGTCACTGTTCGTCCGACCATTCATTACTGTTCTCATTAGTAAAAATATTTCGTTTGTCCTGCTTAATCCACAATCTCTCTGTGTGTTCTAGTTTGTTTCTTTGTTTGCTGTATCATTATCTGATGAACCCTCTTATCCAAAATCTCTCTTTGTGTTCTAGTTTGTTTCTTTGTTAGCTCTTTCATTATCTGATGAACCCCCTTATCCACATTCTCTCTTTGTATTCTAGTTTATTTCTTTGTTTCCTCTTTCATTATTTGATGAACCTTCTTAATCACAATCTCTCTTTGTGTTCTAGTTTGTTTCTTTGTTTGCTCTTTCATTATCTGACGAACCCCCTTATCCACAATATCTCTTTGTGTTCTAGTTTGTTTCTTTGTTTGCTCTTTCATTATCTGACGAACCCCCTTATCCACAATATCTCTTTGTGTTCTAGTTTGTTTCTTTGTTAGCTCTTTCATTATCCGATGAACCTTCTTATCCACAATCTCTCTGTGTGTTCTAGTTTGTTTCTTTGTTTGCTATATCATTATCTGATGAACCCCCTTATCCAAAATCTCTCTTTGTGTTTTAGTTTGTTTCTTTGTTAGCTCTTTCATTATCCGATGAACCTTTTTATCGACAATCTTTCTGGGTGTTTCTAGTTTGTTTCTTTGTTAGCTCTTTTATTATTTGATGAACCCCGTTATCCACAATCTGACTTTGTGTTGTAGTTTGTTCCTTTGTTTACTCTTTCATTATCTGATGAACCTTCTTATCCACAATCTCTCTTTGTGTTCCACTTTGTTTCTTTGTTTGTTATTTCAATATCTAATGAACATTCTTAATCCACAATCTCACTTTATGCTCTAGTTTGTTTCTTTGTTTGCTCCATCATTATCTGATGAACCCCTTATCCACAATCTTTCTTTGTGTTATAGTTTGTTTCTTTCTTTGCTCTATCATTATCTGATGAACCTTCTTATCCACAACCTCAATTTGTGTTCTAGTTTGTTTCTTTGTTTGCTCTATCATAATCTGATGAAACCTCTTATCCACAATATTTCTGTGTGTTCTAGTTTGTTTCTTTGTTAGCTCTTTCATTATCTGATGAGCCTTCTTATCCACAATCTGTCTTTGTGTTCTAGTTTGTTTCTTTGTTTGCTCCATCATTATCTGATGAATCCCCTTATCCACAATCTCTCTGTGTGTTCTAGTTTGTTTCTTTGTTTCTCTTTCATTATCTGATGAACCCTCTTATCCACAATCTCTCTTTGTGTTCTAGTTTTTTTCTTTGTTTGCTATATCATTATCTGATGAACCCCCTTATCCACAATCTTTCTATGTGTTCTAGTTTGTTTTCTTCTGCTATCATAAAACACCCCTATCAATAATTTTGTTTGTATTCTAGTTTGTTTCTGGTAAGATTTAAAATTACATTGATGAATGTTGCCTGATGATATCTGTCCTATAGTGTCTTTAGTGAAGCTCTGGAAAATGTCAATATTGTAAATAATTATGTTGAGGGGTCTGAATGTAGCCCCAGAAGCAATATCAACATTTCATCGCAAAACTGATATATTCTATGGAGATTCGTCACATCCTATATCAAATAACTATGTAACATTAATTCTTATGTTGTTTTTGTTGTTGTTGTATGTTGTATGTGCGTAGAAATATATATATTTAGGGTCCTGACCCCTTACACCACTCCGCTAGATGCGCTTATGAAGTTACTGTACGTGGAAACCGAATACTCCTTGTCCGACTTATCTATTACCGAGCGGGATCGGACTTGTTTACATCATGGCGGCCATAACGATTGAAAAAGACGATATTGGACAGAAAATATACACAAACAGCCGCGCACAATAATAAATAGCGGTTCCCTTTAAGAGAACTGAAGGTAAGGGCAAAAATAAGTAATGCTGGGGTTAAACTGTTGTGAAAATGTGATGTATTCGTGAAATAGTGGGAGTCTGTTTTCGAACTTGGTTGAAATTAAGCCTGCAAAATACCAAAATATAGATTGTTGTGTTTACGCTAAAATCCAAGTCAAAATTATAGCAGGTCGGTATGAAATAAATTACATCTTTCCTTAAACTTCATTTTAAGAGTACACAAAGAAACCATTCTGATCACAATTTCCATTTAAGTTGCAGGTGCATTAACATGTTGAAGGGCTCATTTTGCACTAGACTCTATCAAACTTAACTTTGAAATATGCTTTGATATGAATTACCTTCAATATAGTTTAAAATAGTGTAAACTTCTAAAAAGCGTTTCCTTGATAATCTTTTAAACAATATATTAAACATTTTCTAGAGTAGGAGGTATAGCTAGGCTAATTTATGATGGCGTTTTGGGTTAGCAGAAACACAGCTTGAATTTAATTTTATGCCTTAATATGAAATGTTTTGAATTGAAAATGAGAATGACGAATGTAGATCAACATCACTTAAGGATAAATAACACATGGTCATAGTGGCCGACTTTCTTTTGAAACACCAGAATGCAAAAATGAATATCAGCAATACTTGTCATATATGGCAAAAATCAGAGCAGTTTCCCCAGGTGGTTACTCTAGAAAACAGGGTTACAAGGTTAAATGCAGGGTTACAAGGGTTACACTAGAAAACAGGGTTACAAGGTTAAATACAGGGTTACAAGGGTTACACTAGAAAACAGAGTTACAAAGTTAAATGCAGGGTTACACTAGAAAACAGGGTTACAAGGTTAAATGCAGGGTTAAGAGGGTTACACTAGAAAACAGGGTTACAAGGTTAAATGCAGGGTTACAGGGGTTATGAGGGTTACAGACCTTCCTCTCAACACCCACTTATCTTTAAATGCAGGGTTACAGGGGGTACAAAGGTTACAGACCTTTCTCTCGTGTTGAAACAATGGTCTGTAACCCTGCATTTTAAGATAGGAGGGTGTTATGAGAAAGGTCTATAACCTTCGTAACCCTGCATTTAATTAAAGATAAGTGGGTGTTATGAGAAAGGTCTGTAACTCTTGTAACCCCTGTAACCCAGAATTTAAAGATAAGTGAGTGTTATGAGAAAGGTCTGTAACCCTGCATTTAAAGATAAGTGAGTGTTATGAGAAAGGTCTGTAACTCTCGTAACCCCTGTAACCCTGCATTTAAAGATAAGTGGATGTTATGAGAAAGGTCTGTAACTCTCGTAACCCCTGTAACCCTGCATTTAATGACAAGTGGGTGTTGAGAGAAAGGTCTGTAACTCTCACAACCTTAAAATATAGGTGGTCGGATATTTACTAGCTTTTTAGCACTAGTTACAAGACAAATATGTTTCATATGCTAAATTGGATTAAAATATTTTCCCTATTGTAACCTGGTTACAAAATTGCCACCTGGGGAACTCTAATTTCTTGACATATCTAATACTTGTATATATCCCTTTTAAATCTAATTGCCAAGCTGAATGAAGCTCAGTAGGTTAACATGTTGACTACTGATCTGCAAGTCATGGGTTCAAGTCTGGCAGGGGTTTAATTTTTTTCAGATTACTCTTTACTAAAACTGCATTACATTGAACTAAATGAGATAGATTTGAAAGTTTTCAATTTCAAAATATTAAATATTTTACATGTTCTCCACTTTCCATCCATATCAGATTTCTCAGGTGTGTTGTTCCTCCTTAAATGAAAAAGGCTATTTTTTTTTTATTTACACACCAACAGTGAATACAATTTGTCAATACATGTAATTTCTCATTACCGTACATGTATGCAAAATTAGTAAATAATGGAATGCATCACAGGTGCACTTATGAGAACTAAAATATTATAATGAGTATAAAGTGTATCTTATCATGAGATGGCAAAAGACACAACTATAGAATTGTCACAGGATGGTCGCCAGACATTAACTAGCAAGACGTGTTTTGTGGTTTATACTGTTTTAATACATTCGAAATATACACAAATGTTCATCAGCCTTTTCTGTACTTCAAAAAGGAGTCAAATGAAGAAGGGATCTGTAACGATAAAATTTGTAAAAACGATTTAGATACAGATACACTGATTCAATACGCATACAACACTTACTTTGCTTCACTTTACACAGACTACATTTTGCTGCCGCACATTTTACACATTGCATTTTACTGCATACTTCACTATATATACTATACTTTATAGCATTTTACTGCATGTACACATTACACACTGCATTTTACTGCATATACACTTTACACACTGCATTTTACTGCATATACACTTTACACACTGCATTTTACTGCTTATACACTTTACACACTGCATTTTACTGCTTATACACTTTACACACTGCATTTTACTGCATATACACTTTACACACTGCATTTTACTGCATATACACTTTACACACTGCATTTTACTGATTATACACTTTACATGCTGCATTTTACTGCATATACAGTACACTTTACGAAATAGCATTTTACTGCGTACTCTGGGCATTTCCCTATACTCTGGTATGAACAGTACACCGTACATTTACGTTTAGGTAAATATATATACATCTGAAATAAAATAGCGCATGAATGTACTGTGTACTCGCAAGAACTATCACAGTAAATACTAATATAAATTGTAAAGAACTTTGTACGTTGGCCATTTTAGGGATAATTGTAGAGTAAAAGTATTGAAGTAATAAGTAAACTTACCTCAGAAGTAGTGGACTCTGGTCACAAGGTATTAAAATTTGATGACTATTACTAGATGAAATACATAAACATCAATGCAGATAAACACATCTGCACCCAACACTAACTGCACGGAATTTAAATATACATGAATACCTGGTGAACTATTCGCATACTATGGAAACACATTGAGATATTTAACTATTGAAAAGGATAAAGACCCTATTCTATGGAGCAATAATCGAGAAATATATACATTAATTGTGACAAGAATAGATATTACCAGTATTATACTGGTAATTCATGGGAACTTCACTCATATAAACATTGTACACAAAAACAAACACTTGATGAAATGCCAGCATTGGATCATTCAATATACCCATACAGATACAGAAGGGTTGAGTCCTAGAACCCAACTTTATAGGACTGGTGTTGGTAAGGATGGCTTACTTTAAAGTCAGAATGTGCATTTTCACTACAGATACATAGCATTTACAATGTTGGGGGAATGCTAGAATTAAAATTACGTTCATCCCTCACTTTATAGATTTTCCGAGTTTCATGTGAAAATATACACGTCTAAATCATAAGTTGAAGTGTTGCATAGTATGTACTTTACAATGGATTGCTTGACTTATCATTGAGAAAGATGGTAATGATCCATAAACATGTATGTATCTAATTTCTGGTCCTTTTTTCCATTTTAAGGTTAAGAGAAAAGATGGCAGCATTTAGCTCGGGTGAGAGATGGAAAGAGTTTTTTTCCAAGACTACACAGCTTCCTCCAGCATTTGAAAGGGAGCATTCGATACCAGATATATCAACACCACTGCACATCACTCTGAACACCATAGAGGGGCTGATTGGAAAAGTTGACTCTGACAAGCAGCCAGATTATCAAGTTTATGTCAGCCTTTATGATTTAGCCTACAGACACTTTTTTGGAAGCCAGTGGGTTGGACCTATTTTGGCACCACAAGGAGGAGGTGGAGCTAAAAGACCTAAATTAAAATATAATGAAAGTCTTTATTTCCACACATCTATTCACAATGCAAATATTGTTGCTGTTGTGGAGGTTGTTGCGATAACACAGGGAGCTAGTGCCAAGCCAAAACGAGTATCTTGTGGATGGAGTGTTTTGAGGATCTTTGATGAAGAAATTTTGATCAAAGAAGCATCATCAAAAGGGATGCAAAAAGTCCAGCTCAATTATGGAACCCCAAGAGCATTGTTCTTTATGGATGAACCAGTAGAGGACAATGAATTTCTGAAGCCAATTCCAGACTGTTCATTATCATTTACAGTTGCAAAACACAAAGCAATGTTTGGAGTTATGTCCCTTATTCCTGAAAATACCCTTGTAGGAAGAAGTGACACAATCCCAGGCCTGTTGGATGGAAGTAACCAAAGTACTGACTCATTAAAGAAACCCAAGTTACTGAATCAAGTACCAATTCAAATAAATAATCTGCGCATTCAGCTACATCCAACTGTTGAAAAGTTTGATGAAGAACTTTGTGAGGCTCTGCACAAAGATAGAGAGGGAACAGAGAACAAGAAACTTGCTGGTACTTCCATATCCATTTTAGAACGAAGACTAATAGTTGGAGTTCATAATGGTTTAAATTTCCTTGAGAAACCAGAGACAATGCACTTGGAAGTGTATGATGAAGTTACAAAAACCCTCAAACCTCAAAGTAGTCCAAATCTCCGTAGGAGCAAAAGATTTCATACTTCACAGAAAGCTGCAACTGGCACGGATAGTGCTTCAACATGTCTTGTAATGAAAAATAAAGTAGAACTAAATGAAGTGTTGGACGACCCCATGTGTGCTGTCGTTTTTACATTAGAGTACGTTGTAGGACACAAAATATCTGAGGAAGAAAAAAGATTGTCTCAAAGTATTACAAAGGGACACACTCAAACTGTATCTGTCAGATGGGGAGTTTTGAATCCAGTTTTACAAGCAAACAATACAGTTCAGGTGTCCCTGCAAGGAGGACCAACAACATTCCCAGACTATGATTTCCTCTTCAAGATGCCTAACACAAAAATGCAAAACCTGCAAGCAAGCAGAGTAGCTGGTGGCATGATGACACTGCAGTGGGGGAGAGGAAGTGGTATAAGTGAACCACTGCCCACTTCTCACTTACTTCAGCCAAGCTCTATCTCCTCTATGCACAGTGAAGCAGATGAGACAATGCTAATGGACACTCCAACAGGTAGAAAACCCCCATCAGGGAAGCGAAATGGTTCTGTTCCTCAAATTCCCCAGCAATCACTTCTGCAACCCGAGATGACAGCTGCTATGTACTCAAGTGTACTTCAGCAACAGATGACAACACCAAGCATAAATATACAGCCCAGTTATCCTTATATGCCTGTACAGCAACCCATGTATGGATATGGTCCAGCATATCAGCAAACACCACGAAGTACAGTGCCGTCTGGCCCAGAGATGAAAGAACTACCTTACCAGCCTCTACATGCACCCATCATGGCACTTCCACCTCAACCAAGCAGACAACAAGGGCTATCACGAGCAGCATACGCAAAGTTGTACTCAACTGACTTCCCAGCTATTCTTGATGCGAATGGGGAGCCTCCAGAAGTTATTGATGTGCAGAAAGCGTGGGAGGTTGATTTGAACAGAGAAATTCAAGATCCTTTGCAGTGTAATGAAATTGTTTTCCAGTTTCTTGCCTTTGACAGGTCATCCTCTGATGAGAAATATGTTACAGACCACGGGAACACAATTTTCTTCACTTTCCAGTTCTACAGATTACCTCAAGTAACAACAGAAAGAGTTTTGCTGAGTAAACCCAAAAACGAGTTGGTATCTGACAATACGTCCATGCCGTATATCATTCACAGAATGGAAAAAGATCAATCTGGACCTGCAGGTCTTCAAATGAAATACATGATGGATCCAGCGTACATGAAACCAGGTGAAGTAAATATGTTTCTTCAACATCTGTCTCGGCAAGTATTGTATATAGATGTTTGGGATGGAGAATCATTATTCTTGATTGGACAGTGTGCAGTGGATCTCAAATACTTGTGCAGAAATGGACACGAAGCTGTTCAGTCAACATTTGAACTAGATGTAATGAAGACAGAGTATAAAGAGATGCCTAACAGGGTTATGGATAGTGGCAACTCGGCACAATATCCTGGCTACAAGACCTGGCTAAATGGAAAGCTTCATTTTAGAATGGCTAATGTGGGGTACGTTGTGGATCACAAGTCCCAGATTGTAACTCCACTGACTGTACAAAACAAAAGCCACGTGATCATCTCTCAGACAGCAGGTAATATTTCTTATCCAGGTGGAAGTTTAGATGGGGTTTCTATAACCACAAAGTCAGGTTTGTCATCAAAGAAAAAAGTTGTCCGTGCTCACCACATTGCAGAAAAAAATAAAGAAATTGCCCAGCTATTATCTACCCACAATGATCAGATGGTACCAGAAAAGGATGAAAGTTCACAGGAGGGAGATTCAGAGAAAAAGAGAAAATTGGCTCGAATGGAAGCATTGAGGCAGAAGCAAGGTGTCGACAACAAATTCAATACAGTTATGGCTTTTAAAACAGAAAAACAAGAGAGAATGAAGGACTACAAAACTCTCGAGATTTATAGACTACAAACAAAAAAAGATGGCATTTTGAACATGTTGAGCCAGTCTATCTCAACCGAACATGTCATTCACCCTTCCTTTGGAACATCAGAATTCTTCGAATTTGTTCTTAAAAACCCGTTGAATGTACAACAGACTATCACAATAGAACATGAAGATTCCGATTTAAGGGTAATTACCGATGCTAGGGAGTGGCGATATTTCAAGCAGCTTAATCATGTAATGACACAGGTTGAAGAGGATATGTTCATCAAGGACAGCTCCTCACAATACCCTCAGGTTTTCCTTCGTCCAAAAGAAACTGTTCAAATTCCTTTTAAATATCTAAGCTACACTGCGGAACACACAGCACAGCCGCAGGGTCCTTCTGATCCCTATAAACCCAAAAAGGATCAAAGTTTAAAGAAAACTCTCCAGCCAATGCAGACAAGATATGCTAGAATACTCTTCAAAGGAGAAGACAGCAAAGCTGTCTCAATTTTGCACCTGAAAATCGAACCTCAGCCTCATGTAGTAAATCAAACCTTCCGATTCTACCACCCAGAACAGTCATTCTTTAAAAAGTCTATTCGACTACCAGGTTCACTAAGCATTTCTACGCCTTCGATGGGAGGACCTGGTACAATGCAGTTTTATGTCCGATGTAGTGACAGTAATGTGATTTCAGAGTGCAAACCCACACAGAGTGGAGAACCTGTAGATGTTTTCATAAAGGCAGCTTTGGCAGCATCGCCCCAAATAAAACACTTCTATGTCTGCATTTACTCTGATGCTTTCTTGACTCGTCCTGCACAAGTATGGCAGCTCTATATTCATGCCTTACAGAAAGTTGATGTTTCATGTGTAGAAGGTCAAACCAGCAGGTTTAATTTGCTCCTAAGAGGTACCCAAGCATCACGTCTAGTCCGCAGTTTCTCATCAAATCCAAGGGAAATGCAGCTCTATCCATCAGAGCAGTTCTTATTAGCAGCCGGAGCCGTTCATGAATTAAGTGTGGCAGTTCGCCCAATGAAAGAAGGCACCAAGCAGTTCCATTTAAATGTAATAGATGTTGAGTGTCATCAGTTGGTCCGAACTTGGCTCATCTCTGTCAGCTGCCAGCCACCAAGCATTTCTAGAGCCTTCGAACTGCAGCTGCCAGTAGGTGGAGGAAAAGGGAGCAACAAGAAAATCACCTACACAAATCCTTATCCACACAGAAGAGAATATCACACCTTGTCCAGCAGGGAGGATTTACTGCAGTTCAGAGAAAACCATTTCATTGTAGAGGGAGGGGAGACCTATACCATTGGATTGAAATTCATTCCCATGATGAAACCAGGAGTTGCTGAAATTCTGGTATTCATTAATGATGAGGATGATAAAAATGAAGAAACCTTCAAAATCACTGCTACTTACATGTAATGAATGTTGATGATATTCGATTCTAAGCATGTTTATTGATATTATGGCATTTTACATGTTATTGTACATATGTTATAAATAAGTTTCTGAAGAGCTCTATGAATGTTGATGCATTTAAGGAAAAATTTATAGAACTAAATCAATAGATATAAAATTTCATTTGTGGAAAAAAGATAGATTTTCTGTTCCTCTGTTTCATTATTACTTCATGTGGAAAGTTGTGAAAAAACTCTGTATTGAATTATTTTATGAGAAATTGAGTATTAGGTATTGATGTTTAAAATAGTTTTGTATTATTTTTAAAGTACATGTATATTTAATGGTATGTTTTGATGTTTAAGTTTAGTGCTTCAGCGATGTTTAAACTGTTAATTTTATGTTTTATGTAGTATATTTTATGTATTTATTTATTTATTTTATTAATTTTTTTTTTTTTTTTTTAATTTTTTTTGAAAATATAGTTGATGTAGATTTATTTATTCATTAAGAATTTTATAGTAAAAGATGTAGAAATCAAAAATGTGCTATTAAGTATATTTAAAGATGTTAAATGTTCGACATTTTTCCATGAAATTTTGTTTTGTTACGTTTGATTTGGAATATACTAAGGAACGACTTGTCCAGTACCGGTGCTCCGCAAGCATGGCGAACAACGAAGATGACGCTCAAATCGAAGTGGAAGATGATGCCAATGAAATCAAGACCAAAAAGCACGATTCGGGTGCAAGGGATCTTGAAAAAGTTACAGACTATGTTGAAGAAAAGGAAATATCAGCACAAAGTATCGGAGACGCAATGAAAGCAATGAGTGACAGGAAAACAAAAGAGAGGGCGAAGAAACAGGAAAGGGAACGTGAGCTAGCAAAAGTTAAGATAAACAAAGAAGATGTAGACTTAATTGTGTCGGAAATGGAAATAACAAGACAAATTGCGGAACGGAAATTACGGGAACACAACGGAGATGTCGTGGAGGCGTTGGTTGCTTTGACGAACTGATGTGTGTGAAGCGTTTTTTCTTTCTTTATTTTCCACTTCAAATTATTTGTTCTTTAGTGAAAGCTAGACTAATGTACCACGGGAGGATGTGACTATAGGTTGCAGATTTCTGAAACGACTGGTCAAACATTCAAACAGATGTATTCACGCAATTATAAATTGTTAAAATTGTGATTTATTCATGTGTAGACTTGTCTTCTATTATTTATTAATATGCAAAATAAAGCTAGAAAATGCTGTATGTGCTGGTTAGTGTGTCATGGTTTTTTCTATATAGCTCAAAGATGGGCAATTTGGAATGGAATTTTTATGTGTATTGAGTAGAACTAGATTTATTTCTAATTCAGAGCCCGAACAGGGCATATAAGAATTACTTGCAGATAATGATGAAACGATTGTCGCTGACAATCGATTGTGACCATTTTTGGCTCTTCGGATTCCGATTATCGATTCTATTTTTCATAATCGATTGTTGCCTGTACACTATTTAATATCTAATCCGAGATTCATCTGACTTGCTCCCGCTTTTATATCGAAACATGTGCGGGGGAGAGTAAGAGTGGACTCCACATTGAAAATTGGGAATTCAATTACACCAGCTAGTGTGTATACTGCACATATCCATAAAACTAAATAGAAATTACTCCAAAAATAATAAACATAATTATTAACTACATGTAAATATTGATCGAAACAGTTCTTCCAATTATGATCGATTATGAAATTTTCCCAATTTTTCAACACGACTGGCAGAAAGAAAGAACTGCATTTATTTATTCTAGTTTACAGAACACAAAATATATATGAGCATTGGGAATATAGGGCCTTATTTTGGCCCCCTACAGACAGCCCTTAAAAATCCCTGGTCACATGACAGGCATAATATCCACTGAGCTAACTAGATATAAAAAAAAATTGAACATAATATGCACGTTACAAGGTTATGTAGGGCGTTTTTATTGAGCCATGAGTTGTAAAACTTTACTTGAGGTAGTATTGGCCATCATCAAGCTGTGACTTTTTTACATGGTATGAGTAAATGCATCTTCGCTCACCAAGGGTGATCCGCTCTGCTTCTCATTTGTTGTAGAGAAGCGGATCATAAACCCTTGGCTAGCGAAGATGAGTAAATGATCCTAGTAAAAATATCCGACAAATTGTAGATAGACAAACCAAGAGCTCTGCATGTAAAATATTTCCCCCAAGTTTTAACGGCCTGTAAATATTTTAAACATTTAAGAAAATAAACGAGGCCCATGGGCCACATCACTCACATAAGTCACCTTGTCCCATATTTTAAGATTTTTCCTATAACTTTCATCCTATTGTGGCCCCAATCTACCCCCAGGGGCCGTGATTTTTACAAACTTGAATTTGCATTATGTCGGGAAGCTTTCATATGTAAACTTCTGGCCAAGTGATTTTTCAGATTTTCCTTATGTGTTTGTGTGCAAAACTTTGATCTCCTACTGTGGCCCCACCCTACCATTGGGCATATTTCTCAACTCACCTGATTTTGTTGGGTTACGCCCGATTTTTCAATTATTTTTTTGACCCAGCGGGTCATACCTTTCATGGAAAGGGTTTATATAGGCGTTGTTCCTGCTGCCTAATCCTATTTATGTATGCATTTTCTTTATATACATGAATAAAAAAACTGTTGAAATCATACCTTTCACCCGATTTCCGGATTAGTTCGCGCGTATAATTTCCAGTTTGCAACACGCACTTGGATCTATGTAAATAATGCTGATGGTTATGTACATTACAGATAAGTTGACAATTATCTGGGAGTTTTGGCCAATCGGGTGTTGAAGTCATTATGTAGAATGGCTTCCACCAAGAAGAGATCCTTATATCAGGGCCAGCAGACACGCCAACAAAATGAAACTGATACTTGTGTATCTAATAACAAATTTGGGAAAATGACTTCATGGGTAAAAAAAAAAGCCATTGAGGACAGCATATGAAGCTTATTGTCCGTTGTGTAACTCGCACTATTGGGTCTGGAGCTAATATTATCTGACAAAACTTAAAATCATGTAAAATACTTCTTATAATTTAATTTAAAGGAGTAATTGGTTAATCAATCTGTGTCCTTTTAATATTGTCCATCTTCATCAGTCTTGAAAATGTGCCACTGTCAGTTGCAAATGCTTCTCTTCAATAAATTAGTCAATCTAATTAAAATTAGATCTTTGATCCGCTCATGCAATCGCTACTTAGCGAATGCATGAGCAGATCAAAGATCTAATTTTAATTAGATTGTTAATTAGTATACAATACACAAACTGTTGTAAATATTTTTGAAATATAAACATTTATATCACATATAATCCTAGTAAATATGGCATTACGCATTTTGACCAGATCTTTTGCTTTCCAAACAGGGTCATGACCTCTTTTTACATGTTGGAGGTTGGCAACTATGCCCCTGGGGGGCATGAGTTTAACAAACTTTAATCTGCACTATGTCGGGAAGCTTTCATTTAAACTTTTCTTGCCCAATGGTTCTTAAGAAGATTTTCCCTATATATTTGTATGTAAAACTTGATCCCCTATTGTGGCCCTGTCCTACCCCAGGGGATAATGATTTTAACAAACTTAAATCTGCAAAATGTCAGGAAGCTGAGATGTAATTTCTACTTTCCTGGCCCAGTGGTTCTTGAGAGGAAGATTTTCCTTACATATTTGTATGTAAAACTTTGATCCCCTATTGTGGCCCCATCCATCCCTAGGGGGTCATGATTTTAACAAACTTGAATCTGCACTATGCCAGAAAGCTTTCATGAAAATTTCAGGTCTTCTGGCCCAGTGGTTCTCGAGAAGATTTTTAAATGACCCCACCCTATACTTATTATATTCCTTTTGCAGGGGGCATGACCATTCATTTGAACAAGTTTGAAAGCCCTTCACCGAAGGATGCTTTTTGCCAAGTTTGGTTGAAATTGCCCCTGTGGTTCTGGAGAAAAAGTCAAAAATGTAAAAAGTTCACAGACGGACAATAGGCGATCAAAAAAGCTCACTTGAGCTAAAAATTTCGAGAATCAAAATCTTTAATGCACGCCTTAAGTTATTTACAAAGGCCCTAGCCTTAAAACCATGTCCTTTAACTTTGGTATCTTGAACACCGAAATCTCGAATACCATGGTTATGTCAATGTAATTCGGAAATCCCAGCCACTTATCTTTTTAGACTATTTTACTTCTTACCATAATGGGAGTGCACAAAGTTCAATGTAATCTAGTTCAACAGAGTCAGCTTGATCTTATGGAGCACCAAATTGATATAAACTTGAATAATTGAAGATATATTTAATTGAATTGATAATTAAGAGCAATGATTTATTTGATGCAGGCATTAATTCAGTTGGTGAAAGCAATAATTGATTTGATGAGAGCAATGATCAACTTCATGCCCACATAATAATTCAATTAGTGCTCTCATCAATTCAATTGCTACACACGTTAATGTAGTGGAATTATTGCTCGCAAAATTTAGTTTGGATCTCGGTGTAAATGATATGAGGATCTCTTTAATTCAGTTGAAGATATCTATATTTACAATGCTATAGAGCAAGAATTAATGTGCCCATCAAGTCTTTGAAAGAGGGCAAGAGATCATCGATTCAATTGTGGATAGGCTGAAGATATATCTAACTATATAAAAGTTATTGTACACCTCAATAACTGAGTTAATGATATCGTTAATTCAATTAAAGAGAGCAATTCAATTATTGTGAAAGAAAAGTGTGCCTGCATGGGCCATAACTAAAAAAAAAAAAAAAAAAAAAATTTGGTCATCTTTCTTGGTAAAATACCATGGTCACTGGGAAAAGTCTATGCCATTATTTAGGGACAAAGATTTATAAATGTTAGATTTACCCAAGATCAATAGAAAACTTAACTACAGATGGGTCTAGACTAAAGACATGTGGACAAGGTCATTAATCCTTATACAAGCAGCTTAATGATAGAATGCGTACACAATACAAAGCTTGCTTGTCATCTATGCATATTGCCAATGCCATTTAAACAAAGTCACTGAGAATGGTGTCTTGACCCTCCATCAAGATCATTCATAAAAGGTAATCAAAATCAGAGTCATTGTTCAGCCCCATCTATAATCACCAATGTGTAAATAAATTGAGTTACTGCAGTAATATAGATATAACCACAAATTCATTAATGAAGTGAAAACAGATCTCAATTTTCATTTACAAACAACAGAGTTCACAGCTAGTACTCATTCACTTAAAAGGTAACAAATCTTTTTTTTTTTATAATTCTTTATTACACAACTGTCAATTGTTTCATTCAAAGCATGATAGATTATGTTGTTATCTCTAAATGAATTTGCACATGCCCTAAGTTGTTCATGTATTTTTCTAAAACATATTTATATGAGAAATGTTGATGGAGTAACTTCAAAACATGCTTCTACTGCCACAGAATTCTGTGCTGAAACAAGTACTGTTAAGAAATGTTTGAACAAAAAAATTGATTTCAAAAATGAAATGTGAATCACAATTTCTATTTGCAAGTCGCATGAAAATTGGGAATCTCATATAACATAAATATTATGTTAATAAATATTAGTTTTAACTAATGCACCATTACATTGAATATACAAAATAGCACAATACTGCCAAGGTGTGCAGCAGGAAGTACTAGGGACACAGCTCACAAAACTATAGCATGTGTTTTTATCTTATGAAATGGGAACTTTAATCCACCTATGGTCATTTATTGAACAGTAAATGTTATTCATATGATGTACTTAGGTGTTTTTGAGAGAAATATACATATATACTGTTTAATCATATCCATCTCATATTATTTCAACATCAAGGATTGCTGGATATTTTCTGTTAAAAATATGAATTTTTTTTTCCTAATACAAGATTTCAACTTGAAACTGACATTGAATATTTTTAAAGCTACTCCTCTGCAGATTTATTTCATCTTTTAATGCACCAAGAGAACCTTTGCTTGATCTGTGGTGAGACAGTCTCTATTTAATTAACACTTTATGTACACATTGCACAGATAGAGTCAAGCATAATTCATGATCTCAGCAGTCTATAGACCTCCATGAAACATCCGGTGAATTCCCCTGCATTCCGACATCTCCAGTTACTCGCTGCTCAGTCTGATTCCGATCTCAGGGTCAAGGATGATGTTGAACTAGTTGATGAGGCTGTAAAAGTAATGATAAAGTATAAAATTTTACACATCCAACTCCAAGCACTTCTCTTGTGATCTATACTACTAAATATATATGCAATCATTTTATGGCATTAGTTTGTATCATACATCTAGTGGACCCTGCTGCTTTTCAATTTCTTAAAAGAGCCATTGTGACATTGACCTTTAACCTAGCACTAAAAAGTTTGTGTCCTTCATTTGTCATAACTTATAAGTACCTCCATATCAAAATTGAAGTCTAATCAAGGCAATGACCTTGAATTTTTTCTGACCATTAATCATTTACAATGTCCCAAAGTCATTCCATTAATTGTTTACATACTGAACATAAAGTCTGTTAAAAACAAGAGGCACTGTGAGCAATGCTCACTAAGAATACCCCCCGCTTACCCCAATCTCCCAAAGGGTGTTGGTAATAGGTATAAACTACCTCTTTTCTGAGTGTAAAAAACAAATGGCATGACAAACCGAACCATATTGCTACTTCGATGTCCAGTGCGCGTGACCTTTGACCTTTTGACCCCAAAATCGATAGGGAACATCTTCATCCCATGGGTAGTCCATATGTATGATATGGTGACTGTAGGTGGAAAGGATAACGCTTTAGAGCCTGGAAACCATATTGCTACTTCGATGTCCAGTGCGCTTGACCTTTGACCTTTTGACCCCAAAATCGATAGGGAATATCTTCATCCCATGGGTAGTCCATATGTATGATATGGTGACGGTAGGTGGAAAGGATAACGCTTTAGAGCCCGGAAACCATATTGCTACTTCGATGTCCAGTGCGCTTGACCTTTGGACCTCAAAATCGATAGGGAACATCTTCATCCCATGGGTAGTCCATATATATGATATGGTGACAGTAGGTGGAAAGGATAATGCTTTAGAGCCCGGAAACTATTGCGTCTACAGACGGATGGACGGACAGACAGACAACCCGATTCCAGTATACCCCCCCCCCCCCCCCCCAACAACTTGTTGTAGGGGGTATAATTACACAAGTTATCACATCACAATGTCCCAAAGTCATTCCATCAATGGGCTCTTGACCTATAGACCTTAAAAATTCTTTTCAAAAATGGTCCCCTTGCATACTGAATATGAATTCTGTAGGTTATGAAATAGTCTCAGTATCATGTTCCAAATAAAGGAGTGTTTATGGTCAGGTGGAGTGCTATAGGGCTTGCACATCCAGGATGCTGGGTTATGTTTAACTGATAACTGTATAAAAGTACCGTATAAGCAGAATTTTTAGCAAGGATTTAATTTTAGCATTGTTAGCAAAAGTGATGAGGTTGCTAAAATAGAATATCGCTAACAATTTATTCCATACAGGAAATAGTAGTTATCTTTCCTGGAATTATAAAGTCTCTAAAATTAGCTCTCGCTAAATATATATACCCATTTTAAAGGGAAAATCACTAAATTTGTGTCTCGCTAAAAATTCCACTATTATGGCTTTCTGATTCCAAATAAAACATCCTATATTGTTTTAAAATTACAGTATACGTATTATCAATAGGACTGCTCAACTCTAACTGTAATACACCTCCTGCCCACAACCATTCCTGAACATGCTGCATTATGAATCATCTCCCAAGGTACCTATGATCTAAATAAATTTCATGTTTGATGATCTTAAATCCCTAGACATAAAAATTTTGTCAGATTTAGAGATTCAAATGCCCCACCAGATATATGACCTGTTAAGTCTCTAAATAATAAAAAGATACATTAAAGTCTCAATAATTCAAAATCAACATTCTTGACTTGGACATTACCATCTGTCTCTGGTCCAATAACGCTCCCATCTGACTCCTCTCTCTTCAAACTTCCTGCTGTCAAGGAACTGTCATCTGGCCTAAAATATAAATAATCATGTGTAATGTAATGAATAAAGTGTTATGTAGTGAATGAAGTGTAATGTAACAAATAAAATGTAGTGAATCAAGTGTTGAGAAAGTCAAGTGGAATGTAATGAACCAAATGTTATGTAATACATAAAGTGCTATGTAAAACAAGATGTGTTTGAGAAACATTGATGCCCCTGGATTACAACAAAGTGGAACCAGGTCAAAGTTAAGGTCACAAGGTCAAAGAGTTTGGTGTCAATGGAAAGGTCTTGCCACAAGAAATACACAGACCAAATATAAAAGCTCTACCTCCCATGTTGTAAAAGATATACTTAACTAAGATATTTCTAATGGTCAGCAAAAATTTTAATGTCATTTGTTGAGTTACAAGAGAGATACAGAGCTTTCAATTCTTTCTTATGTAAACAAAGCTCGTAAAATGTTTTTGTTTACATAGATTAAATATACTAGTAAAAGTTTTGTTTAAAGCAGATTTTTCAATTTACAAGTTAATTCTGAAAACAATTAAACAGTTTCTAGTGTTTACTTCAAGAAATAAAACAGATCACCAACACATCATGCGAATGCTGGGTGAATTTTATTTGGTTGACCTATTTTGACCTTAGGGCGGACATCATCAGAACAATTTTACATGAAATGCATTTACTAAAGCAAAAAATACGGCTGATGTTGCTATAAACAATCAAAAATCCGGAGATGTGTACATAATGCAGAGTTGCTTAACAACGCAAATACATACAATATTATTAGCTGGTTTACATTGTTTTCCAGTGTTTGTCACATCTCATTTTGTTTTAAACATGATATTTTCTATTAAGCAAGCTATATGTAAACAAAAATATGGTACGAGCTTTGTTTACATAACAAAGAATCATGAGTGCTATACCTCTCATGTAACTTAACAACTAACATTAAAATTTTTGCTGATCATTAGAAATACCCTAGTAAGCATTGTAAACATTAACAAGAGGCCCAAGGACCACATCGCTCACCTGAGTTACCTTGGCCCATATCTGAAGACTTTCCATATATATTTGCATGTAAAACCTTAGTCCATATTGTGGCCCCAACCTACCCCTGGAGGCCATGATTTTTACAAACTTGAATCTGCACTATGTCAGGAAGCTTTCATGTAAATCTCAGCTCTTCTGGCTCATTGGTTCTTGAGAAGATGAAATTTAAATATTTTCTTTATTTATTCTCAAGTAAAACTTTGATCCCCTATTGTGGCCCAATCTACCCCCGGGGGCCATGGTTTGAACAAACTTGAATCTGCACTATGTCAGGAAGCTTTCATGTAAATCTCAGCTCTTCTGGCTCATTGGCTCTTGAGAAGAAGATTTTTAAAGATTTTCCCTATATATTTGTATGTAAAACTTTGATCCCCTATTGGGGCCCCAATCTACCCCCGGGGACCATGATTTGAACAAACTTAAATCTGCACTATGTCAGGAACCTTTCATGAAAATTTCAGCTCCTCTGGCCCAGTGGTTCTTGAGAAGAAGATTTTTAAATGACCCCACCCTATTTTTGCATTTTTGTGATTATCTCCTCTTTGAAGGGGGGTATGGCCCTTTATTTGAAACTTGAAAACCCTTTACCCAAGAATGCTTTTGGCCAAGTTTGGTTATAATTGGCCCTTAGTTCTTGAGAAGAAGATGAAAATGTGATAAGTTTACGACGACAACAGACAACGGACAAATTTTGATCAGAAGAGCTAATAATGTGGAAAATAAAATGTGAAAATTTTCAGTTGAAATGGTGTCCATGCCCCTTTAATATTTACAACAGAATTAAGAAAGCAATCTGCAAATAACATGACAAACAATTTCTTGCCTGTGCTTCTTTGTCATGCCTTCATTTGAGGACTCGTCATGATCAACTTTGCGTTTTTCTGACTGGGGTGTATCTGCATCCTCTCTTACACGTTGTTGTTGTATTCGCCAGTCTACCGCTCTCAGGATGTTCTCTGAATCCTTGGGGCTTGTCTGCCAACACAAGTCAAAACGCATGCATCTAAACGAACTTTACTTCTTTCATATCATTTACAAATTATCTTCAATTGTAATACTTAGCTATCTCCTCAATAGCCATTTCAAACCCCATCTTTGCTAAGAAAGTCTTCAGAGATTTACCATTATAAAGAACACCTTGATGTCGTTAGTGACTTACCATTATAAGGAACACCTTGATGTCATCAGACTTACCATTATAAGGAACACCTTGATGTTGTTAATGACTTACCATTATAAGGAACACCTTGATGCCTTCACTGACTTACCATTACAAGGAACACCTTGATGTCGTTAATGACTTACCATTATAAGGAACACCTTGATGTTGTTAATGACTTACCATTATAAGGAACACCTTGATGTTGTCAGTGACTTACCATTATAAGGAACACCGTGATGTTGTTAATGACTTACCATTATAAGGAACACCTTGATGCCTTCACTGACTTACCATTACAAGGAACACCTTGATGTCATCAATGACTTACCATTATAAGGAACACCTTGATGTTGTTAGTGACTTACCATTATAAGGAACACCTTGATGCCTTCACTGACTTACCATTACAAGGAACACCTTGATGTTGTTAATGACTTACCATTATAAGGAACACCTTGATGTTGTTAATGATTTACCATTATAAGGAACACCTTGATGTTGTTAGTGACTTACCATTATAAGGAACACCTTGATGTCGTTAGTGACTTACCATTATAAGGAACACCTTGATGCCTTCACTGACTTACCATTACAAGGAACACCTTGATGTCATTAATGACTTACCATTATAAGGAACACCTTGATGCCTTCAGAGACTTACCATTATAAGGAACACCTTGATGTTGTTAATGACTTACCATCATAAGGAACACCTTGATGTTGTTAGTGACTTACCATTATAAGGAACACCTTGATGCCTTCACTGACTTACCATTACAAGGAACACCTTGATGTCGTTAATGACTTACCATTATAAGGAACACCTTGATGTTGTCAGTGACTTACCATTTTAAGGAACACCTTGATGTCGTTAGTGACTTACCATTATAAGGAACACCTTGATGCCTTCAGTGACTTACCATTATAAGGAACACCTTGATGCCTTCAGAGACTTACCATTATAAGGAACACCTTGATGTCGTTAATGACTTACCATTACAAGGAACACCTTGATGCCTTCACTGACTTACCATTACAAGGAACACCTTGATGTTGTTAATGACTTACCATTATAAGGAACACCTTGATGTTGTTAATGACTTACCATTATAAGGAACACCTTGATGTTGTTAGTGACTTACCATTATAAGGAACACCTTGATGTCGTTAGTGACTTACCATTATAAGGAACACCTTGATGCCTTCACTGACTTACCATTACAAGGAACACCTTGATGTCATTAATGACTTACCATTATAAGGAACACCTTGATGCCTTCAGAGACTTACCATTATAAGGAACACCTTGATGTTGTTAATGACTTACCATCATAAGGAACACCTTGATGTTGTTAGTGACTTACCATTATAAGGAACACCTTGATGCCTTCACTGACTTACCATTACAAGGAACACCTTGATGTCGTTAATGACTTACCATTATAAGGAACACCTTGATGTTGTCAGTGACTTACCATTTTAAGGAACACCTTGATGTCGTTAGTGACTTACCATTATAAGGAACACCTTGATGTTGTCAGTGACTTACCATTATAAGGAACACCTTGATGCCTTCAGAGACTTACCATTATAAGGAACACCTTGATGTCGTTAATGACTTACCATTACAAGGAACACCTTGATGTCGTTAATGACTTACCATTATAAGGAACACCTTGATGTCGTTAATGACTTACCATTATAAGGAAGACCTTGATGTCGTTAGTGACTTACCATTATAAGGAAGACCTTGATGTTGTTAGTGACTTACCATTATAAGGAACACCTTGATGCCTTCACTGACTTACCATTACAAGGAACACCTTGATGTCGTTAATGACTTACCATTATAAGGAACACCTTGATGTTGTCAGTGACTTACCATTTTAAGGAACACCTTGATGTCGTTAGTGACTTACCATTATAAGGAACACCTTGATGTTGTTAATGACTTACCATTATAAGGAACACCTTGATGTTGTTAATGACTTACCATCATAAGGAACACCTTGATGTTGTTAGTGACTTACCATTATAAGGAACACCTTGATGCCTTCACTGACTTACCATTACAAGGAATACCTTGATGTCGTTAATGACTTACCATTATAAGGAACACCTTGATGTTGTCAGTGACTTACCATTTTAAGGAACACCTTGATGTCGTTAGTGACTTACCATTATAAGGAACACCTTGATGTTGTCAGTGACTTACCATTATAAGGAACACCTTGATGTTGTTAATGACTTACCATTATAAGGAACACCTTGATGCCTTCAGCTCCATCTGTAGCTGTGATTCTGACACTCTTGTTACTAGCTCTTTCTATTGTCATGCCTGGCCATATCTTGGTATTTAGTATAACTCTAAGGCTACCATGAGTTCTCATCACTATGTACAAAATAAAAATATACAAATGTACCAGTTTCTCAACAACTACTCTGAAAATTCAATGAATTTTTAAATTGTTGAGTTGGAATCAAATATTTAACAAATCATTGAACTTTAGCTGCACTCCTCTTCATGGTATGGTGTAGGCGGTTTCAAGTCTAACATATAATTTACCATAAAATCAATATAAATGAATATATGACATAAAAAGCGTGCTAATTTAGAAAAATGTCAACTCTTCCCCTGCCCTGAAAATTAAGAGCATCACCCACCTGCCCCAGTTTCACCATGATGATGCTAAAAACCAAGTAATTTGCAATGTGACATTTTCTAAAATATCTAATAATTTTCATTTAATTTGACTATTCTGACAAGCAGATGTTAATTGGATTCCCTACCCAGTCTTGACTGGAACTCTGTGGGGGAAGGTGATATCAGATCATTCAACCTCAGCAGGCCCCTGCCACGTTCCACCCAGTTCTGACCATGGGATTCAAACACAAACAACTTCCCTGTGGCCTAAAAGAATGAATACACAATGAAAAACAAACTGTTACACAATTCAATGTTCAATATTTCTCATGTTATTGTCTTGGTTATCAAATAAAACATTTTAAAAAATTGTTGTGCGTTTCCTTAATATGAAGAGGTTTCTTTAGATTAACACATAATCCATTGTAAAAGTCCGGATTACATTAAAAGTAATTGCATATATCTTCAAATTCATTTAAAAAACATGATGTGTTTGTATTTTACAGTATGCATCCATAATGTTCATAGAAATCTATGTCCCTCAAAGGTGACAAAGTTCAAGCATATATTGTGTTAAACATCTGACTAAATCAGTGACATTTCAGAGAAATATACATTTGAGCTGATTCAGTTTACAAACTGATGTTCACAAATATAGAGGTATCATAGGTTCAATTTGAAAATGCCCCTGGTAAAGTTAGTTTTAATATCTATAGTGGTCTCTTTTACTTTACTTCTGTGACTATTGTTTATCTGTTAGTTTACTTCTGTGACTATTGTTTATCTGTTAGTTTACTTCTGTGACTATTGTTTATCTGTTAGTTTACTTCTGTGACTATTGTTTACCTGTTAGTTTACCTGTGTGACTATTGTTTACCTGTTAGTTTACTTCTGTGACTATTGTTTATCTGTTAGTTTACTTCTGTGACTATTGTTTATTTGTTACTTTACTTCTGTGACCATTATTTATCTGTTAGTTTACTTCTGTGACTATTGTTTATTTGTAACTTTACTTCTGTGACTATTGTTTACCTGTTAGTTTACTTCTGTGACTATTGTTTACCTGTTAGTTTACTCCTGTGACTGTTGTTTACCTGTTAGTTTACCTGTGTGACTATTGTTTACCTGTTAGTTTACATGTATGAATATTGTTTACCTGTTACTTTACTTCTGTGACTATTGTTTACCTGTTAGTTTACCTGTGTGACTATTGTTTACATGTTAGTTTACCTGTGTGACTATTGTTTATCTGTTAGTTTACTTCTGTGACTATTGTTTATTTGTTAGTTTACTTCTGTGACCATTATTTATCTGTTAGTTTACTTCTGTGACTATTGTTTATTTGTTACTTTACTTCTGTGACTATTGTTTACCTGTTAGTTTACCTGTGTGACTATTGTTTACCTGTTAGTTTACTTCTGTGACTATTGTTTATCTGTTAGTTTACTTCTGTGACTATTGTTTATCTGTTAGTTTACTTCTGTGACTATTGTTTATCTGTTAGTTTACTTCTGTGACTATTGTTTACCTGTTAGTTTACCTGTGTGACTATTGTTTACCTGTTAGTTTACTTCTGTGACTATTGTTTACCTGTTAGTTTACTTCTGTGACTATTGTTTATCTGTTAGTTTACTTCTAACACTAATGTGATTACTGTTTATTGTTAGTTTTCCAATTAAGTTTACATATAAAACAATTGTATAAAAGTTAAGTTTACATCTCTGACTATTGTTTTACTTGTTAGTTCACTTGCATGACTGCGGATCATTTACAATTCAATATACCTGTATGGCTATTGTTTACCTGCAAGACATTAGATTCTCCCTCCTCCCCAGTGACAACATCCACCTCTTTGTAATCTACATGCTTTTCTGTCCTAGCTTGGAATTCCCGGGCTGATTCCTCCAGAGTTAGAGCTTTATCTGCAACCATGCAAAACAACACCTAGCTGTGCTTATCACCAACATTTTTCATGTTTCTGTCATTAATCACTGTCTAGGACTAAATCATCAGTGTTTCTCTTGCACTACTAATGCCTTAATTCAGAACAATGAATGCTATTGAATGACATACATTTGCATCTGACCTAACTGTTCATAACAATAACCTGTTTAAACTCGTTTAATTTTTACCTGAAGGAGAAAGACATTCACTATTTGGATCTGCTTCTTTGTTTTCACCAGAAGGATCTGATTTGATCACTCTCTCCTCCAAATTTTGGCCAAATACAAATTCCTCTTTATTTTTCTCAGGAGACTTTGCAACACCCTGTGAATATATTGTCAAATCATCACCTCTAAAAACATACAGCAAACTTAAGTTGTTATCATCTTAAACTGATATGCTTTATATAAAATAATCTAATATTAAATTCTGATTTACAACTGCTGCCCATTTGAATTTAGATTTGCCGTTGCTCATTCTTAGCAATCAAAAGATTTAAAAGTGTAAAATGATTAAATCTATATCAGCAATGACTGCCATTAGTCGTCACTTAATGGTGAGCACATTAATTTCAATAGCCATGCCACACTCAACTTTATAGACCCAAACAATCAAAAGAGATGGATGTCTTATTCAGGGAATATCACCATTACACCTGGACAGGCAGCACATGTACTTATAGAATAAGAGTACCGCCAACAGTATATAATACGCCCATAAAAAGCTAATATAGGCTGTTTTTCTTACACCATGATTTGTAGAACTTGGCTTAAAGTAGTATCAGCAATCATCTGGGTGTGACATACTTTCTTTGCAAAGTACGTAAAAACAGACAAATCAATGAAATAATGTTCTCTATATATAATATTTTAACTTGGCATAAGATGTACAAAGTTTGATGATCAATCAGCCTCAACGGTTCAGTCTGTATCCTGCAACTACAACCTGACCTTGAGAAACAATAGGCATCCTTCATCTGGCATGTGTATGTGGAAGGTTTTCCTACTAAGTGATACTGCAACCTTGACTTTTGACCTTCAAAAATGAAAGGCCTCCTCCACTTGGCATAAGGAGTAAGTGTACCAAGTTTAACAGTCCTAGTCCTAATAGTACTCTCTGTACTCTGCATACAAGGTTTACCTATTAACTGATACTACAACCTTGACCTTTGACATCTATCCTGGAAAAATAAGCATCTTCCTCTCATTATGGTGATCAAATGTACCAAGTTGCAATATCCTAAAGCTTATGTTTGTTTCATGTTTTCCGCCACACTCAACAATTTTTCAGTTATCTAGTGGCACCCAGTTTTTATTCGTGGAAGAGAGAATCCAGATACGATGTACCTGTGAAGAGACCACCGATCTTCCGAAAGTAAACTGGGAAACTTTCTCACTTACCGGCGAGAGCGGGATTCGAACCCACGTCGACAGAGGTGAGAGGCCGTGTGATTTTGAGCGCGATGCTCTAACCACCAGGCCACAGAGGCCCCCTAGAGCTTATGGTTTGGTCTGTATCCTGCTTACAAGGTTTTCCTACTAAGTGATACTGCGATCTTGACCTCTGACCTTGAAAAACAATAGGCATCTTCCTCTCATTATGGTGAATAAATGTACCAAGTTGCAATATCTTGGAACTTATGGTTCGGTTTGCATCCTGCCTTCAATGTTTTCCTACTAAATGATACTGCAACCTTGACCTTTGACTTTTGACCTTGAAAAACAACAGGCATCTTCCTCTCCATCATGGTGATCAAATGTACCAAGCTGCAATATCCTGGAGCAAAGGGTTTAGTTTGTATCCTGCCTACAATGTTTTCCTATTAAGAAAAACTACGCCTTTGACTTCTGACTTTGAAAAAGAATAGGATCTTCCCCTTATCATAGTGATTAAATATGCCAAATTGTAATATCCTGGAGCTTACAATTCGGTTTGTATCCTGCCCACGTTTTCCTGCTAGGTTTTCTTACTAAGTGATTCTACGACCTTGACCTTTGATCTTGAAAAACAATAGGCATCTTCCTCTCATCATGGTGATCAAAAGTGCCAAGTGGTAAAATCCTGGAGCTTACAGTACAGTCTGTATCCTGCCCACAAGGTCCAAACAGACGGACGGACAATGCCATACCATAATACATCCCGTCTTCAAAGGATGAATAAAAAGCAGTCAAAGCTGCAAGATTAGGAAGTGAATGTTAAAAGTGTACTTACGGTAACACGCTCATTTAAATTTTGACCAAATATAAATGCTCCTGATTTTTCCTCATCTTTTGGAGATGATTCTGATTCTTGTCTGAAAAATACAGATTTTTTAAAAGATCCTTATTTCAAAATATTTATAATCAAAACAACAAGTTTGAAGAAAATCAATAAAACTGATGGATGCTTCCTAAAATGCATTTAACCAATGAACTACAACATGTACTTCAAGACAGATGACTCGGACAATGATCAATAACTGTTGAAAAATTGTTGAAATGAGGGGGGGGGGGGGGGGGGGGTCATATAAAAAGTATATGTTGAGTAATGTTACATCGACTTTTACAAAATGAAATTGAGTGACCTCTGCCTGAAAGCCATTTCCCTATTAATTATTTGTGTAATACATGATCAATATGTGCTCAAAAACTGTTGAAATACATGTATGGCATTTTTTCCTTACATAAGGTTTATGTTCTGAGTGACCTTGACCTTTCTAAAATGACCTTGATCCAAAAGTCCCTGTTTCAAGGAATGTTGGGATCAATTTCTTATGAAAGAGTTAGTGATCAATTATGATAAATTTCTGATGAAAGGGTTAGGAAATATGAGCTTGGGTGGACGGACAAACATGATGGCGAATATATGCTCCCCCAAAATTTTTCAGGGAGCATAAAAACATAAATGCCCCAGTTAGTAGTACAGCCTATTGTCCTGAGTCAGCAAATTCCTATCACAAGTAACACTAGAAAGGCCTTGTCAAATGGATGAAATTCATAATACAATCTATCTCATTTGCTTATTTTTTTATCATTCATGTCCCATTCAAGAATTTTTTACCCAGAATCACTCTTAGAGAAGTCACCAGCTATGACAATTTTGAAGAGTTTTAATTGTGGATCTAAAGTCAATTGGTCATCAACATATTGAATGAAAGGCTTTGTCACAAGACTTAAATACACATAATATAACTAAATATCAAAGCCTTCTCTGATCTATAGTTCAAAAGTGATTCAGTGTGATAAGTTCAATATTTTGATGAGTTGATCAAATGTCACAAACTATGGCACTCTTGGAAAGGATGACTCCCATCCAAACTACACACCTACCTGCAGTTCAAAAGTTATAATTAATGTAGAATTTGGATAAAAAGACCAACAATATAGCCTGCCATATGCCCCCAAATCTTCAGATTCAAAAGACATAAAATAGCCTACATGCACGTGCTAGTGATAATGTACTACATGTATCAACAACAAATAAACGATCTCTATCAATAAGTCTGTGAATGCCAAGTTCAGACTCAAACTAGAAACTTCAACGGAAAGAAAAGTACATATAATCAACAAACAACACTCCTTAACCCTGAAGTACGCATAATGTGTAACCACTTACAATCCACTCCTACAAGTATGACCTCCCAACCGATATGATAAGATAAGTTTATTCCAATTTTGGGCACAGAGGGCGTAACAGCAAGACAGCTTATAAAGAAGGAAATTTCCAAACAAAAAAAAGTTTACAACATTAACTAGAGATTACATGAGCTGCAAACTACATGTGGATGTAGCATGTGGGGGAAACGAGTACATACATATATGAATTGCAAATCAGGTGTATACACAAGTAGAGGGACAATATCAGTATTATACCAACATTTGAATAATAAACTATAATGATTTTTGCAGTTATAAAGCATCACTTTTTTCTGAAAGTTTTAACTAAATATTCACTCAATTTGACAATTACTGGTTTGTCTTCGGGCCATCATTAAAATTTTTTTTGTTTGATGTACTCCGACCCACATTTTTCAAGTCGGGTAGGTAGGTCGGTATTTTTTTTTGTTTTGAAAATCAGATTTACAAATTTAACTGATGTTTTCATTAAACACATAACGCTGCCAGACAGAATAGAGTTTAGAACATTCATTTTGTACACATTGTATATAATACACGTAAATCTTCCAATGTCTCCTAAAATTTACTCAGGACGTTTTGCATTCGTCACGGATGAGGACCTCTACAGTTGTTAATAAATAAATTAACACCCCTTTTTGTTACCACCGGTCGATTTCGACATTCATAATAGCAATCACTTAAACACTTTAATGTGATCCATGAATATCCAATTGAATTGCATGATGACAGCAATTTACAGTAAGTTTTAATATTACCCAATATAATTTTGATGCCGACTTTCCCGCATCGTTAAAATTGTTGTGACGATCGTGTTCCAGTTTAAGAGCAAAGTAAAAGTGCTGTTCACCTATTAAATCGTCATAACATTTAGATAATCCCATATCAAAATAATATGCGTGCCTTATCAAAAATATAGACCATCAACTTAAGCGCCGACTCGTGGTCCGCCATAATTTTGGTGTGCTATCCCACGTGATTTTTTATCTAAATAACTTGGCTTTCAAACTTTTGTACATAAATACGATCAGGCCTCGGTGGGGGAGTTCGTAGCTCCTTGTTCTATCTTGTTGGTAGATAATGTGGTAATTTGGAGCTGTGATGCGGTATATTTGATCGTTCACATAGAAAAGTGTTTGAAAAGTTCCCGGATTAACAAATGGTCATTATCAAAGTGAAAGTAGAACCGAAAGACGCCCTAAGGACATTTTGACATCAAGAATTCTGTAAAACAACTAGTCCAAATAATAAAAAAAAATGGCATCAAGTTTAATACTAATTCGAAGAATGTCTATTTTCCAGGGAGCAAATAAAAAAAAAATTAAAATTTCCAAGCGCAGAAAAAATGATCGGGTCGGGGCAAATTTCACGGGTTGGTCGGAGTACATCAAACAAATCAATTTTTATTTTAAGCCTCGTTAATCTACATGTCCCTACACGCCTTATGTACATGGCATCAACTCAAAAGTACCTTGCCAAGACCCTTTACTGGTAATTAGGAGAAAACTGATACATACCCATCTGATTTGGCAAGTGCAGCAGCAAAATAATTTTCCTGTGTAACTATCAGTTTCCGAGCTTTCGCTTTTGTAGGTTGATTAGAGTCACTTAATCCAGAAGCCTCCGTCTCTTTATCACTGTCTTTTTTAACTTCCACTTCACTTTTAACTCCTGAATCACCAGTGACCTTGCCGTCTTCACTGGGATCAAGGTCACTGCTGCCCGACTTCTCTTGATTTTCTTTCTCTTTGTTTTTCACATCACCCTCTTAAAAACACAATACATCTGAATGATACATCTAGATTTTAATTAAAACTATTTCAACATATAAGAAAATATATGGAAACTTATTTGAATATATGCAACAAGAAATTGTCATGAAAATATTCTTCTACTTAGAGCATGGGCAGAGTAATAATTTCCCTGTTCTGTATATTAAGTTAAATTCTAATATTCAGCAACAGTATAAAACAAGACATGTTCTTTTAAATATAACAAATGCCCCTGAAAGTGGCCATACTGATGAAAGACTTCACAGACAATAACATATTACATTAACACTATATGACTATTTTAGGCCTGCCCTAGAGGTTGCAAACTTAACAATACTGGTACCTCCCTTTCTGCTTTTCCTACATATGCATTTGGTTATTATACAGTATCAGAAAATTAAAGAAGTGTTTCAAATGATGAAGACAATAAATGACTGTGAAAATTTTGCATTTCATTTTCCTTACAGATATGCAGTTGTACACAAGATTTTTTTAATTTTGGTAAATTTTTGGCAGTTTTTGCTCCGCCCTTATAGTCCATGAGGTACAGGAGTCCTGAAATTTACAATTTATGTCCCCCTTGTCCCATAGATGATTCATATCAAATCTGAAAAGAATTGTATTGTTAGCAATCAAAAAGTTAAAAAATGTTCATTAGGCCAATTCAACTTAATTAGTAGATTATCATCCAGGATCACCAAAAAGTATGGGGCGGGTGGGATTTTATTTTATAATTTTTATTTTCTGAGAAAAATTTTAATGACAAGCAAATAATGCATCATTTAATGCCAGATGGATCTATGCTTATTTCACAGACGAATATGCTTATTTCACAGACGAATTCCAGGTTAAGCTTTAATTTAAAACACAGAAAGATATCAGACTTCTTCAAGATATGAAGCACATTAATCATTTCCTTTCATTTACGCCTGTAAGAAGGCGGGAAATTAAGGAAACCATAGTATGACTAATTTTCTTCACGTGGCTTTTCATGTTGCTATACCGGAAATGTAATAAGAAGTGTAAATACCGGAGTCGGACATGAAAATTTTCCGGAAATCACAAGCTCAATAAAATAAAAAAAATTCCGAGCAGGCCGATTTTTTAGGGGCGGGTGGAGATGATAATCTATTAATTAAGTTGAATTGGCCTTACACCGGTTCCGAGATATGTCCGAGTTATTTCCCTTTGGAGAACTCTTGTACATAGTAAGGCGCAAAACAATTTGTATACATGCGGGAGTGGGACAAATATTCATTACCACGCAAGTCATTAAGTTTCTCATATGCCGTTTGATCACCCAAATTCAAATGATACACAAAACTAATAAAGTGATAAGTATTTAGGGAGTAATCAAATACATGGAATTCTATTTTGCTGGTCGTACGGACCATATCTAGTATATTACTTGCAAGTATGACATTGTTTTTATGTTTCCACTTTAGTAAAACATTTCTTTCGATGGTATTTTGTATTTCCCACATTAGAGAAGCTGCTTTTAATACATTTTATCGTTTTCCTCACTGGTCCACTTTGTCCAACTTAGGCATTCAAAGTTCCACTAAATGTACCTCATACACAAAAGAGCTCATAGCTTGAAACTGCCGTATTGTTAACGTACAATGATGGATGCTGACTAATTTCAATAGGTTACCTGAGTGACTCAGGTGAGCTAATATATCAAGGTTAAAAACATTTATAAAATCACTTGATTTTCAAAATATGTAATACTGCTGGAGAAACCTTTATGAAAAACACATCAGTGATGAGATCTGTTTGCATCTTTGGAAACACAGGCTAATTAAAAGAAAACTACTTGAATGAAATTTGTACCTTTTTGTTTCAGATTCTGAACACAGAAAGAAAGAGGTGAAGGTCGTAATAATGATTTAGATGGACTGGAGCTCTCTGTCTGGTTCAACATGTCTGCAATAGAAAACGACATCAATGACCCAAAATTACTTCTCATGAAAAAAATAATAGTGCATCATTTACGATAGCTGTGAAAGTGATGGCAACCATTTTTTCCCCACAAAACCTCTCAATGGCATGGGAATATATATTAATGATTAATAAAACCATTAGAAGAGAAACCAATCAAAACTATGTTATATAACACTATTAGTGTGACAATATTCATTATCATTATTCAAAATTACTCCAAAATTATTTTTTTTATCCTCACATGAAATGCAGATCCTCATCTATATTCATGGATATTACAGACATGACAAACACTATATACCCGGCCATATTCAGAAAGGGGCAAACAAATTCTTTGTTAATTGGTCAAGGTCAAAAAATAATGTCCCAGTTGTATAGCTACCACTAATATGTATCAGTGTAAGAGTTTCCATAAAAAAAATTGTCAATAGTTGCTTTGAAACTGAGCTAAACACCGAAAAGGAAAAGTTAGGTCAAAGAAAATGTCAAGGTCAAAAAATATTGATGCAGTTGAATAGATGTCACCCATATGTATCAGCATAAGGGGTTTGATGAAAATATCTTGAATAGTTTCTTTGAAACTGAGCTAAATGGAAAGTATGGTGGAAGGACAGATGGAAGACGGACATGACAAACAATATATGCCCCGGCAATATTCATGGTGGAGCATAATAAAATCGTAACTTATTTATTACTTATTCAGCAGATAAGGATACCCTAAGTATCACAGAATTTTTTACCCCTCCAAAACATTTTATTGCAGAACAGTCACCCAGCTATTGAAGAAATTTGGAGTGTTTTTCTGCCTGGTAGCAGAAAAAGAAAACAGAGACAATTATTCAGAATATTCTCTGGAGCAACAAATTAAATTATTTGTTACACGATTGAAAAAGGCAACACTACTGCTACAAAACATTAATTAAAATCCAGTCCAAGAACATTAACAAAAGTACCATTCTGGCAATAAAACATATATAAAATAAAATAAAAAATGTTGGATCCGAACTTCAAAAAATACTACCCAAATCACCCCAGGAACATCCATTAAAGCTGGGCAGTATGACTCTGATGTGTGCAATAAAAAATCTTCAAAAAGCAGGTGATACAAGAAGATCAAAATCTAATCTTTAACTGTTTTACATTGTACCTACCCAGTTTAGATGGAGCAAGAATAGAGGACTTGTGTGGGCCACTGCCTTTGTTATCTAGGAAAGACAAGATTGCAGTGAGTAATAGTATCACATTTCAAGAAAGGGCTATTCATGTGAGTACTGCTAGAGAATTTACCTGTGCCACTTGAGGTTTGAGATTTTGAAAACACTGAACTAGAACTGAGTCTACTAGGAGCTATATACACTGCAAGAAGATTGTAAAACATTCTATTGTTATTAGTAAATCAACAGCAACTTGGTAAGTAAATCAAATATGAACAAATAAAGTGTCTGTTTAAAGTTACTATGCAAATCATGTTAAAGTATTGATGCATGTATAAGAACACCTACAAGTTAATACAATTCTAACTCTCCTGCAAATATGAGTCTAATGAGTACTTTGTCAATCCATATTTTATTTATGTTTGATATCCTTTTTTCCAAATCTAAAATGTCCCTTGCCATCAAAATTACTCTTTAACCATAAATCTAACTCAACAGTGTGAAAAAGATTAACTTCATAGCCCTAAACAGACACATTTATTCCTTTTACCCAAAATTTTACAGATAACTTAATAAAAACATTAACAAAATTTTTAAAAGTTAACTTCATGAGAACAGTGACAACATGCAAACCTGGGTGTGTATTAAATGTGGAGTGAGAAGAATTTGAAACAACATCTGATTTCAGCATGGGACGTGGCCCAAATGGGTTGGGCGGAACCACTCCTACAAATATATCATCAAGTCAATGACTACGAATCATTCTTAATATTCATTTTGAACCAAGTAGTTAACATTATCTACAAATACAGTAAAATATCTGTATCTCGAATATGGTTTATCTCAAATATCCCGCTTGAGTCGAAGTCGATCGCCGGTCCCGGCCGTTTTCCCTATATAAATGATTAAAAAAAACTTCTGATATTTTGAACACGGTAATCTCGAATACCCCGCTTATGTCGAAGTATTTTCAAGGTCCCATACCCTAAATTCACCAGGTTTATCTCGAAGTGCAGTTGATTTTCCGCTCTGCTTACCATACCAGGCGTCGTTAAGTCACACATTCACACCCGCAGCTACATCAATTATAATTATTGACCTCTAATCCATGCTCGCCTTTTCCGAGACCCAGGTCGCAATAAATGGTTCAACAGCTTGGGTGATTAATGAAGCCCTCCAACATTACGGCTAAAGTTCACCGCCAATTATGAACTAACACACCCGATTCCAGGGATGGTGTTTTGAATGACACACGCTCTATCATTAACATATGGGTTAGATAAACGCACAAAATCGTCGAAGTACGCTTGAAGGTAATGCTCTTAATAATGATAATGCATTTAATAACACACGCTTCATCATTAATACCAGTACCGAGTAAACATGAAAATTTATTTAATACACATTTAAACGTTTTTTTAAAGTCGAGCCTGGACATCAGTAAACTTAAAGTAAGCATACGTACAGGCACGATCATCTTAATTTTGAAACACATTGTGAATTCAATTGGATGTTTATATATATATATATATATATATATATATATATATATATATATATATATAAACGAAATGTTTGTCTTTGAAATTCCACAATATTAATTTATCAACTTGTATTAAACTATAAGAAACGGCAAGGGGGTTGTTGTTTATAATGCAAATCCCATACTATGCATCAAATATCCTCCTTCAAAAAAAAAATATCCAAGATCGATTTTGGATATCTCGAACCCCCGGATATCTCGAAGTTTTTTTTAGGTCCCTCGGACTTCGAGATAGAGATATTTTACTGTATTTAAAAACTGTCTGAGAACAAATTATAGCCTACTGATACATGTCTTTAAATGATCAAACTCATAGCAGCCAATGTCACAGAAGGGAAGATAAATTTTACTGATTTACTTCATGAATTCTAAAACAAAAAAATTCAAAAGAGGATTTGCTAATCTTACAGGCCTGCTTCAGGTAAAGATCTTAAATCTTTTAAATTAATGTCTATTGGCTACACATTAAAGTCTTTATACCATAATACAAGGAAGAAGTCTACTGTAATAACGTCCTGTCCAGAAAAATGTTTATGTTTAATGCTTAAAACTTACCATGAAATGATCCAGAACTACCGTCTTTGGTCTAAAAATAAAGTTTATTTATACAATGAAAGTGAAATGCATGTCTGGTAAATTCAAAAAATTGTGAGATTCAGAGAAGAATACACCTCTAAATTTCACTCTGTAAAATTCAATAGGTTAAACATACATGTATCAAGCTAGGTAAAATCAGTTCCTTAAATATGTTGACAAAATAAAAGTTCAGGAATTCGAAAATCTATTTCTGTGGATTGGCATATGATATTAAATAGGATGAAATCTTCAAGATTTACAATTTATACACACATATTCAGTAAAAATTAGTTTTCCAAAATACATTTTGACACAATTCTATACTTATTCAAGAGTACCGCACACGGTACAACATACGCCCGTTAGACCTCCAGTGCATTATCTGTATCCATGATGAGAAAATAGACCTCCAGTGCATTATCTGTATCCATGATGAAAAAAAGTCCAGGAAACACTTTGATCTACCTATTTGCCCTACACTAGGTCACGGTGCACCAATCAAGTTGAAATATGAACTGAATATGTATTTCTCTAAGACTTAAAGAGGGAGGTTATGACAAAATTGCAGGACAATGCATGTATTCATAACCAAAAAAAAAAACTGGAAAAGAAAAAAAGGGGAGTTTTCTACTAAGTGATACCATGACCTTGAAAAAAAATAGGCATCCTCCACTTGGCATAAGGTATATGTGTACCAAGCTGGACCATCCTAGCCCCAACAGTTCAGACTGTATCCTGTCTACAATGTTTTCCTACTAAGTGATACTATGACCTTGACCTTTGACTTAAAAGAACAAAAGGCTTCCTTCACTTAGCATGAGGCAAATGTGTACCAAGTCTGACGTACCTAGCCCCAATTGTTCAGTCCGTATTCTGTCGACAAGGTAATCCTATTAACTGATACTACAACCTTGACCTTTGACCTTGAAAAACAATAGGCATCCTCCAATACACAATTTCCGAGTTGCCCAATAGTTCTTTCCTTTTGTAGAACTCTTACGCATAGTGAGACGCAAAACATACTTACATACCCATGCGGAGGGTACAAATGCTATCGCTGCCTTCATATATTGCCTAAAGGATGATTATCGGACATCATGCAACCACGCAAACTGCTGGGGCACCCAATTTTAGTAAGTTTATGATTATTTGGTTATTTGGTAATAAAATAGCTCAAACAAAAATCAATAATCACTATCTTTCTTTGATTAAAAATATCACTAATGCTGAAGAGAAAATAAAAATAAATTCATGTTTGATTTAATGACCTAATTCAAACAAATAATATTCTTCATATGGTCAGTTTAATGAATACCACTGGCTGATATAAACAAAATTTATGCTTTCATAACTTTTATCCTTATTCACATAGCTAGTCTATAATATATGTACACACCATGTACCCACCAAAGCATTCAACAGAATACTGAATGTACCTCCATCAGAGAAGAGCTGAGATCTCAGAACTTGCGTATTGGCATAAGGTATATATGTACCAAGTTTGATGGTCCCAGCCCTAACGGTTCAGTCTGCATCCTGCTTACAAGATTTTTCCTACTAAGTGATACTTTGACTTCTGACCTCTTACCTTGAAGAACAAAAAGCGTCCTCCATTTGGCATTAGGAGTATGTGTACCAAGTGTAATGTACCTAGCCCGAATAGTTCAGTCTGTATTCTGCCTACAAAGTTTTCCTATCTACCGATACTATGTTCTTGACCTTTGACCTTGAAAAACAATAGGCAGCTTTCTCTCATCATGGTGATTAAATGCACCAAATTGTAAGATCCTAGACCCAACAGTTCGGTCTGTATTCTGCCAACAAGGTTTTCCTATTAACCGATACAACTTTGACCTTGAAAAACAATAGGCATGTTCCCAGAGTTCTTGAAAACTTTTTTTTCTCTGCAAGACATTTGGACTGGGAAATTTTGTCAGCCTGAACAATTTTGTGGAATTTTAAATAACTTACATAAAATTAAACAATGAATAGAAATTTAGTCAAATTCAATTCCATTGAAATTTGACTTTGTTTTAACTTTTCAAGCAAATCCTTAGTTTTTTTCATATTCCGACATCAAACATCGGTACTTATGTACGTTGATTTGCTGAATTTATGGTTTAACTCCATTTACTGACATTATGAATTATGATTTATTTGATACATGTATAAAATATAAACGAAGTGTCAATAACTCATTTATTCATGAATAAACTATTTCAAAACTAAATAATGGTTTTTTTTCCTCATCTTTAACATTGAAAATGGGCCACACTTGAAACTTAAAGGATTATTCTGCACGATAAATTAATAAATGATGTGTTCTTGGATTAATCTATATACAGAGAGAAAATCGGAAATCAAATACACCTCCAGTTTTAAGGTTGGAACCATTTTTTTCACAAACTAGTAAAAATGTTGTTTTATGGTCAAGGGGTGTCACCCTGGAAACATGTCTCAATAGAACACATATTTTGAGGTATATTTATTTTATTGCAATACTAAATGATAAAACTAAATAATACAATTGTGAAATAGCTTTACGTAATATTTTTTATAAGTTTGGTGTGAGATTGCTATTGCATGAAGTAACAGATGCCATGCCCCTTTCATCATATTTCAGGCATTCTCATAGTTTTTATCAGTGTTCTTAAAACCCGTGTGGTCCACGGTTTTGTTCATATTGTTGCATGTTTCTTGTTATTGTTTAGACTTAAGTGTTTTGTCTGTATATTTTACTTTATCAGCCACGAGGTTGCCATATTTGTTTGACTTTTATTGTATTTGCATTGTGACCATTGCGGAGTGGAAGTGATTTTCCAGTTCTAAAATTGATTTAACTGCAGCTATGATTTTTTGTCGGACAATTGGACTGCAACCAATTTATATCGGACATTTCGTTTTTGTTTTGTTTTTTGTCGGCAAAACCAACACTTTTCAAGAACTCTGTCTTTCTCTCATCATGGTAATCAAATGTACAAAGTTATAAGATCCTGGAGCTTTGCATACAAGGTCCGCAGAGATAGACAGACGGACAACGCTAAACCATAATACATCCCATCTTTGACGGGCGTGTAATTAGTATAAACCTGAGGTGTTTCCGAGGATTCTTTCTGTCCTCCACTGTCTTCTCTCTTATCATCTGAAGAATCTAAAACAGTGTTTAAAACACATTTTAATGATATATACAAGTAACAATATGCATGATGCAGTGATTTTTTAAAGACCCATTTTAGGTCCGAATATCGAACCTTTCCCTTCCCAACAATTAACAAATGTTTCGCAATTTAACTTGCACTTTTCCCAATAATAAAAACTGGCGAACATTGTATTTGTTAAAAAAGAAAGTTAAATATGTAAAATAAAAGAAGAATGACATCAATTTGTGTTTTGATCTCGTTTTATATGACATATTTAGTATATTTAAAATAATGTCTAGGTTTTCCCAATTTGATTAAAATGTTGTCAATTTTTCCGCATTTGAAAGCCACAGGACTCACTTGAAAAATCACTGATGTGTTGGCAAATCATGCTCCACAGTGTTTAATATCATCAGAAAAAGAAAACAACTTTCAGATTCTTAAATCTACAGTTAAAAAACTCCTGCTGAAGACTTCAGGACCTGAGATATATAATACATGCAAGTGCTTTCAAAAGTGGAACATTGCACTTAATTTTTATATATCCTGCAGAGCTGACAGGTGTTAATAAGCATAGGCTGGGACCAGAGATGACCAGTGTGCCTGTTATTGTTATGAAAACATCACAAACCCACCCCCTCAAATGTTTATTCAACAGTTAAAATGAAGATTGATGAAACAATACTTATAGGTAGTTCTTGTTAAACTAAGGAATTTGAACAGAAACTTTTACATCTTCCCCAATTCAACAGTCATTTATACATTATTTATTTAATTATGACTTATAAGTATATTATAAACTGATAGTGTATGTTATGAATTACAGTATTTACCATAATGGTCACTTAAACATTTAAAATAAATAACACAGACTATAATGACCAAATAATTTTGAATCGACCAGTATTAACCAGTATTGACCGATTTTAACCAGTATTGACCACTGGCCCGGTCAATACTCATATTGACCACTTTTTTGCCAACCCTGCACTGTATCATGCTAGTTAAATGTTTTCTATGAAAACATTTTAATACACTAACCTTTTGTGTTATATTTGTTGTTTTAAAAGTACATAATTTCCTCAACCTACACATTTAAAACAATTTTAATATTTTTCTTTAAAATCGTGCAAACAGCTTCGGTTTGCTTCATGTTAGTTGAAATTGAACAGTTCCAATGTATTGTGCTACATCATCAAATCAATCTATAGAGCAGAAAAGGTGACATAATTCTTTTCTTCTTTTTTTTCCAAATCTTACAACACGCTTGGCTCTCTTCTTACCTTTGACCTATTATAAAATAAAAAAATATTACACGGAAAATTCAGCATATATGATTGATGCCTTGTTAAGTTTTAAGCTGTCGGTCAATAATAATAAATGAATGGTTTTGGTATATTTGTTTACATTCAGACAGTAATCGGTGATTGGGATAAGCAAGCGCCCTGTGCCATAGTCGCATTAAATTATAAAATGGCGTATAGAATATTGAAAACAATATATACATCTATACTTAGTGAGCTTTCCCCCGACTGACTTTTGTAGATCTATGAACTTTTCAATTTTTGAGCTGACCCCCCACTGAATCTATATTGATTTAGTGCTTGAAAAATCTTTATTGCTGTAGTGCTTTTGTAATAGTACAACTTTACGTTCTTTTAAGCGCAAGTATGACTTTGATTTCCTCAGTATCTAATCAAACAGTAAAAGGTTATCTGATTAGTTAAAACCGTTAAATTGTAATTTTAACGTGCACTGACTAAAGATGCCACACAAAAAAATTCCTAAGCGTGAAAAAGGGTAAACTTTCCTTAATTTTCGTCTGAATGATAAGCCAGTACTGCCAGTAGACACTGTAGGAGCAGAAATGATGACGCGAAAACATCAAAATAGACAATCACGATGAGATTGATCAATTCTAAAGTAAAACATACTTAAACACAAATAATAAAACTATGGCAATACAGTCTGTCAGTATAGTGTTTAGATTATAATTTACCGGTCTCTCGGACTCGTCATTCTAAAATGTCACATAAAAATTTCAATATGGTGCATTCATTTTAGAAATGTCACATTGATACTAGCTGGTAACGTGCCATTGTCACATTTAGCAATTTGCTTATCCCAATCACTGAGTAATATTTCTTACTTCTAACAATTTAAGAATGAAGATAAAAGTGTTAAAATACCTAAATTATACCTAGTAGATGATTATCATTTAATATGATTTGCATTAAAAATAAAATCAAGTTAAATTTTCATGAAAATATATAATTTTTACCATTCTGGCTTTCTATACATTTTTAGCATTGCCACTAATCACATATTCTAAATAACAAAAAATAACCACATGACATTTTGGAAACTATTCAGATGGATTGGACTTGGCATTAGCTAAATAATGTACATTATTCTAAATGATTTCTTGGTCCATTTTTCAAAAAATTCAAATTCTGCTTTATTTGATCTTATTTTGCTGAAACTTACCAATAACATCAACTTTGATTCAAAATATATTGTCTGACACAACAACGCGATTTCATGTTTTGATTCCAAAAATAACCAGCCGCAATGGCAACGGAATCGGTGCTCATTCAACATAATCAACGAAAATAAAAATAGCATGATACAATGGGACGCACAATACAGTGAGGACCAGCTAAAGCTATAGTTTTTGTAAGTGGTCAAATTAAAATGAGTGGGTGGGAATAAATATAACACACTGACAGGAATAAACTAAAAAATCAATGACATGTACAGATCGATGCTCACTCAACTTGACGATCAAACTAACTCTCTATCACTATTAATTTTGTATCGCTTACTGTCCAGGTGTAAAAATCCCAAAATGAAAATGGGCACTCAATTTTCCGTTCAAATGAAGACTTCCATGGCACAATATTCTATCTCATGGGACTGAAGAGTTCCTATAGTCTGCTTTATCTAGTTACTGATACATTGTATCTCTACATACCTACTTGCACTTTGCTAATTTAAAAAACAAACTATAGGAACACTTCAATTTTGGGAGATAAAATATTGGGCCCTAGAAGTCTTCATTTGAACGGAAAAATTAGTGATGGTTTATTTTATGGAATTTACATTCTTAGACGGTAAGTAATACAGCATTAATAGTGATTCAGATTTGGTTTAATAGTCATTGACAACTAACTGATTTGAAGCAAACGGTAGTGTCACCTAAGTGTACATTAATTGCTAGAACTGGCCGAAGATGAAAGTAAATTTCCAGACATGAATTAGGAAGGACTGCTCCAAGATTCGGTGAAGGGGTCAGTCCAAATATTCAGCCAAGCCAAATTTCAGCCGAGATTAATCTCAGAGCAGTCCTTCACACTTCATTTCTGGAATTCAGCTTCGGCCAGTTCTTGCCTGTTAGAACTGGCCAAAGTTGAACGTAAATTTCCAGACATGAATTATGAAGGACTGCTCTGAGATTCGGTGAAGGCGTCAGTCCAAATATTCAGCCAAGCCGAATCTCAGCCGAGATTAATTTACCTCTACAGTGGTAACTACCATTAATCATAAACTTAATCATAACTTAATTTAGTTACATAGATTAGAATACTAGAAAATTGTCCAGGTCACCGAAACACACAAATGCATATAATTCAATTTTGGGTTACTTCATTCTCAAGAATAAGAGTTGCCACTGAGCCTCTAGCTGGCTGGAGTACTTCACTCTCAGACTGACCTCAATCTCACTGAGATTACACTGACCTATGCACTGGCTGTTTACATTAAGGTAACATCCTACTTGACCTGACTTGAATGTGACCTAAAGCCATAATGACAGTTTTATCGATAAGATTCAGATTCAAATAATGAACTAACGGGTTGAAGATACTGGTCTTGTTGACATTTCTTTTCATTAAAATACGGAGGGTCTGTCGCCGAGGTTAAAAAGCACAAGTCTTAAAAGTAAATATATTTTCAGAATGACATGTTTTTTAATGTGTAACAATGGATTTACAACCTTATGATTTTGATTATTATTACTTTATTGATGAAATGCGAACTAATTATTGGATGCAGAGAAAATTCAAGTAACTGAACATGAAATCTGAATCAAAGAAATACCGGTTGAAAGAGGAGATCGTTATTGAATTATTCAATTTGACAAAACACAGTAACATTTTCCGTTGAATCACCTTCTGAATATATACAATAACCGCTTTATCACAAAAGAAAGATATTAATGCTAAATAAGTGTTATGAAGTTTACACAATCGCGCTCACCCGTATAAACATCCGCCATGTTGATTTCTTTTTTAACTCTTTTACCTTTTCGGAGCGATTCACTTCCGGTTGTTAGTGGCGCCAAAATTTAAAAGTAAAAAAGACAAGCTATACTCGCTGTTTACTGTCCATAGACCATTAATAGTATCTTTGACAACTCATAAAAAACGGTATTCCTTATGGAAGAATTGACATCAAAAATGTTAACATGTCAAAGGCTCTTGTTTATTTTATCGAATATAAATATTTTAGGCCTATTTGTGAACTATTAAAGTGAATTAGTACTAGGCCTAGTTATGGGCTGGGTTTAGATAGTCAGACTGATTTGTGAAAAGGAGTAGATATTAGCCTGTTATAAACGTCATATCCGTTCATAATTACAAAGTTATGAAAAGTACAAATTTTGCACAAACAAGAGGCCCATGGGTCATGTATGCATTGCTCGCCTGAGTCACCTTGACCCTGCAGCTATTTAACTGTTGTGATTTTTTAAAGTGATTTTTTTTAAAATCTTTATTACCACAAAACATTTCAAAGGGTCCCGACATAATTGAACATGAATTTACACAACATGGGGATGCCTCAACACCAATATGAATAAGACTAACCTGACCTAGCTGTTCTGGGAGAAGGTCACGGTTACATATCGATCATAGTATAAAATTATTTTAAGCCTTGCCATAAGAAATCTAAACACAAAATATAAAAGTTCTACCTTAAATAGATAGAGATATTGAATAGTTCAGATTTTTTTTTAAAGTAGGCAAGATTAAACACCGTGACACCACAGGGTCTTGTCATTAATAATCTATATACAAAATATGAAAACCCTTCTTAATAAATAGTTCTGGTTATGCTTTCTTAATAGTAAGTCAAACTTAAAGGTCACAAGATCAAAGATCATGTGTGAAATGAAGGGACTTGCAATAAGAAATCTATGTACAAACATGAAAGTTCTAACTTGGATAGTTCAGGAGATATTCGATAGGTTAGGTCACAAAGTCAAACACCATGGTATCACATGAAAGTTCTTACCATAAAGAAACTATTAGACATATATGACAGCCCTACCTTAAATACTTCAGAAGATATTTAATAGGTTACATTTTTCTTAAAAGTAGATCAAAGTCAGATAGGTTAAAACTTTGATGAAAATGTTTTTTCACAAAGAATGTACATATGACATGATTAATCTAATTAAAATGAGATCTTCTCTAACCACTACACCGGAGAAGGGTCTGACCTTTTCCAGTGTAATTGGATTGGACATATGATGCTGAACATCCTATTGCTCACTGTCTAAAAGTTAAGAGTAAACTTCAAATTTAAAATTTGGGTCAAACTTCAAGGTTGAGGCCACAGGTTAAAAGATCATATATGAAATAATTATAAGGGCTCACCATAAGGAATTTTCATACAAATTATGAAAGTCTTACCTTAAATAGTTAAGAAGATATTGAATAGGTTAAATTTTCTTAAAGGTAGGTCAAAGTCCAAAGTCAAGGTCACAAGCTTAAAAAGTTTCTTGCCAAAGAAAGTCATGTACTCACAAGGAATGTGTATATGAAATCAATTACAACTCAAAGCAAGGATAAAGGTTAGTCAGACAGACAGGACAAAATATGTCATCGACAAGAGGGCATGAAAAATCGAATCCCAATCAACTTGGGATTAACATTTGCATTTGGATTTGATTTAGGATGATCCTGCCACTTTTGAAAAGAATTTACATTTCCATACATTCCCATATAAAACTTTAATCCCCTACTGTGACCCCACCCTACCCCTTGGGACCGTGAATTGAACAAAGTTCAATCTACTCTATGTCGAAAGCTTTCATGTAAATTTCCAATTTTCTGTCTCAGTGATTTTGAGAAGATATTTAATGATTTGTCTTATAAAACAGCATATAAAACTTTTATCTCCTATTGTGACCCCATGCTATCCTTGGGGGTCATAATTTGAACAAACTTGGATCTAATCTATATGTCAGGATTTCCAGTTTTCTGGTCAAGTGGTTTGATATTGAGATGATTTTTAAAGATTTTCCCCTCATAATACTTGCATGTAAAAATTGTATCCCCTATTGTGATCCCACCCTACCTCCAGGGATCATGATTTGAACAAACTTGAATCTACTCTATATCAGGAAACTTTCATGTAAATGTAAACTTTAAATTTTCTGGCCCAGTGAATCTTGAAAATAAAGTTGTTAAAGATTTTTCCTGCATAACAGCATATAAAACTTAATCCCCTATTGTGGCCCTATCCTACCCCCGGGGACCATGATTTGAACGAACTTGAGTCTACAATAAAAAGGGAGCTTTCAAGTAAATTTAAAAATTTCTGGTCCAGTGGTTCTTGAGATGATTTTTAAATGACCCAACCCTAATTTTGCCTTTTCTTGGGCTATATCTCCCTTTTGAAGAAAGCATGGTCCTTCTTTTGAATAAACTTCAATCCCCAAGTTTCATTGAAATTGATCCATTGTTCTGGAGAAGACGATGAAAATATAAAAAGTTTATAGACAGACAAAACGGTCATCCGAAAAGCTCACTTGAGCTCTAAGCGAATACGGAGAAGAACCAACCAAGTTGTGAACGTTCCACAAAAGACACATCATCAGAGAGAGAAAGTGGCAGAAGACGACACATCAGCATAGTGAGGCACACCTTAGACTGGAACCTTCAGGGCAAAAGGAAGAGGGCATCCGACAACAACGGATACAAACCCTAGATAGAGTTAAGATCTATTTGGATATCCTGGGGTGAGGCTAAACATACAGCCCAAGACAGAAACAGATGGCATTCAAGCTGTTCTGGAGGCCCCGTGTCCCTCCAGGACGAAGAGGATAAATAACTAATGCTGTAACAAATCAAGAAAAGGTCTAAGAGTGGCAACAGTCATTTCATGTTGAGATACTGTGAAACTAAAATGATTTATTTTCACACAACTGATTCGGGACAGTGAAACCTTGTTATCTCGAACTTGATAGGACCGAGAAATAAGAGGCCCATGGGCCACATTGCTCACCTGAGTCATCTTGGCCCAAATTTCAAGATTTCCCCCTATATTTCCGCATGTATAACTTTGATCGTTATTGTGGCCAACCTACCCCCAGGGGTCATGCTTTTTACAAACTCGAATCTGCACTATGTCAAGAAGCTTTCGCGTAAATGTAAACTTCTATGGCCCAATGTTCTTGAGAAGAAGATTTTTAACGATTTTCGTTATATATTTGTATGTAAAACTTTGATCTCCTATTGTGGCCCCATCCTACCCACGGGGCCATGATTCTAACACTTAAATATGCACTATGTCAGGAAGATTTCATGTAAATGTAAATGTCAGCTCTTCTGGCCCAGTAGTTCTTGAGAAGAAGATTTTATAAGATTTTCGCATATTATTATTATTATACATTTATATAGCGCTTTATCTAATTAAGACAATTACCCTGAAGCGCTTTACATGTAACACAATAAAAACAAACTAAAACAAAAAACAATAAATCCATAGAAATAGGCATAAAATAATTCTAAAACCGAGGTAACACAATAAAAACAAACTAAAACAAAGATCAATAAATACATAGAAAAGGGCATAAACTAATACTAAAACTGAGGTGGGTTTTTTTTTAAATAATGGTATCCATAAATACAGAATTACAGATTAAATGCAAGTTTAAAAAGACGTGTTTTAAGTTTGTTTTTAAAAACAGCTAATGAACCCTCGACACGAAGATCCAACGGGAGGCAGTTCCATAGAGTTGATGATGACACTCGATATACAGTTCATAACGAGCGCGTGGCTTTCGAAGGTATAACGAATCCGCAGAACGAAGTGTTCGCTGTGGATGGTAGACTTGAACTAGTTCCTGGATATATGTTGGAGCTAATCTATGAAGAGCCTTGAAAGTATACAATAGGATTTGATATTTCGTTCGATATGTCACAGGTAACCAGTGAAGCGACATGCTCATGTTTCCGTGAACATGTCAGTAGCCTGGCAGCAGTGTTTTGAATTTTCTGTAACTTCTGCAAGGATGCTGAATTAACAGTATAAAGAAGTGCATTTTCATAATCAAGACGGGATGTAATCAATGATCAAGCATAAGAGATCTAATTCTACCGATATTACGAAGTTGGAAATAACATGATTTAGTCAATGCACTTGTTTGACACTCCATGTAAAGTGTGTTGTCGAAAAACATCCCAAGATTTTTGACACATGAAGCACTAGTGTCGAAAGATCCAGACAAATTTGTATCCCCGGGGTTCATGATTTTACAAACTTAAATTTCCACTATGTCCGAAAGCTTTCAGGTAATTTCAGCTCTTCTGACCCATTGGTTCTTGAGAAGAAGAGTTTTATAGATTTTCCTAATAAATTTGTATGTAAAACTTTGATCCCCTATTCTGGCCCCAGCCTACCCTACCCACCCACCTCCCGGGGGGATGTCATGATTTTAACAAACTTGAATCTCCACTATGTCAGAAACCCTGAATCTACACAACTTGAAAACATTTGTATTTTTATATGATTTAGTGTGGCCCTGCTATTCTTGAAAATAATTCGTTTTAATTAATTTTCTGTATAGTCCCATATAAATCTTTGATCTTATATTGTGGCCCCACCCTTCTCTTGGGTTGAACAAACTTGAATTTGAACTACCTTTAGCTGCTAGTAAATCAATATGACTGATCATGATCCTGCTGTTGTTGGGGTGCAGATTTTTAAAGATGTTTCCCCTGTAAATCCTTATGTAAAACCGTGATCTCCAAGTTATTGTGGTTCCAACCTACCCACGGGAGTAATGCTTTGAATAAATTAGAATCGATACTACCTGGGGATGCTTGCATATTAACATGACTATCCATGGTTCTGTACAGTTCTTGAGAAGATTCTAAAACATGTCCCTATAGATCTGCATGTTAAAAAAATTTGATCCTCTGTTGTAGTCCCACCTTAACCCTGGGCGTCATGGTTAAAGAACGTTGAATCTACTCTGTTATATCGTCGCAAGCCACGGCTGAAACGTACGCTCCTCTTCCCATTAAGCGGGTGAAAGGGAAGAGGAGCGTACGTTTCAGCGGGTGAAAGGGAAGGGGGGGGGGCGTACGATTCAGCAGGTGAAAGGGAAGAGGAGCGTACGTTTTAGCGGGTGAAAGGGAAGGGGAGCGTACGTTTCAGCGGGTGAAAGGGAAGGGGAGCGTACGTTTCAGCGGGTGAAAGGGAAGGGGAGCGTACGTTTCAGCGGGTGAAAGGGAAGAGGAGCGTATATTTCAGCCGTGGCTTGCAACGATGCGTTATGCCAGTGAAGCTTTCATGTAAACTGACCCAGTGGTTATTGATAAGATTTATCTTTATGCAAATCCTTGATCCCCTAGCTATTGTAGGTCCGCCCTTTTGAACAAACTGTACTATTCAGGGAGTTTTCATGTAAACTTTTTTTGTTGCCCAGTAATGATCCCTTATTGTGACCTCATCCTATTTCCAAGGGCCACGATTTGAACAAACCTGCTTTATATAGGGAAGTCAACATTTCTGGCCCAATGGTTCTTGGGAAGATTTTCCCTATATTTTCGCATTTAAAACTTTTATCTCCTATGGTGGCCCCACCCTACCTCAGAGGGCCAAGATTTGAACAAACTTGAATCTGCACTATGAGAAGAAGCTTTCATGTAAAATTCAACCTTTCTGGCCCAGTGCTCCTTGAGAAGGTTTAATTGATTACCCACCCCCCACCCCCTTTAGAGGGAGCATGGCCCTTCATTTGAATAAACTTGAATCCCCTTTACCCCAAGAATTTGTGCCAAGTTTGATTGAAATTGGCCTGGTGGTTCTTGAGAAGAAGATTTTTAAAAGATGCCATAAAATTTTCACTAAATCTTTATCACCTTACCTTTAAAAGGGTGTGGTTCTTCGTTTGAACAAACCTGAATCATGCTTTGTGGCAAGTTTGGCTGAAATTAGCCCTGTGGTTCTTGGGAAGAAGTTGAAAATGTAAAAAGTTTACTCACAGACAGATGGGAAAATAGACACCAGGCAAAAAGATAATCAGAAAAGATCACTTGAGCTTTCAGCTCAAATGAGTTAACCAAAAAAATTCAAATTTTCCCCATACATTCCCATGTAAAACTTTAAATCCATATTGTGGCCCAAACCCACCATCAGAGCACTGATTTGAAGAAACTTGAATCTACATTAACCAAGGATGCTTGCATATTGATATCTCTAATCCTGGCCTTGCAGCTCTCGAGAATAAGATTTTTAAAAGATTTATTCGTATGTAAAACTATGATCCCATATAGAAGTCACATCCGATAACAGGTAGTTCCGGTCCCATAATTAATCTGTCCCTTAGTCCGTCCGTCCGTCCCCAGTCAATCCATTTAATCTATGGTCAATAGACAGCATCATTGCAAGCCACGGCTAAAACATACACTCCTCTCCCCTTTCATGCGTATGTTTCAGCCGTGGCTTGCGACGATGCATCGACAGACTCGTAGGTTGGAGTCCGTGCTGGACTTCAGAAAGTGCTGTAAAATGTATATAAATAAAAAATTGAATTATAAAAATCATACTAATTTTTAAAGTGAAATTTTTTCCCCCTAAAACCTTGAAAATGTTTGAAAAATATGAAGAAAATCCCATTATTCTAAAAATAATGGTTATTTACTCCACTAAAATTATCCCGGGTAAAAATCTGTTGGACTTAATATTTTACTCTTGAATGGAGACACCCGTTCTACACTTGTAAACGATGGTGCCATCGGAGACAGGAATCGCATCCCAGAACATGCTTACAGTCCCATAAACGTTCTACTTTTATTTCCCACTTGAATGGTGAACGCACGCATCTAGCGAACGGTGAACGCACACAGAGCGAACGGTGAATGCAAAATAGGCTTCGATATATTTCGGATTTTTCCCTTGGATTGTACTTATTTCATAATCAGGTAGGGAATATATATACGAATACATCTGTTTGTTCATTATTGTGCAAGTACTTGATGTATATTTCTCATGAAATGATCGTAAATTTCACATAAATTCACGCAGTAATCATGCGCAAACGTAGAAGATTTCTTATAGATACAGTATTACATGTACAGATACATTTATATCATATTCACAAGTATGGGGCGCCAAATTAACATAAACATAAACAATTATTTGAAGATATCATCAATTCAATTATTGCTCTCTTCAATTGAATTAATGCGCGCAATAATTCAACTATTGCTCTCATCAAATGAATTAATGCGCGCTTCAATTCAATTATTGCTCTCATCAATTGAATTAATGTGCGCATCAATTGAATTAATGAGAACAATAATTGATTTAATGCGCGCATTAATTCAATTATTGCTCTCTTCAATTCAATTGATGAGAGCGTCAATTTCGTAAAAATATTTCTCGCAATAATTAATTTAGAGCTCGGTATAAATAATTTGATGATCTTTTTAATTCAATTGAAGATATCTTAATTATTTATAATGCTTTTGTATAAGGAATTAATGCGCGCATCAGTTCTTTTAAAGAGAGCAACAATTCAATTAAAGAGATCATTAATTCAACTGTGGATATGTTAAAATGAAGATGTCTTTTTAAAATTACATGTATAGAGTTGCTCCCTCTAAAAGAATTATTGCTCTCTTCAAATGAATTTTAAGGATATCATTAATTCAACTGAAGAGAGCAATAATTTAATTAATGCGCGCATTTGAATTATTGCTCTCATCCAATGAATTAATGCGCGCTTCAATTTAATTATTGCTCTCATCAACTGATTTCATGCGCGCGTTATTATCAATTATTACTCTCTTCAAATGAATTGTAGCGCACATCAATCCAATTGTTGATGTCATTAATTCATTTGAAGAGATCATTAATTCAATTAAAGTGCGCATCAATTATTTGAAGAGATCTTTAATTAAATTGTTGCGCGCATCAAATGAATTGATGATATCTTCAAATAATTGAAGATCTCTTCAATTATTTGAGTTTATGTTAATTTGGCGCTCCGTACATAAGTCAAGGGTTATTGATTCTTTGCCTCGCACTAACGTTAGTGCGAGATAACGAATCAACAACCCCATCGTTCACAATAGAAATGAAACAATAACCCGTGGTTTGCGACGATGCAATAACCCTTGACTTGCGAAGATGCATATATACACATGTACATGAAAAGTAGAAACAAATTATCTATAATGTTTAGAATTCTTGAAGTTTTCAGAAATCATGAATATTGGTGAATAAAAATAGTGTAGTAATTAGCGTCAAGAATTTACAGGTGTACATGTATGACTTCACGAGCGCAGTCATTCGAATTCCATGCAATTAAAACACAACCCCGAAAGGAGTCAAGATAAATGCATTACGCAAAGAAGTATAGGTACCTCGTGTTGACAACTGAACGCATCTAGATTGTATAAAAAGTTTATTCTCAGGGGCGGATCCAGGAATTGCAGTTACAGGGGGGGGGGGGGGGTGCCACTTTATGAGGCAGGGGGTCTGGAGTCGACGCCCTGGTGGGGGCCCAGGGGGCGAAACCTCTAGAAGCTCCTGAATTTTACATATTTTATATAGGGCTTGAAATAGATCTCCTATTTAGTCTTTTGTACCATTTTCTTATCATTTTTTATGAGGTGAAATTAATAAAATGACGCAAATACTAAGGGGTTTTGGAAAAAATTGAGTTCTCCCAATAAATTAATTCAAGAAATCAATAAATATATTTTGTCATTTATTTCTCCGAGAGTGGAAGAAATTGTTTTTTACATCGTTTAGTATATTTTTCTAAATAAGATACCACGATTTACCTTAAGTTTGAAAATTTTAGAGGGGGGGGGGGGGGGGGCGGCGCCGATGCGTCCTCCTCCCCCTTATATCCGCCACTGATTCTCACTAAGATTTTGTGTAATTCATTTCTATTGCAAATACATTTATATAGTATATCGACCCGAGGAAACAATCCAATAATTAATGTACGTACAAAATGAATAGTATGACCATGAATTTACATTTAGATTGTGCAATGTCTATATACTTTCGATGCGGATAAAACTGTTTATTGTACTGAACTATGTGGGGCAGAAATGTACGAGAAAAATTACATCTTTATATTAGAGACAAACGATACAAAAATTTATAATTTGGGGAAAGTAGTAAATACATTCATTGACAATGTCTTTCACAAATATAGGCGTAAAATAATCAGAAATACTTGTCAAATCAGTTTGACATTCAGGCACGAATGTACATTGATATGTAGCATCTGTTGTTTTTTACAGTAAAGGGGGGGGGGGGGGGGGTTAAAGGGGAAAATCTTACTTGTCTAAAATTCTTGTCAAGTGAGGCAAAATACACACTAGACTCTGCTTTACTTAAATAAAATGACCCTATTGAACTCGAGAAAAAGATTTTTAAAGTTTTCCCTTATATACTATACGTATATTATTCCATTATACAACTTAGATCCCATATTGTGGCCACAACCCTACCCATCAATCACGATTTCTGAGAATGCACTTGGGCTTACCGTCATGCCGGAGAACATTATGTACATTGATGCCTGCGCTATTCAGCGCCGCTAATTCGGCAGAGGGAGTGTTATGGTCTGGGGTGGAATTACAACACATGGAAGGACCCCTTTGGTGACAGTGGAGGGCAATTTAACTAGCGTATGTTACTGTGACGAGATTGTACGTCACCACGTCATTTCATTCATTTACAACAACCAGCGTAACGTCATTCTGCAGCAGAACAACACACGACCGCACGCCGTGTTAGTAACTATCTACAGCAGCAAAACGTGAATGTACTAGCCTGACCTTGCGGTGTCACTGGATTTATCGCCTATAGAACATGTTTGGAATGAAATGGAACGAAGTTTACGTCGAGCACCCCCCCCTCCCCCCCCCCCCCCCCCCCCCCTCTGGTCCGTTGGATGCTTTGCGTTGTTCTTTACCTTATTGCGCATATGGCAGAACATTCCCGAGGTATTTCTACATAACCCGATTTGTTCAATGCGTCGTAGGTGTGAAGAATGCATGGGTGCACTTCTTTCAAACTTGTGATACTTTTCTGCACACACCCCCCCCCTTTTTTTCAGTGGCTGTTCGAATGAACCATAATGGACATAGTCCGTGATTTGATGTTTGAATTGAAAGACAATGCATTATATCAAATAATGATTTACATAATATTTTGTATATGAATCAATAAATAAAATTACTAAACTAGTTTCTTTTTTCCATAACTATATACATTGTATATATATGTGTGTGTGTGTGTGTGTGTGTGTGTGTACCAGGCCCTTTTCCATTATCTCAACATTTCCATGCTAACTAATAAAGTTTATAAATAGAATTATACACCAGTGCTGTACACAGTAAAATCACCTTGAACTAAAAAGTTCAGATATAGCATGATCTATCTAATTCACTTGGAAATTTATTGCTGGCAATGTACATATTTACAAAATATAGAGTTCCTAGAATACTAGTATTGTATATATATTCATCTACATCAAAACACACAATGAATAATCAAAATTTTTATATCAAACTATTCCTTTGTGCCCAGAGAGTGGAAACATGCACTTTTATTTAAATATCCACAATTCACCAATATAATATTCAATGAATACCAAAATACGTTTAAAATTATAATTATTTTAAACAAGAGGCCCACAGGCCTAATTATCAGTCGCCTAAGTACTAGTTAAACGATGACTAATTTGGACTCATCCTCAAGTCAAAATCCTGAGGTTGCGAAATTCACCATTTTTTGCACATCCTTTTCTGCTATTCCTAAATATCCATTTAGATTTTATAAGGTATCAGCAAACAAGAAATTCTTCAAATCCTGAAACCAAACCCCAACCCCCTACAATCATGAAGTTTACAATTTTGGTAAATGGCTACCTACTACTTCTGAATATCCATTTAGTTTCAATGACATTAAAGCAGATATCATTTATGTGTTTTGTACATATACACTATATATACCAAGTTAGTTTGGCCCCACCCTGAAATCAGAACCTCTACCCTGGGGATCCTGAAAGATACAATTTTGGCAGAGGCCTTCCTGCTCTATATCACTTTGAATTTTTCTTCAAGATATGTAGGTGTAGAGAGCAAGATTTCTGAAAATTGGTCAGTTATCAAGAAGTTTAAAATGTATATTGTTCACACATTTAATAACTGACCATTTTGACCCCACCCTAATTCCAAAACCCCTACCCCTTGAATCATCAAAATTATAATTTTGGTAAAGGACTACCTGTTCTTTCTAAATATCCATTTAGTTTCAATTTAGTATCAATAGCTTTAAAGATGATGTTATTTGAGTGTTTTACTCATAAATAATAATTATAATGATTGGTTTTTATATAGCGCTTTTCCAGCGAATGCTGCTCAAAGCGCTTTACAATACATTATTACCCCGGCAGACCTTATATCAATCTAGAACTTTCTCAATTTCCTGGGAAGCATACAGCACAAGCTGCCATTACAGGCACTAGAGCACTAACATTCCAACAATATCTTTCACTGTCTATAGCCAGGTACCCCTTCTAAACTTGGATGGAGTGAGGAAATTTGTGTAAAGTGCCTTTCACAAGGACACAACGTCGGTCAGGACTCGAACCTACGACCTTTCGGTCAAGAGTCTGACAGCTTAACCACTAGGCCACCGACGCCACAATAAACACCTTGTACCAAGTTTGGCCCCTCTCTGGGGTCAGAACCCCTATCCCAGGGATCATGAAATTTACGATTTTGGTAGAGGCCTTCCAGTTCTGCATTACAATGCATTTAGTTTTTCTTCAACGCATGTGGTTCTTGAGAATATTTTTGAAAATTGGTCAATTTGGGGCAGTTTTTGCCCCGCCCCTAAAGCCCCAGGGGTGCTGGAGTCATGAAATTTACAATTTATGTTCCCCTTGTCCCAACAATGCTTCATACCAAATTTGAAAAGAATTGGAATAGTACATAGTTATCAAGAAAAGGTTCAAAATGTTCAACTGTTAACGGACGATGACTGACTACAACCAATTGCAATAGGTCACCTGAGTTATTAACTCAGGTGACCTGAAAAGCTGTAGTATATCATTAGCCAATTATTAAATATACAAGATGTGTTTGTGAAACACACTGATGTATGGCCAAACTCCAAGGTCAAAAATGTTGGTATGAAAAGAAAGGTTTTTTCACAAGGAATACACATGTGAAATATGAAACCCCTATCACCAACCATTCAAAAGTTATGGCCATAGGTTTTGCAAACAAACAAAAAACTACACCCCACCCCACCCCCAATCAGATTATAGGGGTATAAAAAGGTATTTCTCAAAAGAAAAACACTCTCCAAATAGTGTAAACCACAGATCCTCCGTAAAACATTAAGAACCGCATTCAATTTCAACTCATTCTGGTGGGAAGACTTTTAACTTCAAGACAACATGTGTCTACTAGTACCATAAACATCAAAAAAGAACATTACTTTATACAAAAAATTTATTTCAAAGTTTTCACAAAAATAAAATATCCATTCAGGCTTACATTAGTGATCATGATTAGTCAAGTTTTAGATGTGTCGAAGCAAAACGACTGTCCCCATCCGAGAGTCATAACTGCCATCCGACCCACGTAAGAACTTGACCTGCATATTCTCATGATGTATTTATATCCAAAATTTCAATTTAGAATGTCCATGTGTGACTAAGATAATGAGTGGAACCCTGAATTGTTTGAAATTTTTCAAAGTGAATTCTTCCAAAAATTGTTGACCGGAACCAAATACGAACTTGGCATGCATATTCTTATATCTCAAATTTTAATTCAAAATGTCCATGTATGACTGATTGACTGAGGTAATGAATGTTTGAAATTTTTTAAGTCTACCAATTTTTTTTCACCAGACCCAAATGCAAACTGCACCTGTGACATTTCTATACTAAATTTCAATTTAAACAATGTCCATGTATGACAGAGATAATAAGCGAAAAACAATTTTCTAGGTCCAAGGGGCACAACTCTGTTCAGTTGATTATGTAGATAATGAACAGAGACTGAATTATGACAGAATGATAGAAAGATGGAAACGGGTAACACTATGTGCCCCTGCCATTTCATGGAGGCATAAAAATATCGAAAAAGATTTCACTAATAGAACATTTCCTTAAAAGTTGGTCACTTGTCACCCTAAAATACACAACTTCCCAATTTTTTAATGGTACATATATATTTAGTTGCCATTGACAAACTGAATGTTTTCCTATGCATTTCATCACACCAACTTCACAGCTGGAAGTTTGGAGTTTACTGAATCCAGAGGAGTCCATCGAGAAAGTTCTAGCACATCAAAGATTTCCTGCAAGACAAAAAACCTGGATATCAAAAGGAATTGAGTTCTAGCACATCAAAGATATCAAAAGGAAAATACATCTTTTTGAAAGGTATAGGGTATGATAAAAACACCATTTAATTTTTGTTCCAATATTTTGGTGTGTCTCAAAACAATGTGATCATTCATAATCAACCAACTATGATGATACCCGTTTCAAAACAAGAACATTGTATTCATTATTGATTTTGCAGAGGTCCAAGGATGATAAATTTAATTTGATAAATTTTCCACTTTGTTCTTTTTGAATGCATTATCAGTAATTGCTTCAAAATTCAAAGAATGGAAGCTTGCCTAACTCTTAAGTACCATATCAAATGCATTCTAAGATAGCAAACTTGCTCATGTTTTCCAAAGCAAAATTTTCTACATATAGTATATGTATTATCTAAACTTTGATGAAAATTCCATTATTGCAGTATTAAGGATACAGAGAATATTGTTCATGCTTGTTTGACTTCTGTGTACTTATGTTATCTATCACAACCAATACATACTAGTTTGGACATCGGTATCATTCTAAGGGTCTCCTGGTTCAACATTGAAAATTATTGTTTGTAAAAAAAAAGTCAAGTTCACTATTAAGGAAGCATGGATTGGTAATGTTATTTTTAGAAAATAAATATATTACATATAATTACACAGCTGCTACTTGGTTTTCCCAAGAAAATTTGTTAGATTGTTTTAAATTTATTGATCCACCCGATTATTTGTCAGTCTTGGGCCAAGGGGCAGACATTAAGGTCAAACATCTGAAAGAACTGGTATGATTATCTAAAAAGTTGAACCCACTTCTAAATACAAACTAATTACATTTTAAGAGTTTTTTATTTAGGTTCTTTTACATGTACTTATACCTTGTCCATTACAACATGGAAAAGCTTTAGTCTCACTGTCATGAACTTGTTCACAGAAAAGAACTGTTCATGTTCCTCTCACACAATAAAATATTTCCCTTTTTCTAGGAGGCATCAAGATCAAAATGCCCCAATATCTGACTTGCCCTCTGACTACACATGTAACGAATCTTGGAATATGAACATGTATTCCACTACACAATAGTATGGCTTTTCTTACCTCACTCTGCTCCATATAGTCCTTGTTATATCTGAACACATCTACTTCTAGCTCAGGTTCTGAAACAAACAAAAAAATAAATATTACACATATATTGTACAAGGACATTCATATTTGTATTCATTTTATATCTGCTTTCAACACTTAAACACATCCAAAACTTGATGTAAAATTTGAAATGATGGATTAAAGAACTAAAATTTCTTTAATATATACTGGTAGTTCAAAAGTAAAGGCACAAGTTTTTACACTGGAGACATATGAATAGAATTTTAATCACTTTTGAAGTTTCTATATTAGACAACACTCAAAGAGAGCAAACATAATCTTGATAAATAAACAAAAATTATATTGGCTGGTCTATTTCACTAGTCAAATCATCTAACCATGGAGTTGCCCAAGCAACCAATTTCGCGATAATAATTCAAATACAAACATTCTGATCTCAATGCAATATTACCTGAATCAATCATAAAATGCCAAAGATTCCCTCATTGTTATTAAAGAATTCCATATGCAGTGCCTCAAATTCTCTTAAGAGCACCGAGAAGTGGAGTATTACTATATTCTCACAAATGAGCATATTTATAAGCATGGCATCACTCCCTATGTATTCTATAATGGCATTCAAAACATGAATACAAAACACACAGGTATCATCACATTATCAATCCCCTCCATGTTGCAAAGGGATAAATCTTTTTCCCTGGGGGCATAGACCTACCCTTCAACATAATTTCACTGAATCTGTCCACAAAATCTAGTGTAAACAATATTATCCAGCTGATTTAAACAATTTCCACTTTCCTGTATCGGTATCCAGATGCTTAAAAATCTCAACTATTCCTATGTAACCTCTGCCAAACAAAGTCAGTTGAAGGTATTACAAGTGATTGTAGTCTAGTGTCGATTTATTCATGGCAATATCTGATACCCAGTTCTGAGCTCCTCCTATGGAGAGGAAACACATATGTTATTTCATCTCACCTTCCAGAGCTTCTGGGTCTTCATCTTGTTGAGTTTCATAGTAATTATTCTACAAGATAAAATAATGCATTTTATAGTCATCTTGCAACTATTTAGTTTTCTTGCTACAATGATCACTCAAAAGTCCTGTGTAAAATCATCACATAAAATAATATGTACATTCAAAAGTGAAAAAAATTTCCCAAGTTTTCAGTCTGTATGAAAGATATATTTGGAATGGACAGACAGTTTTCTAATACAAGCAGTCATAAATCAAAATGTAGATGACTAATAAAAGATTCAATTTAAACCAAAACATATATAGGGATAGTATCTAACACTTTAAGCATTATCTCCTAATCTAGCTTTTAAATATAATATTTGAATTAAGATGACTAATAAAAAGTTATGCATTTTGTTTCACAAGGAAATGGTCAAGCTAAACACATGGTGCATTGCTGACCACTAAGTACGACGGATTACACGTACGTAGTTTGCATACTGGTCATAATACTGGTTATAGGCGTTATATCCGTAGTAGTTATAGTAGGAATTGTTGTAGTAATTCTGGCCATAATAATTTCCATAGAATGCTGCATTGGGGTCTTGTCCCATGGGCCTGAAAAATAATACAATCTGTTACTGTTCCACTTAAATAACAATACCTAGTCACACACATCTACATCATCTATAATCACTTTCAAAAGAAAAATCAAAAAAGTTATCATGCTTTTTACAATGAGGCCACATTTAAAAATGTGTTTGTTTCCCCTCTCCCGACCCTAAATTTCAGAGGAAGGTCGGTAGGTAGGTAAAAAGTTTTTTTTTAAGCTAGCAGAATTTTATTTATTATGAAATTCCCATAACCATTAACAATGCCCGATACCAAACGTCGTGAAGCACATCATCCATGTTTCCTCATCAAACTCGTATAGTCAGTTCTCGCGTAGATTCTGCTTTGATTTCCACATTTTGCAATTAGGGAAGGTGTCGATATTTCGGACAGTACTTCATGTATTTTGGAAATGCTCATTATCTAACCACTAAACTTAGGCATTGGACTACATGTATACATATTGGTTGATTTGACAAACATTGGGTTTCATCAGAATTTTCTCTGCTATTTATGCCACATACTAACACTTAAATAAAGTTAGGGAGAATGTTGCAACTATGGACAATGGTGTTAGTTTTGGACACATGGTGTTATAAAATTGGTAAACTCGGTTGCTGTCTTTTATTTATGGTTCACTGACATTTTATGCTTTTGTTTTTTGCACATTATCTTAATTTATATATGATAGTGATTTTGATTATATTTTTAAATGATATCAGTAGATCTAGTTTACCAGAAAACGTTTCAACGGGACTTGATTTTGCCGATCAAACAAAATGGATGCTGACATCAACCAGTCAGAGCTGAGTTACACATGTGCATATAATTAGGTGTTTTCCAGTTTGTAAATATAGCATCAGTTCAGAAATAAGTTAAATTGAGAATGCTTCTGATTGACTGTCAAAAATATCGCATCCGTCCGAAATATCAACACTTTCCCCTACTGAAGAACACAACTTGCACACTGGATGCCCCGAATTCTCTTGTTTCCTCGCTTCTCGTATAGACAACATTTCTCCATCTCGATCTTGCAGATCACTATTCCGAATTGTGAGCCGAATTCAATGTTAAACTCACTTGTAATTAATCAATAAAACAATCATGATTCTTGTACTTATTAATATCGATTAAAAGAAAATATCAATCCAAAATTCAATATTAAACAGAAGCCAACAATTGTAGTCAACCGAATTTTCACTGCCATTTGAGCAAACGAGTCTCGTGACTCAAAACAAAGCTCGACAGTTTGATAAAATGTTTTCAAGAGACTGTTTGTGTGATGAAAGAACCCATAAAATCGATATTAGTAAGTACAAGAAGAATCGTTTTATTGATTAGTTATGAGCTTAAAATTGAATTTGGCTTGTAAGTATTTGAAATCAGCCAGAGAATGCCGCCTCCAGCGGGAGGCGGCAAAATTTCTAGATTTCGGACCAGAGCACCTCCTGTATTCGTATTATTAATTTTTAATTTTGGATCGAAACCAAAGAAGATATAGAAAATTTTCATCATTATAAAATACTGATCTGCAACAGAAACGACCTTGAAATTTTCTTAAAATTAAAAAAAAAAAACTTCACCAGAATGGCGTAATAAAAATTTATGGGTCAGTGTGAATTTTCAGACTCGGTCGGGCGAGGGGAAACAAACAATATTTTTATTTTGGCCCGAAATGTAATAAAAATTGTACTAGACAAGTACCTTTTTGGTGTGGCCAGACTGACCCGTATTGGTTTTTTGCCCACTCCCTGCATATGCTGCATCTCTATGAGAGCTCTCTGTTGGTCAGTCTCCTCTGAAAACCTCACAAATCCATAGCCTTTACTCTTACCACTTGGTTCCAAGACAACTGCAAGCACAAATATGCATACTCTGACATTTTATGTGGAAGCTTTATATACTGTAAAATATCTGCAACATAATGTCAAATCTGATGGTGACTCGGACTGACTCCTTACTTACTAATGCATGTTTTTTTTTTTTTAAAAAAGTGTTATATGAAAAAAAAATTTGCTGCTGGATGGGTAGTGTCACTTTCTTCTTATCTTGTGATAATATTTAATAGTGCAATAAGCCTCAGTCAAAAGTTTATAATGAACTGAGGAAAAGATTGGTTAATGAATGAAGTACTAAATTGTCTGAATGTGCTGAAAATCAGTAAGGTAACACTATGAACATATGCCTTATTCAAACCAAGACATTATAGAGAAAAATCTTTTTCAGTAAATTAAGGAGGTATGATACACCAAAGAAATTTGATGTAGATGAAAAATGGAGGATATGTACAGCAATATTTTGAAGTTGAAATTTTTCAAATTTACTTTATTTTGTCAAAAAATACAGTTTTAGTAGAAGGTAATCTGAAAAAAATTTAAAACCCCTGCTGGACTCGAATCTGCGACCTACAGTTCAGCAGTTGGTATTCTAACCTACTGAGCTACTCGGCTAGGTATTTAAATGGAAAAGGAAATGTCAAATATTGCTGATATCGATTTTTTCATCCATGTTTTTAAAGGAAGTCAGCCATTATGACGATGTAGAGTACTATCTTAAGACTATTTTAAAATGTTTTACAAATTAGTTCTCATAAATTGTCAATTGAAGTAGACAGATTTAGAAATATTCCTGTTTATGTCTGACGGAAAATGTAGGGTGTGTAATTTAGATTTCATAGAAGATGAGAGTCATTTATCATTGAATGTTCCGTATATGACACATGAAAAATAAAAGAATTCATGGATCAAAATCAAAATTCATATAAAGGAGTATAGTGCACTTGGTATGCAATTTCGCCTACATAAATACTTTTTTCTTGAATATCATTTTTTACAAATATTCTGCTATACAATGGCAGTTTATACTTCTGTTTACCCAAATTACTTAAAGCTGTATGGTCCGATGTTCATGTATTATTTTTGTACATAATTACTTTAAAGCAGATTAATTACTTTATAAAGTTATTAACTTTCCCTTAATTACATGCTTGAAAACATCTGCATGTAAAAGAAAACAGTGCGAATATTATTTAGAAAGTAAATATAGTGGCTACATATATAAATCATCCCATAATAGACGTCTATAAATAGACCCACGCGCGTCAGGGGAATCCCAACATGATGTATTAACTCATACGCAACTGTCTAGTTTTAAGGCTGAAAGAGCGTAAAACAACGAATTACTAAGAGGTATTTGATATTTTTTATTTCTATTAAACTTATGGTACGGCACTGTTATAACAAAATACACAGCTTTACACAGATAAGACCACCGATGATCTGAAAGTTTGAATTGGTCACGTGACTGTCACTTGAAATGGCAGAGTTACGCGGTTATTTGTAAACATCGATTTAAAATCAAATTATTTGGGTTAAAACAGGTGAAATAATTTATAATATGTCATACAGTCTCATAAGTACATACATGCGATGATTTAATAGCGTTTTTTTGAGATGGAAAAAAAATATTGTAATTCGGACCATACAGCTTTAATAAAGATATCTATATGTTGATAGTATCTTTATTTGATGAGCGTAAACATCACTGTGATCATATAGAGTATATAGTAGATGTAACGTAATGGGCCTAAAAAATTGCAAACTGTTGCAAAAGGCCATCCTAAACCAGAAATAAAACACTGAAATTGTTTTACTTGAGTATGACTGTACATAAGTCCATTTGAGGAAATTTGGTTTAAGGTGGCCCTCTTGTTGAAAATGGATAAAATATGAAAAAAAAAGTTCTCAAAATTTACCTTGAGATATAGCAGCCTGTCAAACGTTAAACCTTTAAACTTACATGCCTCGGTGGCCTAGTGGTTTAGGTGCTCGGTAATCTAACACTTAAACCATACATTCCGAGTTCAAGTCCAATATTTTCCCAATCTCTCTCTCTTTTCTTTTTTTTTTGCTTTTCATTTTTTGGGTCGTTTTCTTGAGGGTGTGTGTGTTATAAATGTGATACATATATTATAACAAATATTAATCATTTTCATCATAACTTCCAATATTTGCAAGTTACGACTTAAAGTAAAGGAATTAATTTCGAGATCACTGTAGTTCCGTTTGTTTAAACTAACATGTTCCTGTGTGCACAGGATTTTCAAACGTAATGTGGCTGACGAAAAGCTAAACAAATACTACAAGAAAAAGGGCACAAATGCACAGCATGTAATAAGTAAAAATAGGTCAAGGGAGGAAAAGAACTGTTATACAGTTTGACTTCTCAAGAGTAAATATAAAAACTCATGTAGCAACTGTCATATGATATTTAGGCAAAGCTAAACACTCGAATTATCAACCAACGGCAAATGAACTGATGAAATCTATTAAAGGTGCTGCAGTCATGTCAGAAAAAGACAGTCAGTTAAGTAATGCCACATGTAAAAGGGTTGTTGTGTAATTAATATGAATGCACCTATGAAAATATTGTACTGTCCATCATTCCAAATAGGAAAATGGTTTATTGATTAAAGAACAACTCATATAAATGTCAGTAATGATAAACTGTGGCAGTTATTTATCTTGGTTAACGAAACATCAAAAACGTTGGCCTTATATCTAAATATAACACGCCAGTCTATTATTGGAAACCGGTGTTTTCCATTTAGATTTCTGAGTCGGCCTTTTCGTCAGCAAATGCGCTATACCTCTTTTTCTACACCCTCAGATAAAAATAAACTGATATGGCTCTGGTCAAATGAAAAAAGCAATATAACAATTGTCTTGTAAAATCTACTTATGATTGGATTTGTTATAAGGAAAAATATAAGCACAAAATGAAACTAAATATATATACATACGTACATGCCCTTGCTGTATTTTCTGTCTATCATGTCTACATACATGTCAGTTGTCCCTTTAGTAATTTTACTATATATCAAAATGAAACTTTATGTAGAATGTCTATCATTTGGATTTCTTCCTCTGTTTATAGTTTACTTTTTTATATGTTTGTAATGGGCCCAGAATTTACTTACTCTTCTTACAAACCTCAAAAATCACTCAAAATAAGATTATGTGTATTCTTTTAGTTCCATTTATCCTTCAATATCATAAGTAAGAGTCTGTTTCTTCATCAACCTACGCTCCTCAGACTTATTTACCTTTTGCAGATCTGCAAGACCTGAAGCGTCTAGAAAAAGCCTGGTACAGTGTGTAATCATCAACTTCTTCTGTCAAATCACCAACAAAGAGGGAAAACTCTGGGCTGCAGAAGAAAAAGAAGATATATAATCTCCTGTTTATAATACTACAGACAGGTGTCTATTATTTTCAGTTACACAAATATCCTGAAGTTTATTGGTGTAGAACACTTTGCAATTCATCTACAGATGAATAACCTTTCTCCTCTATACTGCAATCAAAACATATATTTTGAAACTAATATTATCTTACAGAGAATGTGTCAGTAAAGCTGATACTTTTACCACATGATTTAATTCTTACGATGATAAGTGTTCTTTTCCATAGCTGGCACTATTCAACTTGAAACGTCTTTGCTAAAATGAAAAGAAAAGAAAGAATATAATCTTATGAATAACCATCATTTCACAACCCTATACAACAATCATAAATGTGCAAGTCTTTGATACCGGAGGACACATTTTACCTTCTGAAAACATCAACAGCCTGCTTTGTGGGAACAAAAAGCTATCCAGTCTGTTTTCAACCCTAGAAAATTGTTCCTGTCTAATAAAATTTAAAACATTGTACAAGTCATCAAAAGGAGAGAGATTTTACTGTAAGCTGGTCTGATACTCGCCCAGGGCTCTGTCTGGGCTCCTGCCCCCCGGATACTTACTGGAGTACTGTTTGGTATGTTCTTTCCATTCAGCTTTAACATGGCCTGATGTGCATTTTCATGATCATGAAAGTCAATGAAGCAGTATCCTGCTGGCAGTCTATGGATGGTATAAAGAAAATGTGTTACAAATCATGTTACTGAATTACAGGTAAAACCCTAAGGTCCTTTCGTATGTAATCATTACACACTCGGATTTAAAACTGAATTGAATTTTAAGAATGTTCTTCATAAAAACACTGAGCAAGGCAATCACAAATCATCATACCCTGTTGTTTTACTTTTGATGACCTTGATCCCCTTAACAGCTATACCCATCTGTTTGAAGGCCATAGAAATGAAGGATTCATCCATGTATGGGTCCAGCTAAAAACACAATAATATTCATTCCCATTAATATTTTCATGCAAATTAAATTATTAAAACATAGTCTTTACATTATAACAACAATTCTTCAGTAATATTATACATATATACACACACATGTATATATAATCATATATACTACAAGATGACAAATTTACACAAGTGTCAGAGATATCAGGCCACAGCAGATGAAAGAAATTCTATTTTATTTTATAGATAAGACCACACTGATGATACATCTCTTCAGGACAAGAGTTAATTGTTAAGTCTTACTTTAATTATTAATAACATATCTTAATTGCTAAGGTAACAAAATTAGTTAGTAATACAATGATTTTAAAAGGCATACATATTCATGCATATATATTTGGAGTTTTCATTTGTCTGGAATCCACAAAACACTGCACATCCTTTTTGTATTTCATGAATGAAAAAGATAATATCAAGTAGTCAATGAAATAAATTGAACCCGAAACAAACTTAGTACAAATTGACAATTCTAAGGTTTATTACATCTTTTAATGTTACATTTGTTTCCAGACATTATACAACTCAAAGGCTAATCAATTCAATCCCCAATTAAGTACACATATATTACATTAATTTAGAAATACAATTACATTATTCCGCAGAAACGCATATCAGAGAAGACTGCCTGTAATGATCCAGAAATAAATATAGAAAAATAGTAGTATAACAAAATAAAACATTACAAAGCTGACTGAGTATACTCCTGAAGAAGTCAAGAAAGTAGTCTAACTCTAACAGGTTGGGAACACTTCCCCTATAGCGAGATATTCTCGCTAAAACGCGATTATCCCTCTCTAGCGAGAATAAATATATCCCGTACAACCGAGAAAAACACCCGTGGAGTACATCTCTTCGTGATTCACGTGAAAAGAAGAAAAAGTGCTAAAATCATAAATGTCTGATACTTCTGCAAATATATTAATCAAAACAAAAACACTCATGATGTGTATTGGATTTCAGACTGCTTCCCTCTTACGCAGCAACTTTGACATGCAATTTCATGACTATGTTGTCAATTTCATAGAAACAATTCGCATCATGTTGAGTGTGTGTCGCACTTATTCAGCGTTGCATGGGATTTGACATTATTTTCAATAAAGACGCAAAAACACCTGTTTGTGGTAATGTTTATTTCTCGCTAATGAGGGATAATCGCGTTTTAGCGAGAATATCTTGCTATAGGGGATGTGTTCCCAACCTGTCTAAGTATAATTATATATCTCGTTTTACAATACCACAGACACAGGTGTTTTACTGTCATCACCATGCAATGATAGGTCTTGAAAACACTTCATGTCTTTAGTCTGTTAGTCATATCTTAAGTCAGGGCGACATACTCTTAATAGTGTCTTTGTTTTTTAAAGTTTGAGCTATCTTAAAACAATCTCTCACCAGAGGGCGTATTACGCTGCGCTACAACACCTCTGTCAACGTCTGAATGTCAAGATTCTTGGCAAATCTTATTTCTACCTATTGCATAATAAAGTATGATTTTACAAGTTTTAGTGTTAAGCTTAAAATCTTACAGTAAGTTAAAAAAACAACGAATTCCATGATTATTCTAGTATTATTGGATGAATGAATATTTATATAAAACCTTTTAATACGCTCAGGTGTCTCATATTTACCAGCTTTTGCGTTTATAAAATTCAGACAAGTGTTTGATTTGCTTAGATATAATCATTACAGTTTGATATGCTAAGTTAGTTTTAGTACGTTTTGATATGATTTTTAGACGTTGACAGAGGTATTAGTGGAGCGTAGCGGGAACGATAACTCTGGGTAGAGATTGATCTTAAACATGCAGAAGAACAGAGAAAATTCTGACTAAAATCCCTTGTATTACTTTTCGGACTCCTGCAACCAAAATATGAAAATTTGACACTGTGTACGTCTATAGAGATACACTATAAAACTATAATTACATCTCCCATCCAAAGTGATGTTGAAGCAGATGCCATTTTACACTTCTTCTCAAAATCGAAACTGCAATCTGCAAAAAAGTATGGCGATATCTTAATTATGTCGTTCCTGACTATTTCGTGTGTGATGATATCAATTTTGTTTTCAGATTCATATTCTCATAATTTTTTAAGAAATGCATTTTAAAATTATCCTTCATATATAAACTGGTTCTTCCGAAAATTAAACATATTCCCAAAGGCATAAAAAGGTTGGATGTTTATTGTATACCTCAAAAGTGATGACGTTTTGCACAAAGCACATGGCAGAAATGGATTTCGAAGTGGTTGTAGGAACTTATGAAGAGATTTTACTTGGGTTTAGAGTTATCCAAGTAGGCGAGGTTTGTTTCTTAAGTAGCTTTCTGAAAGATCTTAATTTTAAGTGTTGTATAATATCTGTGTCAATGATTACTAAACAATAAATAGATAAAATAGGCTAATTAAAGTAGGAAAAAGTATCTGTATTGGTTACTGGAAATTAGCTCACTGCTGAGCAAAGTTTCTCCAGGATAATTGACTGCACAGAAATGATTGATTAATCACTATTGGCTGCTAAAGCAGCTTTAAACTGATCTGTTGTTTCACAGTTTACACAGTATGGTGTAATAAGACTAAAGTTCCAGTCTTTGATGGTAACTCCCGGCACAAATGAATTCTTTAACATGTTTAAGATACCAGAATTACATGTCAGCAACTTGATGGATTTATTATGCTGAGTCCTAGATGGTTTGGTATTATACATGAAGAGTCAGCAGGGATGGCCACTAGATAGGATGTTCTATCATTAAAGTGATCATGTCCTACGGACCCGCTTAAACGATCATAGAGTGTGTCCCATATACCCGGAATGTTATAGCAAAATAAAAATTGCACTCAGCACATGTTTTGGTGAAATTATGTCACATATCATTAATATAAAACCAAAAAAATTACCTTCACAACTGACTCGCCATGAATTCCATTTTAATTAGCGTAGAAAGTGAACTAAAACCTATGTCAGAGTTTGAATTTCGCTGTGTACAGCTTCCATTTTACCATTCAATTCCACACTGAATCGGTGATAATCATCTGGAAATTAACTTACAAAATGACATGTGCGCTAAGTCATTGTTTATTATTGACATCAGAAAACATGTATTATTTGAAATGATGACCATTATCATCGACTTAGTGTGGAATTCATATCAAATGTAACCTGAAATAATATCAAACTGAAGTGCGACTGATGCTGTACATTTCACACTTTATACAGACTGGGATAGGAAGAAGGGGACAGAAGAGACCGAATATGCATTACCGTCTCATTTCCACAGAAATTAGATCAGTGGTACACTGTATATGTGTTACATTTTAAATTATAGATGAAAACCATTGATCATATCAAACTTACTACTAATTGTATTTAACTTCAATCAAGAGTATATAAACAGAATCCGGATTTTCACCACTGCCAGGTATTCTTCAATAATTCTCACTCATACATTCTTAACTCACAATCGAGTACATCTGATATGGATAGCAGTTCTATATTCATATGGTGTGATGTTCGATCTATCAATAATCTGTTTCCAAATTAAAGATACAAAATAATGTGTTAAAGTTTGGTTTCCACAAAACCATTTTCTGGAAGGTAAAGCATCTGGGTTACCAAATTCCCACTGCATTTCATTTTCATAAAAGTGAATATTGTCTGTATTAAAAAAATTTCATCTTATTTTGAAAGAATTTCCAATTGGAGCCAAGTTTCACAGACCATTCTCATTCTGGTTGTATAAAACATGTGGCTGTGTCAGCAAAAGGAATGCTTGCATCGGGAGGAACAGATGAAACCATTCAGCTGTTCAGTCTCAGAAAGCGGTCACAGCTAGGATCCCTGACTCACCATTCTGGTAATATGATTTTCATATCTGATAACTATATCTTTATTAGGCAGAAAACACTAAACATGCTGTGTAACATGGACATCCAAAATGTTGAACATTAAATAATAGTAAGTACATGTTGCTTTCTTTTGATTATCAAATTGTAACCCAACAGAGTTATTGAAAACTGCATGTCAGAAGGTTTTGTCCACCAAACATCAAAAAAAAAACTCTAACCCAAAATGTATTGCAATATTTTGTTCATGAAATAGTCTGATTAACATTTCTAAAGTAACTTCATTGTCTTTTCACAGGATCTGTAACTTCATTGTCTTTTCACAGGATCTGTAACTTCATTGTCTTTTCACAGGATCTGTAACTTCATTGTCTTTTCACAGGATCTGTAACTTCATTGTCTTTTCACAGGATCTGTGACCTGTGTACAGTTTTATAAGAATTCCCATATGTTTAGTGCCAGTGAAGATGGGACCTTTTGCATTTGGAAAACATTTTCATGGGAATGCCTGAAGACCCTCAGAGGGCATAAGTAAGTTTCACAAGGTTTCAGGTACACAATAAAGTTATGGTTTCTTTTACCAGGTGTTTGACAGTCATATGCACCTGCTAAGACTGGCTCTTCTGACTTGCACAATTACTGTAAATCTATGGATTCGAGGATAAGTGATCGGTTAAGAGGGAATATATCCGGATATCAACACATATACATGTGTACTTTCAAATTTTATAATATTTTAGAATCACTCAATCTAATTAGAATTGGACTTCTTAGATCTATGCCGTATACTATGGGTGAGAATGCGAATCTAAGAAGTCTGATATTAATTAGATTGTAGAATCACTTATTTTCATGGGGTTCAGTTGTCTTGGTTTTGTAAACAATAACATGTTTGTGGGGTTATGAATCCCTGGTTGAAAAGATTCCATTCATTATGGTAGTTCACTTTCCCCACAAACTGTCCAAACATCTGGGTACTCTTGATATGAATAATAGAGAGAGGAGAGGCTTGTAACTCCTAGTACAGGGTTCCTAATTTTGGCGATTAAGAAATCAAATAGAAGTATTTTGTACTGCATTCTGTACCTTTTGACTTGCATATAACTTTATATTTAGATTGTCACCAAATTTCATCCAAAATTCCAAGTTCTTCCTGACATATTTGAAAATCAATCAAAAAATTTGACCAATCTATTGTAGTAGACATTAACTTGGCCGTTGAAGCACTCCATTATTTCACGTGTATACAGAGGCTATTTGCACGTCATAGCCTTCACTTTGGAGTTTGACCTACTTTGTTAAAACTTTAAACTTATCCATAACTTTTGAATGGTTAGTGATAGAGCTTTTATGCTTCATATTTGTGTGTTCTTTGTGACAAGACCTTTTTTAGGTACCAGAATTACTTTGCTGCCATATGGGGACATCAGTGTTTCATAAACACATCTTGTTTAATTCTTCTTTAGAACCACTAGGCCAATTTCAAATCAAGTTAGCACAAAGCATCTTTGGGTAAAGGGGGTTCTGAATTGTTTAAAGGAAAAACTACATCCCTTTCCAAGGGGACATAATTTTTTTTAAAAGTGAAAATAAAGTGGGTGTTTTAAAAAATCTTTTGATGAAGAACAACAGAGCCAGAGTGGCTCAGATGAGCATTGTGAGCCTCGTTGTTCTTAATTTCATTTTAAATCTGATGTATTCTTTTGATTAGGGGACCAGTCCTTTCTCTCTCAGTCCACCCCAGTGGGAAATTAGCATTAACAGTTGGTCAAGACAAAACTCTGAGAACTTGGAATCTCATCACAGGAAAGTCGGCTTACATCTCGAACATCAAAAGAGGTAACTGAACAAAAGTAAAATAAATCTATAGCCATGCATTTTCTCATCTTCACATAGTTTTAATTCCAGAAGTTTTGGGTTTCTGATATTACCAATACATGTACTTTGTATTTTCAAACAATAACAATGATAAAGAGAGAATAAGAAAACTGGTTTTATTTTCATACAAAGTGTTTGTTATGAAAGATAACCCATAATATGCTTAAAGACTCTTCTTGTTGAATTAAATAATATCAGTAGGTTACAGATTTTACTGGAGTATCAGTCAGCCAGTCATGACCGACTACCTGAAAATGTCAGTCCTGACACATTCAGCCCTTTCATTATGGTATTTTGTTATTGCCTTTTCTTCAAATTAGTTTCTGTTCATTTAAAAACTTCCTCACTGTTTTGTGTACTAATGTTCCAGTAACAGTTTGTCATTTCCCTTTGTTTTGGGTGAGGCTTCTTATAGACTTCAATAAAATAGGTTTTACTTTTGTTCTCAGTGACCAATCACATTGAACAAATGCTTTAGTGTAGTCATCCAGACTCATTTGTATGGAAACCAAACAGCCAATCAGTGAATGACACATCAAACCATGAGTGGGATTTTCACACAGTTCTTGGTGCAAAAAGACACATTGTTTCTGGAATGATAGTATATTCTTTGCAGCAGAGAGAAAATTTCATAATGTTAGATACTACATGTATAATCTAAATATACTGCATATAAAAGAAATGAAACCTCCAATTTTTAGAACTAGTTTTATTATTTCATTCAAATATATTGTTTGATTTTTATATCTATTAGAAGACACATATATTCTAATAGAAAACTTAGTGAATTTAGAGTTAGTCATCATCACTAATGCAAAAAATGTCAAGGTTGAAGAGATGATAGCCATTGAAATTTTTCCACTTCAATATGAATGTGCTCCAATTAGCATTTGTTGCTGCTCAAATTCTGTGATGCATAGGGTTAGTTATGTGGTTTATTTGTGCCATGGGGATGTTTGTCACTTTCCCAGAACTGCCTGATACAAAGTGGGTAGATTTTCTGGTGGATTGGGACACTTTGAATGCACTGATCTAACATGTCCCACACGTGCTCAACTGGCTGAAAATCAGGACTTAATGGGGGTGTGGTCGTCAGATGGGTTCAATCACCGTAGCCAGATAACTCAGTTGGTGGAGCACTAGAGGTCTGAGTTTGAATCCTGGTCTAGTCTGTTGCATTTTCTCTAATCCTATTATATTTGGTGCCTTAGACCAGCCCCTGGAACTGATAGGTGAAAATACCTGCAAAGGGGATAAAGATCCTGAGTTGATGTCTTCAAGGTGTGAAGGCATTTAAGGAGGAGAAGGGTGGCGGTCAAACGAGTTTGATCACCAGTGGCCAGATAGCTTGGTTGGTAGAGCACGTACCTGATTGGAGATTTAGGGGGCCCGGATTCAAATCCCTGTCTGGTCTGTTGCATTTTCTCCCTTCCTGTTACAGATACAAGACAACAACATTGTTATCTATCAAACTTTTTGTATTTATCCATACTCACATCAATTTCTTTCAGTTGCTGATATTGTATCATGGTCTCCCAGTGGTGCTTTTTACGCAGTTGTGTTTGCCAGTAAAGTGGATGTCTATAAACTAGAGGTATTGCAAGTTTTGTTCTTGGCTGTCATTCTCTTGCTAGATTTCTTAACACAGTTTTGTTATTTGGAACATCAAACTTTTGATCTTTTAGAATCTTTCCACATTGGGATAGGACTGAATACATTTACTTGCCCCACAAATGGAGAATTAGACATCCTTTTTTATCAGTTGTGTGTATACGCATGTTAATAATGGTTCCGACATTACAGAAAAATGATATAGAGGATGTTGTAGTACATGTACATAAACAGAATTTATGTTGTAGACTGCCTGTGTGTGCTCATCGTGGACGCTTGAAAAGAAAATCAACAGCTTTGCCTTCGTTAATGTAAGATTCCTTGTAATGACAGAGTAATTTAAAACATTAAATTGAGATAAGAAAGGATTAAGATTCCAGTATTTGTAAATTTTTATGCATTAGAATAAAATGCTTCATGTTTCTGATAGCAAAAAAGTGTCCGAAAAGGTTTGTATTTTGAAATTAGTTCTTAAACCACATTGAGTATTAGTTTCACACACAGGACAGTATTGTGGTTTATGGTGGAGAAGGAGGAATGGTTTCTTTTTATGACATCAACAACAACACAGAAATCTCATCAGTCAATGCAGAGGTCAACAGGTAAGTCTGTCCATTTGAATAAAAAGATCAAAGGACCATGTTGAAACTGAAATGTCGTAGAAGGAAGCAACAAATTCTGCTGTACTGTAGTTGTAGGACAATGAATGTTGTCAGGCACTGGTACAGTATGGCAATGTAATGTATAACTGTATGTTTACATTTCCAGTGTTTTTGATTTGATATCTTTACAAATTATAATGATAGCCATTTCCTCATTAATGTGTTGCAGTTTAAAAAATGAGAGTCTATTTTAAAGGGACTGGTTCAAGATTTTTTATGAAAATATTTTTCATTTTTTATGTTAAACATTGAAAATATAACTCATTTAATGTTGACAGCCAAAATTTGGACCTTCTGAATGCAACAATAAAAGCAATATTTTAGCCTTAAATCTGTGTTATGTAAACAAAGACTCAAGTCTTTTTATGTATACAAACAAGTGAAATATTGATTTTTGCATATAAAGCATCTTAATTTTGCATAGTCACAAATTTTGACTTTTAGTACCGCGTTTTACCCCAAAATGCTTGAAATGTGAAGATATAATAAATTTAGATCGATATCCATTTCTTTTGAAAATTTCATAAACAATAACATACCGCAACCTTTGTTTACAAAACAAATAATAAACTCTCTACATTGAGCTTCTGGGATAATGTATAACCTTAATTTTTATGTGAAATCTTTTAAACACAATAGACAGTAGGATTTGATCATTAAAAGTGAAAAAGAAAACTTTGAGGAAAATTGTGAATCAGTCCCTTTAATGGTTGGGATTCTAACAGAAATGAAAGTAGAATGTAAACATAAGAAATAAATTTTTGATACATTAGGGTATGCCTCACGCTGGCATACTTTTTATGAAGCGTTAATTTTCTAATGTATGATTGCACTTCGATTGGATTTAAAGCTGTATGAGCTGTCGTGTTCATGTATTATTTTTGTACATAATTACTTTCAAGCAGATCAATTAGTGTTAAAAGTTATTAACTTTTCCTTAATTACATGCTTGAAAAAATTTGCATGTAAAAGAAAACTGTGAGAAAATTATTTAGAAATTAAATATAGTGTGGTAGATATAAATCATCCGGAACACCTCAGGCCTTTCACCGAAAACACGGTGTTTTTTGGTGAAAGGCTCGAGGTGTTGTGGATGATGCATAAATTATACAATGTTAGGCATTTATAAATAGCCCCACGCGCGTCAGGGGAATCCCAACATGATGTATTAACTCAGACACAACAGTCTAATTTTAAGGCTGAAAGAGCGTAAATCAACGAATTACTAAGAGGTATTTGATATTTCTATTTCTATTAAACTTATGGCACTGTGCTGTTGTAACAAAATATACAGCTTTACACCTGACCACCGATCTGAAAGTTTGAACTAGTCACATGACTCGCTTGAAATGGTCAAATGATGCGGTTGTTTGTAAACACCGATTTAAAATTAAATAATTTTGGTTAAAACAGGTGAAACAATGTATGACATGTCATACAGCCTCATAACTACATACAAGTGATGATTCAAAAGCGTTTTTACAAGATGGAAAAAAATTGTCATGATCATACAACTTTAACTTTAAAGACTGAAATCTGATATGTGGTTTTCTAATGAGTAGATACATAATGAATTTCACTTTCATGTGGAATTACTCCATCAAAAATTGTAAGACTCGGTTTCATGCAAGACTTAGTTTCAAGGTTGACTGAACTTCTTTAATTCTTGTACTATGTTCTGTTCTCTGTATTTTATTTATTGTGTGCGATCCATACAACTTACTGGAAAAAAGTATTCAATAAATATTATTTTCCTATTTTTACTTCGTGATTACACGTGAACTGTTGATGTAAGATTATTTACGAAGAATACTTTAATACAGGCCTGTAGGGAACATGTATTTCTATGCGATACTTGCAGAATGCTTGTTGGTTACTGTTAGCTGCAGAACTGTAGCTCTCCGAAAAAATTATGTTGACTGACTTTAGTTAGGTTACTGCAAGTTGTCAAATATTAAAACCATAATATTTTCAAGTTTTTCCAAAGCAAATTCATGTTTGTGAAATGTATTGTTTTAATATGTCCATTGATTACATGATATGTGTATAGTAGAATACTTCAGCTTTAGATGTTTTCTTTACACAGGATCAGGGGTATTTCTTTAATGAAATCTGATGGATCCGATGAGGACAAATACTATATGTTTACAGCCTCCAGTGATGGATTTCTGAAGATGTTCTCTGTTATAGTGGAGGGAACCAAGGTAAATGATTTTGAATGAGTATCCTCATAAACAGAATACTATTTCTTTTAAACATTGCCACAATTTCCTGCTCTAGTACTGACACAATGATTTTTATGTTCCAGGTGAATGTGAAATGTCTGTCATCACACAATGCAGATTTTAGACTGACTTGTATAACTGTGATGAGACCCCAGACTTTAGTGAAGGAGGAAATCTCTGAGGTTACGGTGAACACAGATAGTGTTGTTGAGGACAGATTATCAGAGAAGGAGGAGGACACAGAACAGATTGAATCAAGTGCAAATAAAAAGTCACCCAAGCGAAAGACAGAGAGAAATTTAAAGCACAGCATGAAAGATAAAGCTGTCAAGCGGTTAGGAAAACAACCACTGCTGAAAAGTAGGTATATGTAGGGGATGCACCATAACTACATGACATTTTATGTTTGATATTCTGCATGTACATTATATCATTACATGTAGGGGTGATAAACTGTACAGTAATATTTTAAAATGTGTATATATATTTTTTAACTTTTTATATTGAATTCTATAAATTATCAAAATTAATAATCCCTTCATTGTGTAAAAGTAAAGGAAACCATTTACACACTTTTGCATTTGTGGATAATCAAGAGATATTTTTGAATTTCAGGAAAAGGGAAAAAAATAAAGAAAGAGATTGAAGATACATAATGACTTTAAGTTAGTTGTATATATTTCAGAAAATTAAAAAAAAAAAGAAGGTGTTTCAATTTGTTTATTTTTATGCCCCCCATCAAAGAAGAGGGGGCACATTGGTTTGCACCAGTCAGTTGATCTGTCAAGTATTGTCCACTCAGGGTCAACTTGACCATGAGTTTCAGATTACCTCTTGACTTTCAGGCCAATAGTTTAGAGGTCACAGGCTTGCAAGCAAGCATACAGTAGTTGTTGTCTGACTCATAACTGAAGACCCCTTATTCTGAAAATAATCAAAATTCATAGGGAGATTGTTCACTGACTTCTGTTGATTTTATAGTTTAGGAGATTTTGAATAAGTTTGGTTTTCTTAAAAGTAGGTCAAATCACAAGGTTAAAGGTACCACAAGATGGTCTTGTTACAAGGAATGTGCATAATAAATATGAGATCACCATCGCTCCCTGATACACTATGTAGGAAAGTCTGAAATGTGAATTTCAGCTTTTGTGGTCCAGTGGTTTTTGAGAAGGTTTTTAGCTCACCTGAACCGAAGGTTCAAGTGAGCTATTCTGATCACATTTTGTCCGGCGTCCGTCTGTCTGTAAACTTTTCACATTTTCGACTTCTTCTCCAGAACCACTGGGCCAATTTCAACCTAACTTGGCCAAAAGCATCCTTGGGTGAAGGGCTTTCAAGTTTGTTCAAATGAAGGGCCATGTCCCTTTCAAAGGGGAGATAATCACAAAAATAGGGTAGGGTCATTTAAAAATCTTCTTCTCAAGAAGAGCTGAAATTTACCTGAAAGCTTCCTGATATATTGCAGATTCAAGTTTGTTCAAATCATGGCCCCCGGTGGTAGGATGGGGCCACAAGGGGGGATCAAAGTTTTACATACAAATATATAGGGAAAAACTTTAAAAATCTTCTTCTCAAGAACCACTAAGCCAGAAAAGCTGATTTTTACATGAAAACTTTCTGACATAGTGCAGATTCAAGTTTGTTCAAATCATGGCCCCCGGGGATAAGATGGGGCCCCAAGGGGGGATCAAAGTTTTACACACAAATATATAGGGAAAAACTTTAAAAATCTTCTCAAGAACCACTAAGCCAGAAAAGCTGAGATTTACATGAAAGCTTCCTGACATAATACAGATTCAAGTTTGTTCAAATCATGGGCTCCGGGGGTTGGATGGGGCCACAATAGGGGATCAAAGTTTTACATACAAATATATAGGAAAAATCTTCTCAAGAACCACTGAGCCAGAAAAGCTGATTTTTACATGAAAACTTTCTGACGTAGTGCAGATTCAAGTTTCTTCAAATCATGGGCTCCGGGGGTAGGATGGGGCCACAAGGGGGATCAAAGTTTTACATACAAATATATAGTTAAAATCTTTTTCTCAATAACCACTGAGTCAGAAAAGCTGATATTTACAAGAAAACTTTCTGACATAGTGCAGATTCAAGTTTGTTCAAATCATGGTCCCCGGGGGGTAGGATGGGGCCACAAGTGGGGGGGGGGGGGGGGGTTAAAGTTTTACATACAAATATAGAAAAAAGCTTTAAAAGAACCATTGGGCCAAAGAAGTTGACATTTACATGAAAGCTTTCTGACACAGTGTAGATTCAAGTTTGCAAAGGGTAGTTTGGGCCATAATAGGGACCAAGGTTTTTACATGCAAATGTATATGGAAAGTCTTCAGATATGGGCCAAGGTGACTCAGGTGAGCGATGTGGCCCATGGGCCTCTTGTTTTTAAAAGGTAAATCAATACTTATGTGATGTCATAGGTTTTTGCAAAAATCTTTATTAAACAAAACTTTGCACATACACGTACTGGAAATATATCTTTTAGAGAAATTTTATTCACTTTATAAGATAAATAATCTGGTAAACTATTGATAGTGAAAAAGTTTATATTCTCCATAGGTAATGAATTGTTTAATTCAAAAATATTGTCAAGGGCAATAATTCCTATACTGGTATTTCTTCATTTGCATGTCTATTATACAATGGTTTCCTCGATACCCACAATTGATTTATATATAAATTAGCAGTTTTTCTAAACTGTTGACATTAAAAATATGTCATTTGAACAAGTTTTATCTATTTTCATGGAAAGGATCGCTGGAAACGGCAGTTTTATCTGTAAAGTTCTACAATGTTGCCATTAAAACTGCCTCTTCGGGAAGAGGCGTTAATCCAAATATCTTCAACAAATCTCGCTGAGATTGTCACCTCCAGTGCTTGTTTCTGCAAGCCACGAACATGCTCTCACACTCCAGAGTGATGAATTATCTCTATTCTCTTTAGAGAAGTGGACAGGCGTAGCCTAAGGATGATTCTGATTTACAAAAATGTGTGATTTTCTTATGTTGACCCTATACTCCTGTGTTGGTATGTCTGACATCTTATAAAAGCTGGTAACATACACATTTTCTTTGGTTATTAATTAAATTAAAACTGCATTGAGTGGAAATTAATACAGTTTTTTCCACCTTTTCAACCCATTCTCTCACCAGAGGGCGCGCTACGCATGCTTCTCTTTGTGGAGCGTAGCGTAACGCCCTCTGGTGAGAGATTGCTTTTCAACCATTAATAGTTACAAGTCGTATGAGGATAGAGTAGCCTGGTTCCCGAGGCCTTCCGATGTGCAAGCACGAAGGCCAGGCACTCACTGTCGAATGGATTCTTCCACTGATCAAAATCCAATATGGCGGACTCAATGGTAAGTAATGGGAATGTACGTAAATGAGCGTATCATGGCTTAATTAGCTGTGTCACTTTCGATTTTATATCATTAATTGCCAGAGACAGACCTTAGGAAATGTATAATACTTGGTTTTCCATGTGACACGCTTGTTTGATATAGTCTTATCCCTTTGTTTTCAAGCAAGTAGGTGATTCGTCAACTCGCATATTTTTTACGTGTGTTAAATTAAATCTAACCGTGTCACTTCGTTTTTTCTACTATTGTTGGGTTGCATAGGGTTGCTGGTGAAGATATAGACTGAGTTTTATAGATGACACGCACCAGTTTTCCTATTTCGAACTGGCAATTTCAGATAGAATTTCCTCCACTCATTTTTGGACAATTTTTGATTACATATAGATCTCACGACGTGCTTTACTTTGATAAGACTATATAGGCTATAGCTGAAGTTTAAACGATTACTTTTTTGTGCGATGATGGAGGTGTTTTAAGCTTTTATTGGACTTAAAGTGTACAATTTTACAGATTCTCGAAATTATATACATGTGTATCACTATGTATATTAATTGTTTTAATTTCAGATAATTTTCCATACATATGGAAAGAAGAAACATATGATAGTGGGTGAAAAAAACACCCTCATATATAATGCTTCATGAATATGCAAAACCATGCCAACAGGTATAATAAGATGTATATATTGCTTGTGTAGGAGATAAGGCTATTTATTCATTTTATAATTCAGTATCATGGTCTCTGACAGTGTCAATTATTTAATTCTTATGTAGACCTGCCAACTTTATGCTTGATCCAATAGGCTTGATTTAAAGTTTCTGTTGTTACTTTGGTTTACTGTGAATATTCTGCAGATTTCAGAGGGAATCACTAACAATTTCATTGTCAACAGTTACTATTCCTCTCTGACTCACAGTCCCGCTTGTCCAAAATTATATTTGTGGGTCGGCCCACAGTTTTTATATATTGCCAAATGATATACATTGAGGTATTCTATATTTGTGTTAGCATTATATTTTGGATTTGTTTGTAACTTAAATTCTTTGTCTTCTTTATGAGAGAACTGAGTTCATACACTTCCATTTAAAAATCTTATGTAGTAGCCAGGAATTCTGTATCTAAAACAAAAACAAATGTTACATAATTTGAAGTACATAATATGGCGCTATAGTAACATTCATTGTTATGCTTTTGCACAAACTCGTTGGTACTGCTTGGATTTGATACTAAATTCACACCTGCTAAAGCTTCAAAGAAAAAAATGTAGAAGATCACCATCTGGAGAAATCCTCATTCATCCCCAAAAACAAAGTTTTGCATTTATGTTTCTCTCACTGTATTGAAAATTTTGTCTAGTGGTACTTGTGTACCAAATTAATGATTCTTAATATAGTTTTGTGGAAAAAAGAAAAGAAAGATAACCAGATTGATCTCTTTATGTTACCATGTAGTCTACAGACTCCAGATGGAAAGAGATGGAGAAAGAATTTCTAAAGGGGTATTCAAGGACCCATCCTCCTCCACACTAATTCATATTGGAAGGAATTGACATCCAACTTGAATAAAGAATTACAGACTTCCAGAACAGGTTAACAACTAAATCAATTTGTTACAGTCTGTTATTTCAAGTTTCCCACCTCTTATAGCAATAATAAAAACAATTATTTCTGGCATCTAAAGGTGAGTTAAGAAGTTTATCATATATGTTCCCTTTGTTAGTGGAAGAAATTCAATACTGACATTTTCTGGATTGATAAAACACAATAGTGACAAATGCATGATTTTTTTGTATATAATGAACTGACCTACCTTGTTTTATTTCAGGTGCATCATGCAGATCCTTTTAAAAAGGAGAGGCCAGATCTTCAGATGACTTTATTGAAAATGAGAAATTTCTGAGTGGAAGTGACGAATGTGGCATGCATACAAGCAGACATCAGCATTCCCTCCCTCTTGTTAGTGTAAGTAAAACCTGCATGAATATAAAACTTTAGAAGAAAAGGGAAATATATTGACATTCAAAATTCACAGTTGGTTGTTCATCTTCTACAAAAATTACAGACTTGTTTCATTATTTATCTATGATAAAATTATGACATAATTAATATTTATGATGTATGTGTATTGTGTATTTACTACTATTCCTGATACAAATCTTTACTGATTATACTGATGTTTGTGACATTGTTTATAATTTTTAGATCAGAGGTGAGCTTTTTGAGAAAGACTCATGGAGGAAGTTTGAGAGTGTCAGTTCTCAGATCAAAAAGTTAGCTAGCAGTAGGAGGAGTAGCAATTCATTCAACAGTATGACATGAGAAATACATGACTAGAAAGACCTTAAAAAGGAGATTTGGCATTGTTTCATGTGGAGATTAAAGAACCTTCGAAATATATAACACAGACATGTTTCAGTTACTTGGGGATAACACTTATGAGGAATTTTGCTAACTTTCAGATTGGAATGTGTTGCACAAGAAATGCTTGATCACAACCCTCTTCTGTTAAAAACCTTTTCCATGCAAATAGTGTAAATGAAATTTAGCTATTTCATTAGTAAACATGTTTTCTGCGCAAGTGTGTGTCTTTGACATTAAATGCTATGATATTGTCGTATTCTTAAACAATGGAAGATCTCTACTAGTTCTTTCAAAGGAAAGCCAACAACAGGAATCGAACCTGTTCCTCCATCGTACAGATACGAAAGTGTGCACCATTACACCATGTTGGCATACATTAAGAACTGGTAGCTTTGGAGAGTAAATATTACATTATTCTGTACAGTTGATACTGGTTTGTGTGATATATGTATAAATATATATATATATACAAGTATATATAATGTATGCCTCATGTTTGGTAGTCGTCAATAAAGCATTTGAATTGAATATATTCCTTGTTCATGAAGAAAGTATAATATTCTGAAATTTAAATAAATCTAGCATTTCTGTATGTGAAATACCTTTAAAACTAGTTCAAAAACCCAGTGATTATCTGGGTCAGAATAGGTCCTCTGTACCTGATTGCATATTGTGAGAAAAGAGTGAACAAAGAGTGATCATTGAATAAGTTTATAAACTGAAATCTTGTTTCACAAGTGTGACACAATTAATTAAGAACGATCTGACCCTTACTGCTCAAAAGACCAAAGTATCAAGTATAGGTCTAAATACAAGCAATTGATGGTGACCCTTGAATATGAATGAATTTTGAGAAATAGAGAAACAAATAATGACTAACTTACATATAAAAGAACTGAACTAGCATAAGATTGCAACATAATAGGTCCTGAAAATCATTGGATGAAAGTTCTTGGGTCCATATGAGTGAAATATTCTCGAGAGGGACGTTAAACAATATACAGTCAATCAATCATAAGGCCAAATTAAAACTTTATTGTCCATTTTCACATTGTATGTGTTTACACAATTAGTGCATGTAGGTGTAACTTCTATCTTTCTAGGATAAAATGTTATGCCTTGCTTAATATCAATTATTTACAACATGCAAGGGAGACTCATAAACAGCAAGCAGTTACAATAATATTTATACTGCTTTACAAGGATAACCAGTCAAAATGAGTGGAGGAAACTCGATCTGAAATTGCCGGTTCGAAATAGGAAAACTGGTGTGTGTCATCTATAAAACTCAGTCTATATCTTCACCAGCAACCCTATGCAACCCAACAATAGTAGAAAAAACGAAGTGACACGGCTAGATTTAATTTAACACACGTGAAAAATATGCGAGTTGACGAATCACCTACTTGCTTGAAAACAAAGGGATAAGACTATATCAAACAAGCGTGTCACATGGAAAACCAAGTATTATACATTTCCTAAGGTCTGTCTCTGGCAATTAATGACATAAAATCGAAAGTGACACAGCTAATTAAGCCATGATACGCTCATTTACGTACATTCCCATTACTTACCATTGAGTCCGCCATATTGGATTTTGATCAGTGGAAGAATCCATTCGACAGTGAGTGCCTGGCCTTCGTGCTTGCACATCGGAAGGCCTCGGGAACCAGGCTAGAGGATAGAGCTACTTTAAATGACCCCACCCAATTTTACCTTTTCTTGATTATCACCCCATTTAAGACAGCATGACCCTTTATTTGAAGGATTTTTAATCCCTTTCACCCAGGATGAGACAAAAAGTGATCAGAATAGTTCGGGTTAGCTTAAAAAGTTCAAACGAATGATTTTGAGAACAAGTTATCTAACCAAAATGGCGGCGCCCATGAGTGCAGGTGAATTTCCTCTGAAAACCAAACAGGTGCGATTTGTATATGTTTGTTGACTGACTTGTAGACAAAAAGTGACATGAATCTGGGGGAATGATGATAAGTTCATTTTGAACGATTTTTTGCATTATCCTTCATGCTGTGGGAGTGTGGCACAGGCACCTCGCAGGAGTCGCCAGTTTTACATGTACCTGTAAAGTTCTACAATGTTACCATTAAAACTGCCTCTTCCGGAAGAGGCGTCAATCCAAATATCTTCAACAAATCTCGCTGAGATTACCACCTCCAGTGCTTGTTTCTGCAAGCCACGAACATGCTCTCGCACTCCAGAGTATATAATGATAATAAAGCCTTTATTAAATTATTTATCCAGGATTACATATTTAGCGATAACACTAGTTTTCAATATGGTCCTGCATATAACATACATACAGACAGATATTAGTAAAATAAACACAGATTAAAAGAAGTATGTAATTCAAGATAAATAGGAACAACATGAAGCTTAAAAAGTATGGTGATAATCTCTAAGATAATTTCTCTTAAAACACACAACACTTGTTGAGTTTCTTATATTTTGACTCAAGGCATTCCACACTGTGCTCCCTGAAATGCTGAAAGATCTTCTATAATATTCTGTTTTTGCCCTGGGTATATACAATATATTTGAATTAGAATTTCTAGTTTGCCTCCGACTGACTTCTGAAGTTCTGATACATATTTAAAAACATTTAAATAATCTGGCATTGAACCATGTAAAACTTTATACACTAAAATGACTTTTCTATAGACAAAGTAATCTGATAGAGCCAACCAATTAAGTTCTGTAAACATGACATTAGACGGTGTTTCAAAATTTCTGATGTTAAGAACTACCCTTGCAGCTCGTTTTTGCAATATAAAAAGCTTATTCACATTTTCAGCATTTCTTGGATTGCTCCATATAGTACAACAATATGTAAAATGTGGAAAAATCATAGTATTAAAAATCTTCAGCAGCGCATCGTTTGACATAAAATATCTTATTCTTCTTAAAATGCCAATTCTCTTGGAAATCTTGTTCATATTGTGATTCTATATGACTTTTCCAGGACAAAGTTTCATCAATAATAATACCAAGTAATTTTGACTCCTGAACACATTCTATGACATGGTTATTTATCACTAAATTTAATTTAATTTGTCAAGTTGGGAAGTTTCTTGGGCAGAGATTCTAGAATAGGCAATTTTTTTAATATTATGTACATAGAATTGTACATGTACTTTAAAAATGTTAAAAAATGGAATACATTGTAGCTCATTACACTAACATTTTATTCAATGCCACGTTAAAACACCTCTTATGTAGTATGATTTCACCATTGAAAGAGTGATACATGTACAAGCTCTCGATTATTCTATATGATTTTTTTGAGATTTTTCCCAGAATGATAAAAAAGGTGTTTTGTTTGCAAATAAGAGATTCTTGAGTCCAAATTTTGCTGTGATTTGGTGCATGATATGAATATATAATAAAACATGCCTAAATTTAAAGATTAAGATATAAATGTTCTAATTTTTTAGGAAAAAATATGTTTGAAAATTGAAAACTTTATTTGTTAATATTTCATTTATTAAATCTGCGGATAAACTCTTCAAAAAACATGTCAGTTAGAAAAGATATATATCATAAAAAGAAATTGAAATAAAATGACCTAATTTTAGATATAATCACTAGGCTATATTCAAGCTAGAGAAAAAAGTATGGCTCCCGCAATCAAAATTGAAAGAAATTACTAAAATAATCATATGGTTGCTAATTGTATGCACTGTTAATCAAGAATTTAGTTTCCTTTATAAATTTGTTTAATCTGTAAACCATTTTACATCAAGGGAATGTAGTTTTCTGATTACAATGTTCTCTATGACTACTTTCTTTATAATTCCGATCAGGCTTGGTTCAATTCAAATAAGAAAAATCGTTAAATTTCTGAATTTTGACAATTTCAATTTCTTTTTTGAATATATTTCTTTGATATATCTTTTCTAATTGACATGTTTTTTGAAGATTTTATACGTATATATTTAAAAGATATTAGCAAATAACGTTTTCAATTTTGACTTGCAGATTAAAAAAAAAAAAGAAATCCGCCACTGATTTTCCAGAAATTTTAGAATATAAACGGAAAACTAATCACCATTTTGTCAAGTTGGGAAGTTTCTCGGGCAGAGGTTCTGGGATAGGCAATTTTTTTAATTAATTTAAAATCATATATGTGTATGTACTTATATAATGTTGAATATATAGCATATATTTTTCAACTCTACAAATGTGTTATTAAATTTGTTATGAATATTCCATGAAAATCGCTATATATCATTATGAAGGACAGATAACTCTTGTCACTGTACAGGAATTACGGAAATTAACTGCCTCTGTATTATAATTAATACATTTGTACCATGGAAAACTCAGTACTGTTGCTGAAATATATGGCGGTCAAGCAAACCTCAGGAGCAAACACTGGTAACTTTAGCTTGTTTGTCACACAGTGATTTTTTGGGGGCTAAAATGCCACCGATATTCGGCTGTTTCCCCTCACTAAAATTAGCTATTTTTTCCCAATTATATATATGTTTTTCCCAATTTCAAATCTAGGGAAATTAGGCCATTTAAAAAAAAGGTTACCGTATATTTCCGACAGAGTAAATACGTTTTTTTTTCCAGTTTTATTCTCCAAACCACTGCACATGCAAAAGGTTTTGTAAAGAATATGTAAAACAATAGAGGCATCCATATAAGCAGATATGCAGCGATGTATATAGCTTCCAGATGCACATTAAGCCATATTGTTTACAATTTAGTTTGACCGCCATTTTTTGTAGGAAGTGGCCAACAGTATAGGGTTTTACTAAAATTCGAAAAATACAAAACAGGAGAGACATTCTGGAAAACTTGATTATCAATATAATATTTACAAGATTATGGGTACAAATGCTGGTGAATTAATAATTTATTATTTTCTTTATGAAATTAGACAATAAGTATTCCTTAGAAAAGTAAATAATATATATACAAGGTGTGACTTCCAATACATATTTAATGTTAAATAATGATTTATTTTATGATTTTAAATCGGATCTGAAATAAACCTCAAACAAAAAAATTGTTAGTTGATTATTTTATGCATCTTTACCATTTTAATTTACTATGAATGATTTTCCCCAATTTGAGGAAAATGTCGCTAATTTTTTCCCAATTCAAAAGGGGGGGTAGTAGTTTGAAAAACAAAAAAAATCACTGTCACAATATCTCTTTGTGCTCTACTTTGTTTCTGGTAAGATTTAATGGGGTATGGATATGATTTGAATTGGAAAATTTTCAAATTGTATTTTTCCATATTTTCCCCCTGATATCCATACCTTCATTTCATGTGCTTGTGGTGAAATATCATCGGCATCACCCTTAGCTACAGATCTGTAGCTCTTTGAGGAAATATTGATCTGTCCCAATATTTTTTTCCAGAGAGCTACAGATCTGCTGCTACACCAGCTTGTGAGATGTTTTCAATACCATCATCCAAATTTCTTTCAGCCAAGGATAATCTGATTTGCATTTGTTGAAATGACATTACGATCCAGTCTGGTCTTTAGTTAAATACCAGGAACTGTTTACCAAATCTCAAATGAATAATTTTGCTTCATTGTAGACAGCTGTTGATTTGAATGGTGAACCAACTGAAGTAGCATGCATCCATTATGAAGACTATGACTTTATTCTTGCAACTCAACTTAATAAGATGGGAACTATGGTATGAAATTCACCATGGATTTTTATACGCCCGTCTTAAGACGGGACGTATTATGGTATGGCGTTCATGTCCGTCCGTCTGTCTGTCCGTCCGTCTGTTAGCTTTTTCGTGTCCGACCCGTAACTTAAATACTACAAGGCCTAGAATCATCAAACTTTGTCTGTAGATACATCTTGGGTAGAAGGTGTGTCGCACATTAAAACCAGGTCACTGTGACTTTTCATTAAGAAGATATGGCCATATATGACAAAAACTTGTCCGGCTCATAACTTGAAAACTATTAGACCTAGAATCACCAAAATTCATTGGTCAACTAATGCATCTTAGGTAGAAGGTGTGTCGCATCCTACTTTAAGGTCACTGTGACATTTAATTAAGTTGATATAAAAAAAAATGTTTTAATGGGTACAATCTGTACTGTTAACAATATGTGACGGGCGTATCATGTGCCGTGGCGGTGCACTTTATTTAAAACTTAGAATGAGGATGCATTTCTTAGAAAAGGTTTTTTGTTTCTTCTATACCCCCACCCCACCCCATTTACTATGTGGACACTTTCAATCTTCCCCATCTGCCAGTCTAGTTACAGGTGATACCTTTTTAGCTCACCTGAAAGCTAAGTGAGCTTTTCTGATCGCCTGTTGTCTGTCTGTAAACTTTTCACATTTTTTACTTCTTCTCCAGAACCACTGGACCAAGTTCAACCAGACTTAAGCAAAAGCATCCTTGGGTGAAGGGCTTTCAAGTTTGTTCAAATGAAGGGCCATGTCCCCTTCAAAGGCGAGATAATCACCAAAATGCAAAAAAAGGGTGGGGTCATGTAAAAATCTTTTTCTCAACAACCGCTGAACCAGAAGAGTTAACATTTACATGAAAGCTTCCTGAGATAGTGCAGATTCAAATTTGTTAAAATCATGAGCCCCGGGTGTAGGATGGGGCCACAATAGGGGATCGAAGTTTTACATACAAATATATAGGGAAAATCTTCTTCTTAAGAACCACTGGGCTAGGAAAGTTAAAAATTACATGAAAGCTTCCTGACATACTGCAGATTAAAGTTTCTTAAAATCATGACCCCCGGGGGTAGGATGGGGCCACAATAGGGGATCAAAGTTTTACATACAAATATATAGGGAAAATCTTCTTCTCAAGAACCTGGGCTAGGAAAGTACCGATTTACATGAAAGCTTCCTGACATAGTGCAGATTCAAGTTTGTTAAAATCATGGCCCCTGGGGGTAGGATGGGGCCACATTAGAGGATCAAAGTTTTAGATACAAATATGTATGGAAAAATCTTTCAAAATCCTCTTATTAAGAACCACTGGGCCAGGAAAGTACAAATTTACATGAAAGTTTTCTGACATAGTTCAGATTCAAATTTGTTAAAATCATGACCCCCAGGGGTAGGATTGGGACGCAATAGGGGATCAAAGTTTTACATACAAATATATAGAGGAAATCTTTAAAAGTCTTCTTTGAATTCAAGAATCACTGGGCTAGAAATGTTTACATTTACATGGAGTCTTCCTGACATAGTGCAGATTCAAGTTTGTTAAAATCATGACCCCCGGGGGTAGGATGGCCCACAATAGGGGATCAAAGTTTTACATACAAATATATGTATATAGGGAAAATCTTCTCAGACAAGAACCATTGGGCCAAAGAAGTTTACATCTACATGAAAGCTTCCTGACATAGTGCAGATTCAAGTTTGTAAAAATCATGGCCCCTGGCCGTAGGTTGGGGCCACAATAGGGATAAGTTTTTCATGTGAATATATTGGGAAAATCTTTAAATATGGGCCAAGGTGACTCAGGTGAACGATGTGGCTCATGGGCCTCTTGTTTAAATTTTCCATGTAATGTCACTTTATTTTTATTTTAACAAGAATAGTAAGAAGACATCCCCCCCCCCCCCCCCCAGCACCAAATGTTCCTAAGCAACCTGCAGAAAGCTGGGTTTTTAATCAGCAATAACACTTAGTGTAATTACAATAACACCGGTACTCTTGATCTGTCATATTTTCAACTTAACCAGAAAATCTATGTCGGTGACATCATCTTGCAAAAGTAACCAATCACATTCAAATAAAGTACCCATGGCTGTTCCTCAAAGCTGACTTACAAAAGTAACCAATCACATTCAAATAAAGCACCCATGGCTGTTCCTCAATGCTGACTTACAAAAGTAACCAATCACATTCAAATAAAGCACCCATGGCTGTTCCTCAATGCTGACTTACGTTTTGAAGTTACAAGGACTTTTTCACAGTTTCATTAGAAAACAGAATGTTCACAATTCACTCGATATGAATGCAATAAAATACAGATCTCTCAAATAGCACACAGCACTGTACACTATTCGAGAGATCTGTATTTTAATCAGATTGATATGAATGCTGCATGATGATGTAGTGAATAAGGTGCTAACTCGTTTGCCTTCACACCAAGTGGCATTCATACCCACATGAACTAAAAAATGAAATGAGTGAATGTTTCATTGTACAGGTAGAAGTTACGAGAGATGTAGTTCTCCAGGAAATGTCTGCAGCCAGGCCCTCCTACACAACTCGTGTTCTGCTGGGAGTGGATGAGGTTTGTCATCATATTCTTCTGTTGTAATACTGACTATCCATAAATGCCAGCAATAGTTGTAAGGTAGTCAATATTAGACTTTCAAAAATAATAAAGGAAATGTTGACTGTTTAGAAGTGATTTTCATATTTCATAATTTGTAAAGAGATGTGCCTCTTTCTTTTTTAGCCTCTGACTCATGTCATTGCCAAGAACCTGCTGTCAAAGTTGGATACCACCAAAAAGATTCTGTTGTCCTTCTCACTAAAAGACAACTCACCAAAAGTCATCCAAGGATTAAGTGAAGTCATTCAAACCGTGGTGGAATGATTTGCTTCTTTAAAAATAAATTAATTATGGGGACATAGTCCAGTTTCCACAAATCTGATGTCTGATGAAACAGCAAGAGATATGCTCCAGTTTAGTCGTTACCATCGTTACCGGTCTTTTGTATAACACGTCATAGCTCTACAGGCAGGCCTGTCTTTTGCAGTGCAGTGAAAGAGGAACAAGTCTGCAGTGATCACAACTGTTTGGATTGTCTTTCTTGTTTTTTCTCTGTATTGTATGAAAGAAGGGAGCTGAAAACCTTTTTTCTGACTCCTTTATCCTGCAACCATGCCAATCAATATACTCACTTCTTCCTAGAGACTTTTCTCAGGGTTTGTTGATGATACTGCATGTGTAACAGTTTTTTGAAAGTGTCACTTTAATATCCCTTTTCGTATCTATGTGCTGATTAGTCTGCACTATCTAGTCCTTTACACCGCTGTGTATTATCAAGTCAATAGATGTAAACATGCTTAGAAACACACTCTATGTGCATGCAATTTTTGTATATTATTAAATGTCTTCGTATCAACATTTATTCTCTGATCAAAATTACGCTGAACTGTGCTACTTTAATAGATATTAATCCATTGGCCATACAAAATCACCGATGTACAAAGAAGATGGAATATTTTTTCCTATGGTGTCAGTGGTCTTTTCAAAGATAATGTCAGTAATTCTCATTAAATAAATATATACTTGAGTTTATTTTATTTATTGGATATGGACGCTTGGGAGTACGAACGCACGCTAAAGTAGCCCCCTGTTCAAGGACCCCGACTGACTGCGCTGCAGATTATCGGCCAATGATAATTACTGATAAAGCACTGCCCACTCCGCGTCTTTTATATATATATTTCATGGATATCCGATGCCTGTTCACTTATTAAATAACGATGAAAATAATGTATGTTGCTGTTCATTATCAGCGATTAAGTGAGATTTTCTGAACTTCATATCATTTTCCCTGTCTCATTGTCGGCACCAGTAATTGATCACCCGTGTGAGCCTTCATCATTTCAGCATGTTTGACCATAAAACGTGCATTGAACGAGAATTGCGAATGTAATCTGGTTGTAACAGTAGACAGTCGAGTCTGTAATGACCGTTGGTCCTTGTGAAGGAAATGTGTATACTTATTTTAAAAGCTTCTTAAAACACCAGATAGGGTACAAACTTCATCTGTCCAAATGTGACACGTGCTAATGACTAAGCGTAGATTCCATCCCTGGGATTCCGATGCGGCTGGCACTAGAGACCCCCCAGCCATGAAACTTTTTACTGGTCGACATTTGTAGTAAAACGCTCACTATTAATGTCATTATGCAACAAAAAATGTTGATAGCAAGTCTGCGATGTACAGCTAAATAGTCTTGAGAGGTCACGTGTTTTCCCAAGAAAATGTACATGATGACAATGACGGGCGCTAACATTTCCAATCTGCATGCGGTTTATTAGGGTTAACCTACGTGGTTTCGAGAAAATGCCCCTTTTTTGTTGCAAAGCTATATAATGCAACCAACACGTGGACAGAATTCAAAATTTTCTATGATACAGAACTTAATTTTCTGTTTTTTAAAAGACTTGGTGTGCTCCATCAAATTTAAGGTTGCGCAATATTAGCTGGGGCCATAGTGTTATAGCATGTGTATTGGTAAATGGACCATCTCAGATTAAGTTTTCCTGATATTTTGTTTATGACGTCATAAAAGTGCACTATATCTTGATATTAAAGGGTTTTCTAATAAGTTTTTGAAAAGCTACAGATTGTTGACCTGCATTTTCGGGGGGTTCAAAAAAGGCAAATGCTGAATTACAGAATACATTTAATTTTTTAAGCTGTTGATGGTGTATTCAAGACAAACAAACGTACGCAAGGCTAGTGGGGATACATTGGAGGCATGAAAAAGATTTTAGGTCGTAATTACGAGATAATAAGTCGTAATAACGAGATAAACACTCGTAATAACGAGATAAACACTCGTTATAAAGATATAACTCGTAATTACGATGTAAAGAAGTAATAACGAGATAAAACGTTATAGATAATGATCTCGTAATTACGAAAAAAGATATCGTAATTAAGAGATATGATCTTTTGAGATAATTATCTCGCGATAACGAGATCTTTTCTCGTGCTTTTGAGATAATTATCTCGTAATTTAACGAAATTCTTGGTCATAATTACGAGATTGTGAAATGGGATCCCCCCCCCCCCCCCCCCCCCCCCATGCCTTTCGACATTTTTATTTTCCCGGAACCACGCCATGATGCCTGTCTGCTGTTGTGAGGATACATAAAAGAACGTTAGCGACAATTTATATCTCACAGAATCAAATGAGTTGATGAACTAGCGTTGCTTCAAACAATGACCTTGACATAAAAACAAGTTTCGTTACTAACGCTCAGAATCTGGAAATGAATTGTTGGCGTCGTTTCACACATCTACGAAAGATTAAAACACAATCGCTAACGAGATGATTACCTGCTGTGACTGGTACTAATAGTTTACGGGCACAGATCGGGTCCATTTCCAGTTAGGCAGGTGTTTGGGGTTATCTCTAAGCCCCGTGCAGTAGGGGCCCCAATAGGGAAGCACTTCGAAGCTCCGCGGATCTAACCTTTTACTCGCAAATTTTGTACTCCTCCCTCACAGATGCACATTGCAATCTTTTATTAAGTGTTCTTCTATTTAGAGGTAGAAAAAGATTATTCTCATTATCATTTTTTAAATCATTGTTGCGACCCCATCCTAGTCCTGGGGGTCACGAGATGAAGATAACGAACAGTGATCAATCTCATAACTCCTATAAGCAATACAAAATAGATAGTTGGGCAAACACTGACCCTGGACACACCAGGGGTGGGATCAGGTGCCTAGGAGGAGTAAGCATCCCCTGTCGACCGGTCACACCCGCCGTGAGCCCTATATCCTGATCAGGTAAGCGGAGTTTTCCGTAGTCAAAATCAGTGTGCCAAGAGCGGCCTAACAATCGCAGTATGAAACACGTCAGACAGCACTTGACCCAATGCTAGGTTGTATTGACGAACTAGATCGTTATAACGACCATAGAATTTGCGAAATGTTGACTTCAATCGAGACTGTTGAAACCCCTGTAATATCGACTTGTTTGTCAGTAGCTTGCCTCGATATAAAAACTGACTATACGCAAAACAAGCGTTTGCGTATCGAATCAGTTGAGAGATGTAAACACCACATGCAGGTGATAATGGAATATTGCTACATAAATATGGGAAGTTGGCGAAGGAGAAGCTGAAATCATCCCGTTTGTCATACAGTTGAGTTGTCAGTTTGCCGTTAATGTCTACTTTCAATAAAATATTTAGTATGAAGCAGAAGTGGACGACTCTGCACATGGTGTCTTTTATTTCGAGTTCACAGGGATAAATCGAATCGACATATGAATGAAAGTTATTATTGTTAACAGACAAAACGTCGTTGACATATCTAAATCTCGAATTGAAGGCCACAGCAAGAGATTTTTTCTTCTCACATAGAAGTTTTTGAATACATTCTACTTCATGTGAATATAGAAACGGGTCAGCTAACAAAGGAACACAATTCGTGCCCATGGGAATTCCAACAGACTGTTGGAAGACCTGATCACCAAAGACTACGAAGATATTGTCAATGAGGAAGTCTAGCATATTTTTTATTTCAACTCCAGAGTACTTGTGCGTGGAATCAGAGTAGTGTTTCGCAAATTAAAGTTTTTGGATGACTGATCACTAGATATGAATATTTCCTTTTTCCATTTTTGTTGAAGAAGCAACTGTCTATGATGTCAAAAGGTCTAGTCTTTAATTTATTGTGAGGAATGGTTGTGTATAGTGTTGAAAAGTCATAGGTTTTCATATTATTGATTTGGGAAAAGTTTCGCGATTTCAAGTTTACTAAAAATTCTTTATAATTTTTTTAGCTGGTATATAAATGCCTTTTTGTAAACATTTACCTTCTTGGTTCAATGGTCATGAGAAAGACTTATAAATACCCCATGTATTTCCTCAATTTCTTGGAAAAAAAGAATGGCAATTTTCATTTGATTAAATCTGAAAAATCACCCTTCTGTTACGATACTTTGTGCAAAGATTGGTTGAAACAGTTGAGGATGACACAGAAGTTGCTGACGAGTAGATAATTTGTCCTGGTTCAAACTATGGACGTCTGCCCAAGATGAAAGGCACTTATAATCGCCTGGTATCACACAGCACTAAAATAGGTGCACGTTGTTTGTGCAACGTGTACATCTATCTAATTACTAGAACTAAATAAGTTCAGTTTTTTAAAATAAGCCATTAAAAATCATGTCCTGGACCAACATTTCTGGCTAAAGACCATGGTGCAGGATGAAATACACGGTCTTTGTCACAAGCAATGTGTGCCAAATACAGTAGCGGATTTAAGGGGGGCGCAGCCGGCGCACCCCCCCCCCCCCCTAAAATTTTCAAATTTAAGGTAAAATGTATTAAACGATATAAGAAGCATAATTTCTTCCACTCCCGGAGAAATAAATGACAAAATCTTTTGATTTCTTGAATTACTTTGATGGGATAACTTAATTTTTTCCAAAAAACCCTAATATTTGCGTCATTTTATTAATTTCACCTTATAAAAAATGATAGAAAATAGTACAAATTACTAAATAGGAGACATATTTCAAGCCTGGTCCCCGCCCCCCCCCCCCAAGGGCTTCGCCCTGAACCCACTGGGGGCCTAAAGGCGGCCCCCAGACCCCCTGCCTCATAAAGTGGCGCCCCCCCCCCCGTAACCGCAATTCCTGGATCCGCCCTTGAAATACAAGCTTCAAAAAGGTTCTCCAACGACCTGGAACATACAATAAAATTCTAACTCCTATCAACGAATGGCCGTCGTTAGGGGTCAATTTTGGTATCTGAGATGTTGAAAATGTTAACTGTTAACCCTTTAATATTCCACGAGAAAGACAAGTGGCACAAAAATAGCTTGAAATTAAACAAAGTGACCCAACCCTGAATAAGACTAAGCCAAGGTACCTTCACTGGTCAAGTTTTCTGGACTTCAATTTCATTACATTAACAACATTCATAACATTATCAAAGGTTAAATCTTTACACAAAGGTTGCTTGATCAATCCAGCAGACAACTGAAAATGCTACCGGTCTTTTGTAATTCGCTGTAAATAAATACTAGTATTAGAAACATTTCTTTTAGATCACAGCTTTGAAATGGAAAGACATTTACTCATCGCCAGTATAAAGTCGGTTATGCCCAGACTGTCACAACACTGAACCAAGATTCAACACTCTGCTGGCCTTCCAACAAAATGTGGTACCAACCACACTTTATATATAACTACAAGGGGATGCTACAAGTCCAATAGCACTAAAAAGACTGATTTATCATACACCCGACTATTCAATAACTATAACGCTATACAACTACTGCCAACCCCCAAGTGGACTAGTAAACTTCTTTAACACGTAAAGACGTCAACTATTCATTGAGAGACCATTTGTTACACCGGTGTGTCTAGATAGACTGTCACTACTGTTATACCGGTGTGACGAGATAGACAGTCACTACTGTTATACCGGTGTGACTAGATAGACAGTCACTACTGTTATACCGGTGTGTCTAGATAGACAGTCACTACTGTTATACCGGTGTGACTAGATAGACAGTCACTACTGTTATACCGGTGTGACTAGACAGACAGTCACTACTGTTATACCGGTGTGACTAGACAGACAGTCACTACTGTTATACCGGTGTGTCTAGATAGTCACTGTTATACCGGTGTGTCTAGATAGACAGTCACTACTGTTATACCGGTGTGTCTAGATAGTCACTACTGTTATACCGGTGTGACTAGATATACAGTCACTACTGTTATACCGGTGTGTCTAGATAGTCACTGTTATACCGGTGTGTCTAGATAGTCACTACTGTTATACGGGTGTGTCTATATAGACAGTCACTACTGTTATACCGGTGTGACTAGATAGACAGTCACTACTGTTATACGGGTGTGACTAGATAGACAGTCACTACTGTTATACCGGTGTGACTAGATAGACAGTCACTACTGTTATACCGGTGTGTCTAGATAGTCACTGTTATACCGGTGTGTCTAGATAGTCACTACTGTTATACCGGTGTGTCTATATAGACAGTCACTACTGTTATACGGGTGTGTCTAGATAGACAGTCACTACTGTTATACCGGTGTGACTAGATAGACAGTCACTACTGTTCTACGGGTGTGACTAGAGAGACAGTTACTACTGTTATACCGGTGTGTCTAGATAGACAGTCACTACTGTTATACCGGTGTGTCTAGATAGACAGTCACTACTGTTATACTGGTGTGTCTAGATAGTCACTGTTATACCGGTGTGTCTAGATAGTCACTACTGTTATACCAGTGTGTCTAGATAGACAGTCACTACTGTTATACCAGTGTGACTAGATAGACAGTCACTACTGTTCTACGGGTGTGACTAGAGAGACAGTTACTACTGTTATACCGGTGTGTCTAGATAGACAGTCACTACTGTTATACCGGTGTCTAGATAGACAGTCACTACTGTTATACCGGTGTGTCTAGATAGTCACTGTTATACCGGTGTGTCTAGATAGTCACTACTGTTATACCAGTGTGTCTAGATAGACAGTCACTACTGTTATACCGGTGTGACTAGGTAGACAGTCACTACTGTTCTATGGGTGTGACTAGAGAGACAGTTACTACTGTTACACAGGTATGTCTAGAGAGACAGTCACTACTGTTATACCAGTGTGTCTAGAGAGACAGTCATTACTGTTATACGGGTGTGTCTAGATAGACTGTCACTACTGTTATACGGGTGTGTCTAGATAGACAGTTACTACTGTTATACCGGTGTGACTAGATAGACAGTCACTACTGTTATACGGGTGTGTCTAGATAGACAGTCACTACTGTTATACGGGTGTGTCTAGATAGACAGTCACTACTGTTATACGGGTGTGTCTAGATAGTAACTACTGTTATACCGGTGTGACTAGATAGACAGTCACTGTTATACTTTTGTATCTAGATAGACAACGTCACATGTGGATCCGGGTTCGAATAGGTTCTCAGTACCCCTTGCTTATAGCAAGAGTTAACTAAATGGTGTGGTCCTTCGGACAAGACCGCAAAAACGGAGGTCCCATGTCACGATAAAGATCCCTCCCTGCTCAAAGGCCACAAGTGCTGAGCACAAGCCGAAATTTTGCAGCCCTTCACCGGCAATGGTGACGTCTCCATATGAGTGAAATATTCTCTCAAGGGACGTTAAATAATCAAACAGATAGCCTCTACTGTTATACACCTTCATTTTTTCCTATATAAAATACGATTTAGAACCAACATTTTAACTGTTAAATCAACTCTCACACGTGTGGTCTATTGAACGGTCAACAGTTTACGAACTGTTGACCGGGCAATAGTCCACCTTTTTTCCATTTGGCTATGCAAGTCATGTGATTCTCAGTCTGCTGCTTTGTATATGCATTGGCGAGGATTATTGATTTAACCGATGATGAAATGCAGAATTCAATAGATGAAACCCTAAACAGGAATACGAAAAATGTAATGATTACTAATTCGGATATTGTGTACGTTTTCTTTTAAACTAGGGGATACGTTGATAAACATATGCAATTACACTGTCTTGTTAAAAGTTTAAAGTCAACAAACCATGTGCATCTCGTAAAAACAACCTTTAAACAAGAGATGTTTGTAAAACACATATGCCCCCCATGGTGCAAAATTGAAAAGGGTTATACACACACCTCATTTAATTGATAGTATTATCATCAATTCAAAATATTGAGCAGACAATATCTTCCTATGTCAAGAGTGAATTGACCATGTGACCTAAAATTCAATAGGGGTCATCCACTCCTTATGCTGTACCAGTGTACCAAGTTTGGTATGTGTCAATCAAGCAAATAATTCTTAAAATATAGGAGACAATATATTACTATGTCCAGTTCAACTATTGACTTTTGACCTCAAAATCAATATGGGTCATCCTCTCCTGAAGATGTACCAAGTTTGATGTCTGTCAAGTAAAAGGGTTATCAAGATAGTGAGTGGACAGTATATTACTATGTCCAGTTTGACCCTTGACCATGTGACCTCAAAATCAAAAGGAGTCATCTTCTCCTGAATATACACCAGTGTACTATTTAAAGTTTGATGTCCGTCAAGCAAAGGGTTCTGAAGATATTGAACAGACAGTATATTTCAATGTCAAGGTTGACCCTTGACCTTTAAACATGTAACCTCAAAATCAATAGGGATCATCTTCTGAAGATGTACCAGTGTACCAATTTTGATGTCTGTCAAGCAAAGGGTTCTCAAGATATTGAACGGACAGTATACTCCTATGTCCAGTTTGACCCTTGCTCATGTGACCTAAAAATCATTAGGGGTCATCTTCTGAAGACATATCAGTGTACCAAGTTTGATGTCCGTCAAGCAAAGGGTTCTCTAGACACTGAATGGTCAGTATATTCCTATGCCCAGTTTGACCCTTGACCATATGACCTCAAAATCAATAGGGGTCATCTACTCCTTAGGATGTACCAGTGTGCCAAGTTTGATGTCTTTCAAACAAAGGGTTTTCGAGATATTGAGCGGACATTATATTCTATGTCCAGAGTAGATTGACCCTTGACCTGAAAAACAATAGGGGTCATCTTCCACTCATAACCAACCCACATATGAAATATTATCATCAAGTGAATGGTTCTCAAGATATTGAGTGGACAACATGTGGTCTACAGACCGACCGACAGTTGCAAAACAATATGCCCCCTCTTTTTCAAAGGGAGGGGCATAAAAATGAAGGTGTACAACAAAACAGTTACTGTCCTCGGACAAAGACTGTCCCTCATACGGATCTGTTGCCTTCAGCCTATGACTTTGGGCAACAGATCCGTTCTCAGGTCAAACAAAACAGCCCAAACAAAACAGCCGTTATCCTCGAACTCAGTCGATAACCGTATACTGTTATAGTAGTGTGTCTAGATGGACAGCAACTGATTATTGACCCATTTGTTATATCTCTTGACAGCAACAACTAACTCTCAGAGTTTAAATAAACTCTGAAAAATAAAGACAAAACCCAGTAAAAATGCATTCTTTTTAGTTGTTAATATACAAAATTATCACAAACCTACTTATGGAAGCGCAGGAAACAAATGCAGCTAGCATTTCATACGTTTGACTTGCAATACAAATGGGACTCACACAAATATTCAATGTTGACTAGAAAAATGACTGCTCCTTGATGCACAGTATTCATCAGAGCTTCATGAAATTTTCAACCGAGTTGCTGATGGCATGCAAATTGTTGTCACCAAATATCACATCTAAAGAAGAGACTTGGCACATTCCCCAGAATTGTATACACATTGATAATTTCTATCAATACAGTTCCATATAAAATTCAGTTGCAAAGTGCATGAAATGTGCTTATTTTCACCACTCTTGTTCCACTTTTCTTAGTTTGAAGATATTTGGCATGCCATCAGTCTGAAACATGTTAAGAATGCATAAATACTATTATGTTTACATACATACTTTTTCCATGCCGAAATGAATTTATACTGCAGTACCACAAACAATTATTACTTTCACACTTTCTCACATACACTGTACATAATGACTAGTTTTGATGGGTAGGACATTTTTTCTTCTCAAAAAATTACATAAATATCAAATATCTAACAGAATCTGATCTACAGCAACCAATTCCTGACCTAAATTAAAATTTTAATAGAAATGTTAACACAGAACACATGATGTTTCAGAGATATGTCAAAATTAATACTCGATATTAATAGGAAACTGCCTTATTCATCTTATCAGAAATTTGATCACGTTTAACTCTGGCCGCTGCAAGACTCCATAATCAGATAGGAGTCAATCCCAAATCCCCCTAACATCAGTTGAAATAGCTGGTGAGATAAAGAGACATTTTGCAGATAAGGCAGAATCCAAGCCGGCTGAAATACTCTGCATCAGATGATCAGACGTCACTCCAGCAGCTGAGAATTATATCTCTATACAAATCGCAGAGAAAAAATATGAGGGGACCGTCTTGAAACCAAAGTAAACAAGTAAATGATACAGCTCTTGAGAAGATTCCATTACAATGCGGAGCATAAACTAACTCATCTTATAAATGTAAACCTAACTTTTTCATTTGTATGTTTTGATATAAAATGTAAATAATTGGCACAGGTTGAGTTTATTTTTCAGTTGTTTAAATACGGAGTCTTTCCCTTTAATATATATGTCGCTTCTCAGGAGGAAACGGCAAACTGGAATAATGAAGCTTTCTTTCCACACCTCTTCCTGGCGTGTTGAGAGACGAGACTTTGGCAGTATAATCAATGCTGCATAGTATCCAAATCACATCAATTGGCTCAAATAGAAGAATGCTGCCTGTATTTATGTCAAGGAACAAAGTAACTGTTCACATTCTTTATGAATGCTATACAAGTTCACTCAACACTTTCTTCTTTTGGTAATCCTCATATATAGAGTTCAAACACTTCTGTAAATGCTGGAAGAGAGGTCTTGAAGTTGGTTTAGAGTTCCAGCACATTTTCATTAAGTCATACACTTGTTTGGGGGTATTTTCAGGACAAGCTAGCACCTTTCCTTCTTTTACAAACTGAACAACTTCTTCATGTGTCATACCATAATAAGGTTGTAGTGCAAAGGAAAACAGTTCCCAAAGCAAAACGCCAAATGACCACACATCTGATTGAACAGTAAACTTATTGTAAAGAATAGATTCTGGGGGCATCCAACGAATAGGTATTGCATCATGTTCACTTCCACGATAATACTCTAATGAATGAATGCTTCTTGCCAGTCCAAAGTCAGAAATCTTGACCTCCAGGTCATCCCCTACTAAACAATTTCTGGTGGCCAAGTCTCGATGCACATATCCTTTTTCAGACAAATACACCATTCCACACGCCAACTGCTTTGCAATATACAGCTGGTCAGAAGTGTTTAATGACGGTTTTTGTTGCGAATAAATGTCCATGCTGTGACGCCTTATAATGTAATTGTCACAGCTGTTGAGGCGAAGAAATTCATTCAAATCACCTTTCTTCATATACTCAAACAATAAACACATTGGATTACCTATTGCACAAACCCCCAAGAGTTTCACAATATTTGGATGATCAAATTCTACCATCAATGATGCTTCACGCTGAAAATCTTGCTGTAATTCATCCGAAGCATCTTCCTTCAACATTTTCACAGCAATCAGAGATTCCGATTCACCTTCGACAATATTAGGGACTCTAGCCTTGAACACCCTCCCAAAAGCTCCCTGTCCTATGTCCCTGATGTACACAATATCATTTCTAGGATATTCCATACCCTGAAGTTTGGGGTTAATTTTAGAACACTCAGAGAGTTTGTGGTAACAAGAGTTTGCCGGAAGTTTATCGATGTCAATGTCCAGGTCATCCTGTGGTGTGCTGTTGTACTTAACATGTTTTCGTTGCCTTGAGATCTGACAACAGAGCACACCCATTAGAATTGAGACAAAAACAACCAGGGCAATGACAATGGCGATGATGATGATGATGACAGTGAAGTCCTGGGTTGCTGGCATCTCCAGAGGGACGATCTCTACTGTAAAACAGAACACATACATACAAATTCTGGCTGTTATTTTGAATGAAAATGGTGGACCTGATCATATGAATAAAAATATATACTATAAATACAAAACCAGTTTTTCCATTTCTAATGTATTACAATATATCGGTACTTGATCCAATGTATTGTGGTGCATACTGAAAATTTCTACTTTCATCATAAAATAATTGCTAGATTTTTCAAAATATTACCATGACATTTGGGAATATCACAGAGTTCCCATCTTTGCAAAATGTTGACAGTGTAACACCAAGGTTGGTCCTCCTCTGAACCTGGATTCCTGCAATAGTTTTCTGCTCCCTGAAGGCTGGGAAACACTGACGGAGGGCGTTGGTGAGAGTGAGGCTGCTGACTGTCCCATGGTTGACAGGGAATCCCCGACTTCGTAACGTTCACCGTCCCATTGTACCACTGTCCAGTGCCCATGTAGCACTTATCTACAACATATGCTGATCATTGTAAATTATCAGTATTTCAGGATGATTTATTCCTGCAATTTTGCTTCAATGGTTGATCAGCAAAACATAATTTTCATTAATATTCTATTTGTTTATCACTTTGTTGTTTATTATATTGTATGTATCAGGTTTTTTCTATGTCATAATCAAGATCTATCCAATAGTAATCTCCAGTCATAAAGCTACATATATGATTGGTATTCTTCTTTCATAAAAGTAGTAGATATTCTATGATATGGCTTTTGGTCATAGGTAACACCCATCTGTGACTGCTGTAAGCTAACAGAGCCTTGGGTGTTCTTGGGGTGGGGTTGGGGAGAGATTTAATTTGACGGCTTCAATATTTCTTTCAAACATCACTAACTTGTTACTTGACTGGGTTCCTTGTGAAAAATTTTGCCATCAATACACTGCGAGGCATTGTCATATTTGCTCGTCAACCGGTTACAGTCTGGGAGAGGAATGCTGCTTTTTCTGGCTGCTTTCATTTCATTCCACTGGTCAAAGCACAGCAAATCTCTCACAGCCAAGCAACTCTCACTGAAGTTCACAAATTTAAAAAAAAAAAATTGTCACATCAATTAAATTCATTTTATGGGAACAAAAGCAATCCCATAGTAATAAAAAGTGCTTTATAATTTAAAACTACAAACCTACTTGAATTTCATTCTATTAATTCTAAACAGATTCAAATACTATTGGTATATTGTACACTGCCAGGGGCAAATCTGGTCAAATAATATCATTCCTTTAACCTCCACTAACACTGGGTCTCTAAAAGAAAAATGTTTCCCCCCCATTCACTATTTCAGTCTGCATAGTGTGTGGCCTTGTTTTAATTGGAACACAGCTAATCCTTTCAATTCAATATCAATGAAAAATCTCAGATCAATTGATCATAAACAGGTCCAAATGTATTGAAAAGAAACATGGTTTTTATTAATTCACTGTTGGTGACTTGTGGGATACCAATCACATTTTTCATCCAAACTTTTCAAGATAATCCCGTTTACATGATTCATGAAAACAGGAGAAAACATTTTAATATAAATTTGAAATTAAATCTATATCCCCCCCCCCCCCCCAATTCAATATCATTCTGGAACATTGTGAAAATAGAGGAAGGGGGGTGGGGGTGGTGTTTGTCATAATGTCAGGAAATTTCACAATCTATATCCTATTCAGACAGGACAAGATCTTTTGTTGATTTTAATCTGCCATAAATCATTTCGTTTCCGCCATTAACTACTTGTATCCACACCTTTGAAGAAACCTTGACAAATTTTCAACAACTTCTGACGCCTGCTTTAAAGGTTTGCTCAGACCTACCACTTGTTTCAAGAGGAGTAATATCTTTCCCATGCACTGAATGTTGTAACATCTGCACCAAATTTTGTTAAAAACATTCACTAAACCTTGTAAATGAAGATTACTTTCATCTTAATGAAGTTTAATGACAAACAGATTTTCCACTCCAAAATTTGCATCAACATGGATAGATATTTTCTTCAATTTATTCATGATGTGTGTGAAATCATAATTATGCAATTTGTACACCGCCCACCTTTATGCTAAAGAGCAGCTGATCTGTTGTAAGTGATTTAAATCTATCAGTGCCCCATATTAATTAGAAAGTAATTGCATCTAGATTGTAAGGGATGGCAATTTGTTATTGATATACATCTTAAAAACTTGCTGTCAGAACCTCATGATTTATTTCCTTTTTCAGATTAATATTCATTGTTGATAAATCCGAGTAAGACACTTGTTATAAATCATTACAACATTCCATTCAATGATCAAGATGCAAGAACACATATCACTCATCAACAAAGAATCAGGTCTTTAAGGAATATAATGATGCATTAAAACTGACATAGAACACTATAGAAATATCCCCACATTAATTGTTGATTATTACTTGTTCAATCCATTGATTTCATCTAAAGATAAGCTTGCTTTCAGCTGTTGAAAGGCAATATTTCACTGCAAATACTGATGCCATAGATCTGAGCACAATGAAATTTATATTCATGATCGCAATTATCAAAATACGAATCAAAATTTCCTGACAGGTAATATCAAATACAAGTGATCAGTTTCAATCACTTCACTTTTGCCATTCTATTTTTTTCTGGAGTGCAGATACTAAATATGCATATCCTCCATCAAGCAAAAAACATCTGAACATGTCCAAGATCAAATGGGGAACAACAATAAAAATGCTTTTTCAAGTCTCTAGCATCTAATATACAACATAACATCTGAAAGTCTAGGGTAGCAGAACTGATAAATTTTATACTATGAAATGCACCATTTTATTTTCCTTCCTGGATACTGACAAACTTTACACTGCCATCATTCTGTAGCCATATTGTTTGAAATAACACAACCATGTGATAATCTTAGCAACATCAAATCAGAAAAGGCATGGGTAACAACATTCACTGGACCTTTCCATACTCGGCCAAGGGCTGTAATTCCAATATAGTCATTGGGGAAAATATTGGACCCAAATTGTGAACCTACTCTGTCCTTGTGTGATTTTTGGGGGTCTGAATATGAACCTGAATTTGCACTGCATATATCACATTTAAAAGACAAGGAAATTTAAACATGTTCCCACTCCATTTTTGACATTGTAAATCTTCTTTACCCTAGGCTGGTTTAGTGAAAGTTTGGTTGCAGTTTGATTCATATGATTTGAAGAAGTTGAATATGTTGAAAATATGGAAAGCTTATTGATAATACACATATATGACAGTTGACCAAAATACCACATAAGTTTTTAACTCATATGAGCTAAATCTGATGCAAAATTCAATGATGAATCACATACTTGCAGAGGTGGATGGGTTGTGCCTTTCCAGTCTCCTCAGTGCATCCTGGGAAGGCATAGTTACAGAAGACTTTGAGGGCTGCATCTTTACAGGCAGGTTTCCTCACCATGGACGACAAAACTCCATCCATCAATTCCTTCACCTGAGACTCTTGATCAAGAGATGGATTACCATAGGAAGCATTGAAAAAGATCACACTATTTCCCAAAACATCCTTACAAAATGTTCCATTGTAACGACCACATGTTCCATGGGACCTGAAATTTTTGAAAAAGTTCATTTGATATCATGACTGAAATAAATGTATACGTACAAGAACGTAAAACTTTTTTAATATAGAAGACCACATGAACGAGAACCCAGGAATAAACATCAAGTAATAAAACTGTTCGAACATATGCACTATAATGCAAGGACCACTCGAATCATTTACAATTGTGGGGGTCAACTTTCATGGATTGTTGGGATTATATTGAGATTTGCAAATTTTTTTTGGTGTGTGTGTGTGTGTGTACTTTTGGGGATATGGTTTCTGTATATTGAAAAAAATATTGTGCATTTCATTGTGGTTTGAAATTCATGAGAAGGGTGTCCACGAAACTCTTGAAAATTGAGCCCCTGAAATTTAGTGATTCTAATGCATTTCATTGATGTGCTTTCCATCTTGGCTGGTGTGGTAATTGTTCACATGCATGATAGGGCAAGTACTGTACTTTAAATGCACCTTTTGCTTTAAAAATCCTTGAGTAATATCCAGTGCAAACTTGATCAATCTTCTTCACATCATACTTTTATTTCACACAAATTAGAAACTAATTGGAAATAAAAATGCAAACAGAATTCAATGGTATTCAACCTAATCATTCAATGTCATTATCCATCAAATTTTACAACAATAATTTGCAAATGGAATTATTTGGTTAAGTCGCCAAAATTACAGTTGTAAATTTCAAGAACACATTTGGACCAAAATTATGTACTTAAAGAGCATTAAAATACTCGACAGTCCTGTTAAAAGTTTAATGTTCAGCTTCAACTCAAAGTCTTACCCAACAATTAGGACCTCATCAACAACAAAAATCAATTCTGAACACTTGACTTCAACCAAATGAATTCTGTCTTTGAGAGTGTCAAATATCATTATCCTTATAGATGAAGTTGAATTAATTGAGCAAAACTACACTCTAGAACCCAATACATGCAATGGGACAAGATTAGTAATAAATTGTCCCTTGGTGTGAAGCACAAAGTGAATATTGACTCCACAGCTGAAGTGACTACTTTACATACAGGTGTTCCAAGAGACCTTAACATCCATAACCCCTAAATGGCAAACCACATAGGAACTTCTTGTAAATACTAGTACACTTGCAAGCCATGGCCTATTTTTTTTCTTACCATGTGAAAATAAAAACAGAAATGGCCTATATACTATTACATGAAATGCATTTAAATCATGTTCTAGGTAATGCATGGGGTCCTTCATTGGTGAAATATGACAAAGCACAGTTCTTCTAGACTGGAATGACATATAAGTTTTCAAGATTATGAACCTAAATTAATCCAAAATGACAATTTTTAGAGCTGCTGACCTTTTGAAATGGAGCCAAACTGACAAATAGTTACAATGTGGGGAGCACTTGGGATGATTGGGACATGACCGAACAGTCACTCAATGGTCACCAATCCATCATAGACAACATTAAACATTGCAAAATCATGTAAATAGTGTTTGTCTAATCATGTCAAACACATGGTCCATGGACAACAGCACTCACCACTCAATAGAAGGGTAAATCCCTGATGGGGAGGAAGCCTACATAGGCTATGCTTGTTGCCCGATTCTTTGAATTTATCAATGTTTAAATTAAATTGGTCACCAATCCATCACAGACATTAAACATTCCTAAATCATGCCGAATCATGCTGCCTCTGGGCAATAGTCACTCTCCACATTTACACCAAACCAGTTCAAGGTCACTTGCTCACACACACACACACACACATATATGGGGTGACCTACAGAAATATAAAGGTTTGCTCAGCATTTGCAACTTATCACATTATTTCAATAATTATATGCTAATTTTGATAAATTGATGTCTCAGAGAAATGGGATCCTTCCCTGCTACTAACATGAAGCCTTTTTCTCTTTTTGGTGAAGATTAACAAATGTATAATACAAATAAAAGCAAAGAAAACTGCATAATTCCCAGTTGGCTTGTTTTAGGGACGTGTTATGATTTTATCAAGTCAAAACATATCATGTGAGAGCCTGGGATCAAAGTTCCCTTGCCCTCAGATGACTTTGTATATGTTTTGTTTTGGCTCACTGCTTGACATACACCATACTTCAAGTGCTTTTTAGTGAGCCATGCGATAGCCAAGGGAAAAACCTTTTCCACATATTATTTCCCACGATAAAAGTTTTCCAGCAACTTGCAGGTGACGTTCTTGTTGAGATTATCACCAGAATACGGAAATAATTTTTTACACAACCCCCAAATAAAAAAATTGAATGAAACATAAATCATTTATTCTGTCTCATTGTATTGGCTCATGCTGCCTCTTGTGGGTTCCTGATTAGAAAGAACCGATTGCATTGTTCAGTACTAATGGGTCATAATTCACAAAGTGAACAATAGATGATCATTAACTGTGATGGGAATCCATCACAGGCACATGTACCATATCTATTTTTTTGTTACATATATAAATGCATACATAATTATAATTTAAAAAGTATGAGAATATTCAGCCCCAAATAATGTACATGTCATACCTTAATCATATTTTTTTTGCAACATATAAAAATGTATATATAGAGAATCTCCCATGGTCTGATATAATTTATATTCAATGAGTTGTGTACTTTCTATCCCCAAGCCTTGGGAGATATTTTATCACATGATAACATACCCACCCCACCCCCCTGTAAACATACTAGGTAAAATTGACATTTGTGACATCATAAACGGCGTAGGAAAACAGTGTAATAATTAAAATTTAAGAAATGGGTGATATCCACTGGATAAAGGAGTAAACATGTGATACGCTACAATTTGAAAAATATCAGAATATTCAGTTAAAAAATCAAAATTGTACTCACCTTTCTGGCACAGGACTGACTCTGTCTGTAGAAACAAAATTAAGAATTGCAAGTAAAAAGGATAATTTCTGCGAATGGGTTTGCATCGTGCTAATCCTTCAAAACTACTGTTCTCCTACCACTGTAAATTTGTCTCTCATTAAAACACCAAACGAAATACACTTTGTTTATCAAAAATCCACCTTCAATGGGGAAAAGTACATTTTATCAGGAAAGACGAGCTTCAATTATTTTCTTCAGCCTCAATTCACAGGGGGAAAAAAATAGAAGTTTCAAAATAAAGTTTCATAAAACCAGAAATAAGAACATGACAAGCCAAGATAAGTGTCCGTGAAACACAGTAGAGGGAGGCGTCAATTTTCACCACTGCCTGCTTTCAATAACAACCATCTCTCTCAAGTTAATGTCCACATTGACCAACACCTCATTATCAAAATCACATGCAGAGGGAGAAAGCAAGTTTTTACAGTGTGAAAAAGAGGTTCTCAGATCACTAGATTTCTTCTCGAGCCATCTGTCATGAAATTTCTCATCCAAAAGAACCAAAGCTGTCTAATCAAAAATTCTTATCAACTTATAATAGAACAAGTTATTTTCAAGTTCTTATCTTAATGTAAAAAATCATCGGAGATGGTTTATCAAGTTCTAAGATCAAAATATTTTGTTAATATTCTAGCATCCTCTGTGATGTCTGTAGGAAAATAAACAGGCTGGCTGTGTCAACTGAGCATGCCCAGTAGGGGCCACGATATTGAAACATATCATAGAACACTAAAACACACAAAATTTCAAAATATGGAGAAGAAACTCTAAATGCTATGGATAACCATCACTAGAATGCTGTTTTCATTCTCTTCATTAGTCCAAGCAGTCATAAATCCTGTCAGTAATTAGAAAGGATTAAATCCAAATAACAGCCTTTGTTTTAATACTGGTTTTCTTTCCAATGATGCACAATGAGTTTTCTATATAGATAAAGTATATCTCTGTTGAAATGTTCAACATCATCTGTTTGTTGAGCTCAAGCCAACACAACTGATAAAGATGTCAATGGTATTCTATCTTATGAATCCATCAAAGTAGCAAACATTGCATGAAGAATCTTCCACAATCTCTAGCCCCATGCCTTCTCTCTGTTGTCACTATTCACCAGTCCTAAATATGTATGAACTCAGGGATTTCGTTATAGTCTAATATTTATAAAAGAAATGTTTGCAGTATTTTGTTAACCTAATTAAAGTCTTTGTCTGGCTAACAACAAAATAAACCTTTATCTAAATATTTGTACTTTTTCAAGTTATTCTTCTGGAGGCTACTCAAAAGAATCAGAAAGAACCCAGCGATCACAGGAGGGACTGTTAAATAGACACCTCACAAAGAGAAGAAATATGCAACTGATTTTATGATAACTTTTGATATGCAAAGTTGCAGGGCATTGCAGGTTACTAGAGAGCTGAGAGCACAAAGGGACATAACTTAAAAAAATCGAAAATAAAAAGTATTTAATTGCTCTTACCATTGATTTGTGGTGTTAAAACCACTACCTGGGCCTCCCTTGTTTTGACCTTGAGTCCACTGGTCAGATGGTTCTTGCCCCGACATTTAAAGGTCAAATTGGTGGTAACAGCTTGTATGCTTAAGACGGACTCCTGCATCTCGGGTTCTTTTGAAGTAATGATAGTTAGTCCACTTATCTCTGAGGAATTCAGCTGTTAAAAAGAAATACAGAAAACCTTGTTATGTAAACTCCAATACCTCTTTATAAACAGAAATTATTTGATAGGTATTATAGAAGAGGAAATTATCATTTCATCATGATCCTAACCATGTTTCATCATAATCCTTTTATGATTTTAAACTCGATCATTATCACTTCCCATAAGGAATCTCCATGACACTGCTTTGAAAAGTGCCAATAGAAAGGTCCTGTGACAAGGAATATGAAAGTTCTAGTACCAAGCGTTCAAGAGTCATGACCAAGCTACAGATTTACAGACAGACTAACAGACCGAAAATTATATGCTCCCGAGTCTTCGATTACCAGGGCATAAATAATTCTGAAATTTCCTTCTAGAGACTTTGACATGAACAACTGACTATATCTTTTGAGCACTTCAAATCTTTGTGCAAGTTGGCAATCCTGGTAAAATTAGTTACATGTCTTAGTCCTCAAAATGGGTAATCCCTTAAATACATGAAAAATAATGTAAACTGCACAAGTGACAAGGCTTTCAGCTGATTGTTCCTGATCTACATATTTCTATACATTACATACACACTCACCACTGTGTCATTTTTGTCCAGCCACTCTAATTCTGGGGCAGGGATTCCCTTTATTTTACACAAAAGTTGTAGAGAGACTCCATACATCACGTGCCGATCAATAGGGTGCTTCTGAATGAACTTTACAGGAACTGAAATGAAAGTTTTCTACTTATTTACATATATCAAAAGATAATTTAAAAGTACAGTGAAATTCATCATGTGTACATTTGATTCATACCAATTTACTCATTCTGTGGAGGATGCATGTTTGGCTATTCTATGAAGAGTTAAGCCCCCTCCTATTTTATAGCTTCATATTTATTATTTATCATACTTGGGGAAAATCATTTATAGCTAATGCTTGATAACATTGGAATATCAGTACAATACCCCAAATAAAACATTTCAGTGTTTGTTGTCAGTAGGTTTCCAATTTTAACACTTATAAGTACTTGGTACATTTTATTTATCAACATCTGAAGCATTCAACATCCAGGTTATTGGCACAACTGTAGCACTATGGGATTACAGAGAATTTTTTTTTAATCAAAGTTTCAATTATGTTGCTTCATGAAAATGATATCTCTCGGTTTTATTGCTTGGATGTGTCAACAGCTAATTTAACATACAAAAACAAAAATATCATATTGTTCCCATCGATAGAAAAAAAAAAAAAAGATGGCCAAGGTCACAAGGACAAATATCTTGGTACCCGTATAAAGGTCTTGTAACAAGAAATACTCATGTACAATATGAAAGCTCTAATATTTACCATTTATAAGTTATGACCAATGTAAAAAAAAAAAATTAAAAGTAGGTCAAATGGTTTAGTACCAATGGAAAGGTCTTGTCACAAGGAATACTCATGTGAAATCAAAGCTCTATCACTTACTGTTCAAAAGTTATTAGCAAGGTTAAAGTTTTCAAAAAGTAGGTCAAACTCCAAGGTCAAAGGGTAAAAATTGTTGGTACCCACCGAAAGGTCTTGTCACAAAGAATACTCATGTGAAATATCAAAGCTTTATCACTTACTGTTCAAAAGTTATTAGCAAGGTTAAAGTTTCAGACAATTACAGACAGGACAAAAACAATATGCTGTTAAAATATCAACTGTATCAATTCCTAATGGTTGCCATATATATCTCATAAAGAAGACTTCAAAATTTGGGCAGAACTGCTCCTTTACTGATCCTATTTCTTTATACCTACATAGCCGACAGTGAACCATCAACATATCTCCATATCTTATAAGTATCCGACATCTTATCATACATCCTACTAGTTCTATAAGTATCCGACATCTTATACATCCTACTAGTTCTATAAGTATCCGACATCATACATCCTACTAGTTCTATAAGTATCCGACATCATACATCCTACTAGTTCTATAAGTATCCGACATCTTATCATACATCCTACTAGTTCTATAAGTATCCGACATCTTATACATCCTACTAGTTCTATAAGTATCCGACATCATACATCCTACTAGTTCTATAAGTATCCGACATCATACATCCTACTAGTTCTATAAGTATCCGACATCTTATCATACATCCTACTAGTTCTATAAGTATCCTACTAGTTCTATAAGTATCCGACATCATACATCCTACTAGTTCTATAAGTATCCGACATCTTATCATACATCCTACTAGTTCTATAAGTATCTTATACATCCTACTAGTTATATAAGTATCTTATACATTCTACTAGTTCTATAAGTATCCGACATCATACATCCTACTAGTTCTATAAGTATCCGACATCTTATCATACATCCTACTAGTTATATAAGTATCCGACATCTTATCATACATCCTACTAGTTCTTTAAGTATCCGACATCTTATACATCCTACTAGTTCTATAAGTATCTTATAATCCGACTAGTTCTATAAGTATCCGACATCTTATCATACATCCTACTAGTTCTACAAGTATCCAACATCTTATACATCCTACTAGTTTTATAAGCATCCGACATCTCATCATACATCCTTCTAGTTCTATAAGTATCCGACATCTTATCATACATCCTACTAGTTCTATAAGTATCCGACATCTCATCATACATCCTACTAGTTCTATAAGTATCCGACATCTTATCATACATCCTACTAGTTCTATAAGTATCCGACATACATAGTACTAATTCTATAAGTATCCAACATCTTATCATACATCCTATTAGTTCTCTATGGTTATCCGACATCTTATCATACATCCTACTAATTCTCTATGGTTATTGGTGATAGGTCAGATCCAAGTCATGTGGCACTTCAAAATGAGTGTGTATTGAAATTGCCTGTTAGAAACTCTTGGCAATATTCAGATACTATTCATAATCAATTCTAAAAACTTCATTCAACAATAAAAAAAAGAAAAAGAAGATACAACTAATACCCTGCAGGATTGCATTCTGCATCATGTTATGTACCATTCGTGCAGAATTTGTGAATTTTGCATAGCAGACATGCTCAGGTGAGCCAAAAAAAAAAACCCCCTAACCTCAAATATGTCAAACACAGCAGAAATTGCTGAATTTATATCAGCATTGACATTTCTGGGTGTGTCTAATATACAAAAGCAGGAATTGTCAGGTCTGCGTATTGATCCTATATATAATACAAGAACAGCCCATTCTCCTGAAATGCCCTCTCAGTATTAATGCCAAAATATTAATATGTCTGGAAAAAAAAACCTACATGCCATTATTTCTCTCCATATGAAAATGCTGAAGTATTGATTTCATATACACAAGATCAGCTAATCTTGACTTTAATACATTGCCTACATTTATTTCTTATCAGAATATAAAATCAATTTCTTTTCAAGTCTTCAAAGCTATGTTGTGGGAGCAATTTAGTTTGAGAATTACTTCTTTGAACAGGACATATATCAAACTAATTTTTTCAGAAGTGTTGCAAGAAGACATCCATTACAAAGACCAGAATGCTGTGAAAAGGGAAATAACTCCATTAACTAAACAATAGTGTGTTTTGATTTATTTTTCTGTCTTAAAATACTAGAAATCAGACTTATTCCTCAATGTGGTTAAAGTCCACAACATGATTGAATGATATGTTTGTCTATTTGTTAGAACAAAAACAAAAAACTTAACCGACCAAATAAAAATTTAACAAACCAACAATGCCTTGCCACTGCATGCTCATCTTTTCCATTAAATGCCTTATTTTATGGCTAGATACCCGTTTTGTAAAGAAGAGCACTTAGCGAGAGCATGCACTATACTGATCAATATCGAAAATCTTCTACAACAAAACAAATTCTTGTGCAGACATGACTCAAGTGGCCATTTGCTGTGAAATGTCACCAGCTTTCTCTCCTGGGGTGACATGCTTGGCAGAGTTTTACCTACCACAGTGTGCAATGTAGTGACCAGACTATTTACTCAAAGGCACTTGGTGCCATAAAACTCAGTAAACCTCTCATCAACCCTACACTTCTGTGTCAATATTACCTATATCTCTTTCATTAATTGCCATTTATCACAGAATTATAATAGCACAAGGTCTTGGGATTTGAATAAATAGGTTTTGTGTAATTTGTGATAACATGATCTGGGTGATTCACACCAGACAAGGCGGTATGTAAAAACATAGTCAAGTGTGAGAGGAAAACAAACATACCCCAAATCTTAATGCACCCTTAGTTTATTTGGAAAGTAAAAGATGTACCTGAAATACCTTTATTTCTAATCCGATATCAATCTCTGTGGATTAAGGTGGCCTATTTTCATGAATGAATAATCGTACAAGACTAAGGGTGTGGACATCTTAAGTCAACTGAACTACCTTGAAGAATAGACAAAATCAATGTCTTTTTCCTCCCAGTACTTCTTTGTGACAAGTCAACGAAACATGGATCTGTGTCTAGCTCCACTGATTCATGTATACAGTATTTGAGGGAGCATGCACTGAAGATTAATATAATCAAAATAAAGTCACCCTAAATGTATTAAATATGAACACTCGCCTACTCATGTACAAATCAGAGACATCTATAGAGGTTCAGCGGCAACACTTTTATTCTGATTATATCATGAATATATACTTGTGTTTTTATTTTCATCAAATTTTATGGCTGAAATGATACACCCACTTCACGATGCAATACGTATTGGAATACTTATGCCACGATTCAATATTTTCAATACGATATATTCTATAGAAGAAACCATTAATTACGAAGATTCAGTCAAAATTTCAAAAGTAAACTGTTTCCAAACCACTGAACGGTAAGATGCCTGTTGGCTCTGTAGTTTAAACTGATTCATTAGGCCATATTCAAAAATGTTTGTTTCCCCTCTCCCGACCCTAAATTTCAGAGGAGGGTCGGTAGATAGGTAAAAAAGTTTCTTTTAGCCAGCAGAATTTTATTTAGTATGAAATCCCCATGACCATTAACAAAGTCCGATACCAAAACGTCATAAAGCAAATCATTCCATATTTTTCGTCAAACTCGTAAAGTTGGTTCTTGCGTAAAGTTCTGCTTTGATTGTCATGTTTGGCAATTAGGGGAAGGTGTTGATATTTCGGACAGTACTTCATGTATTTCAGAATTACTCTTTATCTAACCACTGAACGTATACATATTGTACATATAAAACAGTTGATGATAATAATAATAATGTCCTTTATTTAAACAGGATAGCACAATTAGTTTAGAACTAGTTTACATTGTGGTCCTGAAAACATATAAACAGACAGCAGTATTATACAGATACAATATAAAATAGTATATGAAGGTATGTTGTATACATACATGTATGCTATTTACATATATAAAACTGAAAATAAAACAAAATAAATAAATAAAAATAAAACTGAAAATAATCAAAAACAAATCTATATGGTTTTAATTTCCTGAATGAAAAAAATTTCTAAGTCTTTTTGTCAGACTTGATACAATGAACACTTGGTTTTCATCGGATTTTTTAAATTATTGACCTGAATTTACCCTGAAATTTTACGGAAATAAAAAAAAAAATTGCCAGAATGACGGAATAAAAACTTTTGGGTTGGTGTAACTTTCTCAGACTCAGTTGGGCAAGGGGGAAACAAACTATATTTTTATTCTGGCCTTATTGGCTTTGGCAATGGCATTTCCTATTCATGTGTTTTTATTAAAATAACTGAGTATTTTTTTAAGAATTGTAGATTGATATATCATATCAATATTATTGATCAATTGACAGAAGTAAATCTAGTATTTTATTGGGTAGCACATGAGACAGATTAAAATGGAAGGGGTTTAGCCTCTCTCCACAGCAGTGTAAGAAGGGCCAAGACATTACATGATTTTTTTTAACTTATCTTATTTGTTTGGCTATAGTTATGTTGCATAATTAGCAGGGCCATAATTCAAGTGCAATTATTTTATGCTAATAGTCAAATTACGCTAATGCTATATTAATTTCTGGTTAAGAGTTGCAAAATCATGATCAGTTAATTCCTTCAGTAATGCATGTGAATTCTTTTATTTTATTTGTAAGCAATTCTATCAAAGTCCTGTGTTGTGGTTTGTAAATGTTTATCCTATATATGATAAACATGAATTTTATTCATGGACTCCACAAATTACCCCAAGCCTTTTGTTTCTCGTGCATGTGAAAATAGTAAATTCAGGTCAAGAATGCATTGAACCAAACACTGAGGCAATGAATCGAACGTTTATATTGAACATCAATATTTTGATGAATCGTTTCAGCCATTACATAATAACCTCCAGCATCCATTGTAAATTAATATTCTCAACACTGAAACCACTGCTCTGGCAATCTCTTGCTTCAAAAAACTTGAAAGTCTTCCGACTTATTCCACTTTCATTTGAGGTTCACTTATTCATGTTTCGTTTTTCCAAACTTAATCTTACCCAAACTATACACGTGACATAAACCATTAGCACTGGATCATCAGCATTTCAAAAGACAATATTTACATTTGCCAATGCACTTCCTTATATGACAGTACTAATGAAATCGATGTTCAATTTCGTATGACATGAATTTGGTCACGTGATCAGTTTGTTCTTGCGTATGAATACAATCACCGCTTCAAAAGTCAGTTCCTGTATTTTCACCTGGCTTCTTGCTTATGCAATGCAGTGGGGGATTTAGACCCCCCCCCCCCCCCCCCCCCCCGCCACAAATTTAAATAATAGAAATAGTGCGAGTAAAATTCCAGATTGGGACCCAAAATGGCTGAGTATTTTGGCTAATACTTGACGTTCACCCCCACCCCCCTTCGTAAAACCTGGATCCGCCACTGCAATGATATCATAACAGAAACAAACGCAGCAGGATATTTATACAGATTTTATTTTGTAAACAAACAAGAATTTCATCAATTTATAAAAGAGAAACATTAAACATATCATTCTGTTGTTTCATTTTATACAGTTTTAAATACCATCTGCAACTTCTGCATGGCGATTTTATAAAGTTCTATGATATTGGAAGTGAAGACATGTAGACAGAGTTATAAGCCTATTTACTTTATGATAAGTTAACCTGTTGTTTCCTGGCAACTTCCATCACGGCTATGACTCGGCATGATCATAAGCAAGGCTGGTTTCGAGGCTCGAAAAATATAGATGTTCATGTCAGGGTACCGGTGCGAGTCTTCATTAAAATCCTACAACAGAAATTTCTCAAGTGAACAAAAACTCCGTCAGTTCGTTTTTATTTTCTTTTACACACACTGAAGGTAAATAAAAGACGCAACCTACCTGCACTTTGTCTAAATCTGTCCTACTGTCTTGAATCGTCTCCTGCATGGCTACGTTTACTGCGAGTCCTAACGATGAACATACCGTTGTTTCTTTCCAAAAACCCGACTAAGATCTTAATGTTAACTTGACCCATCATATCCACCATCAATTCTCTCAGATCCTTTGAATTTCTGTCGAAATCTGTGATCAACAAGCGTTTTCAACTTAGTAAGCTAGACCGACACCAGTTTCTCCATCGCTGATCGCGACCAAATCACATCACGGATGTAGTTTACTCCGCTCTTCTTCTTGTCATTTCAGTTAACTTTACGCTCTAAATTACCTTTATTTTACACATGTTTCGTCTTTTTTTTTTTTTAACATTTTCAATTAAATATCTCTATCTTATATTCTCTTTTATATTGTTCCTAATTTTTTATTCGATAAAACTCTAACGAACTATATTTTGTGTTCTACGATCGTTAGTTTGGTCATCTGCTACATAATCATGGAAGCTCGGTAAGAACACAAATCAAAATAGAAAATATAAATATAAGAAATAAAATATCATTTTTGAATGTTATTGGGATATGACATGAAGTTGGTACGTGATCAAATCTACTATAACGCCCTTTGGGCGTTATAGGATTTGATCACGTGACCAACTTCATGTCATATCCCAACAACATTCAAAAATGATATCTTATTTCTTAAATATACAAGGTGAAGGTGATCAAGTTATTCAAAATTGGAATGTAAGAAAAGTTATACAATGAAAATGGAGCCCAGCAGGGGCAAGGAAACTTTTAGGAAAGTAGCCATAAGATATGTATAAATTTCTTGCATGCATAAAAGGATTTGCAAAATATTTTTGAAATACATGTACGGTGTACCATGAATGGCAATATCTTTTTCTGAAAAATCTTGCACACCGATTCGAATAGGAGTAAATACATGCAGTATCAACACTTCCCACAGATACTAAGAATTAGCTGATTAGACATTAGCAATAGTGAACGCTTCAATCTAAACAATAAAAATGGGGACCACACACTGAATTTAAACCCTATATAAACATCATTTTTGCAGACAAAGATTTATAGAGCAATGAATCCACTCCTGCACAACACACCATATTAAAAACAAAACTAACATAATGAAAATATGTTACCTTCCACTTTTAGGTATGCCTTTTCTGATTTGGCTCTCATGGTAGTGCCTGAGGAACCATTGCAGCAAACACAGTTAACTATACAGTAATATGCACCATCGTTATCCATTCTGATGTTGTCAAAACGAAGAACAGCTCCAGATCTCTTTATTTTAAAATTTCTTCCTTTCTCATCTTTCTTCATTAACTTGCTGCCATTATGGTACCATTTAACCTTGACCTTTCTCCTTGAGCATCCCTTGGGTCGTTTTATGTTGCAGTGAAATGAATGTCCTTGATCTTCTTCTACAGTGGCATTTTTTGGAGACTTAATGAATTCCATCCCTGTCAAATTTCGAAGAAAAAAATGTTCTAGACAGATGTCACAACAGATTAATGTCCTTGACACATAATTACATTAATATAAATGGAAGCTTTTATATCTGTAACAAGATTGCTACGCGTAGCCATGTTCTCCACAGCTGCAAAAAAGGTTAAAGCACAAAAGTCTAACATATTCCTGTATAATTTGTCAAATCAAAATGATGGCACAATATGATTAACTACATGTGGTGACTAAGGAGCGATATCAAAAGATCGAACAGGGATAAAAATCTAAATTCAAATAGTTGGAAGGGGGCGGGGGGATAAAATCTCCTGTTACAGCAAGTTTCTGTCATCGGACATTGATTACACTTTAGTGGAAAAAGAAAAAAAATCGCTAAAATGCATCAAAGATGCGTATGGCCGAGTTGCAGTTTGGAAAATTATACACGCTTGCATTCACGAAGTAAAAACATGCACGTATTTAATATAGTTTATAAGTATGAAGCTTTGAATGGCTGCAATAGGTATTTAGTGTGATAATGACCTTGACCTTTGGATTTCAAAAGCAACATGAATCTTGAATGTCATCAGGATTTGAAGTCTGATAAACATGCACCAGTAAGTACATATATAAAAGTTAGAGGCAAGCTCAAATAAGAGACCTTGACCTTTGACCTCAAAATAAATAGGAACCTTCCTCTTTTGGATATGATCAAAATATGGAAGTCTGACAAAAATGCACCAAGTAGTATGAAAGTTAGAGACAGGACAAGCTCAAATCTATGGCATTTAGTGACAAAGCGACCTTGACCTTTTGACCTCAAAATAGGAACTTTCTCTTTTGGATGTGATCATGTTATGCAAGTTTCACAAAGATGCCCCTAGTAGTATGAAAGTTAGAGACAAGACAAGCTTAAATCTATGGCATTTAGTGACAAAGTGACCTTGACCTTTGGACCTCAAAATAAATAGGAACCTTCCTCTTTTGGATGTGATCATGTTATGCAAGTCTCACAAAGACGCACCAAAAAGTATGGAAGTTGGAGACCGGACAAGCTAATTGTGGACGCTGCCCGCCCGACTGGACGCCCATCCTTCGACAGTTTAAAAGCCGAGATTTGCTACGCAACGCGGCTAAAAAGGGTCTAGGTAAAAATTATGTGGATTTAGTTTTTGTCGGACATTGAACTTTTGATCTTACCCATAACAATCCTACAAAATTTAAACAAAATCTGTACAGCGGTCTCTGAGGAGTTACATCCTCAGTGTTCCTATAGTGTAGCATGTACAAATTCCAAAGTCCCATAACTCTTGCCAAATTAGTCAAATTAAAATGCCAGCGCAATATGATCAACTAAATATGGTGACTAACAATCCTACAAAATTTGAACAAATTCCATTGAGTGGTTACTGAGGAGTTGCATCCACAAAGTGTTCTTATAGTGTAACATGTACAAATTCATGTTGATCATACCATGTCGTCATTTTGATTCGACAAAGTAACTCCTGTAAAATTTGTCAAATCAAAATGACGACACAGTATGATCAACTAAATATTATGACTAACATGTAAAATTTTGATCCCATTAAATTTGTACTTTCCTAACCAAGTCTTTTTGAGAAGATTTTTAAAGATTTTTCCTTTATATTTGTATGTATAACTGATCCCCTATTGTGGCACCATCCTAACTCCCTGGGGCCATGATTTTAAACTTGAATCTGCACTATGTCAGGAAGCTTTCATGCAAATTTCAGCTCTTCTGGCCCAGTGGTTCTTGAAGATTTTTAAATGACCTAACCCTATTTTTGCATTTTCGTGATTATCTTTCATTTAAAGGAGTCATGGCTCTTCATTTGAACAAAATTGGCCTAGTGGTTCTAGAGAAGTCGAAAATGTAAAAAGTTTACAGGCGGACAGACAACTGACAACCAGAAAAGCTCACTTGAGCTTTCAGCTCAGGTGAGCTAATAAATTGAGCTTTTATGGCCTATTCAGTTTGTAATAAGGAACTGAACTTTTAGAATATCACACTCCCTGTACACTAACATCTCTAGATTTTGAAGGTCTCAGTTAATGTAATGTGTTTGATTGAGCAGTTGAAAGTTTGCTCCGGTCTTGCTAGAACTTTTCCACTTACAATCCTAACATTATAGAAGTATGATACATCATCTTGCTTTCAAATGTGATTCACAATGGATTCAAAATGAAGCACAAGTTAATGACTAATCTCCAAGTTTTAATGGGAATAATTTGTTGGCTTGACACACCCTTCTGACCCTGATAAAGTGTGCAATGTATTAGGTCATCCCCACAAAAAAGCATCATGATCCTTGTTCCTCAATACTTGGCAAGTGAACTCTTTGATACCTTTTATGTAGATGGAGTTTCTGTCACCTTTTCATACATTCCAATTAAAAGACCAAACAGGTCTACAGCACTCCTATCCACACACTAATACATTAAGCCTATCAGACAGACTATGAATTGAAACCAAGAAGCATGACACATTATACTTAAATTCAAACATCAAAGACTTTCTTTACCCTTCTCAATCATTTAGATGAACTTTTATATCATTTCTAAACCAATTTCAGATGGGGAAGATATGCCACATTCACAAAACTAATTGTGGGCATATAAGATTATTCATAGCTGCTTATATATCACTTGATAAATTTCTGTCATTAACATAAAATGCATCCATTTTATCACAGCCTGTTTGCTACATTGATAGAATACAACACATCAAATACATCTCTCTCATCAAATATTCAACTTTCTTTGGAAGATAACTTTCTCCAAAATCATTTTCTTTTGAATGTTAAAGGATGCAAACAAAACGAGTTTTCTAAGAACCACACATATACAAGCATACTTAGAATTAAAAAAAAAAAGAAAAGATCAAGATGTGTTTGTGAAACACATATGCCCCCAATAATGACCAATTCCAAAGAAGGACAAATATCTTGGTACCAGTAAAATGATATTGTCACAACAAATGCTCATGAAAACTTTAATATTTACCATTTTGAAGTCATGACCAATGTCAAATGTTTTAAAAGTAGGTCAAATGGTTTAGTACCCACGAAAAGGTCTTGTCAAAAGGAATACTCATGTGAAATATCAAAGCTCTAGCAATTACTGTTCAAAAGTTATTAGCCAAACCAATCAGTTACTCAAGTATCACTAACCCCAAGGGCCTGCAGAATCTATAATAATTTGGAATGTTAGATATCAAGAAGAAGTGGACTCAGACCAATAGCAATTAGGTCACCTAAGTTGACTTAAAATTTCATTGATAGTGATTGAATGACAAATATATATGTAGAAGACTTCCTATAATAGTTACCATTTCTCTAAATGCTTTCCTGCTAACAGTAATTCAATGGTGCATTTCTTGCTATTGCTGTTAATTAACTCCTGGCTAGAACATCTGTTCACTTTCACCCAGGCATCTTCCTCATAATGACCCCCAATGGTCAGCTAAACAGCTAATTAAATGACTGATTTCACAAACATTTCTAGAGGCTGAGTTATTGCAGTCCTCTTGATGATAACAGGGGGTTATCTGTCAATGCTAATACAGCTTTATATACACTTCTCACTTACAACTTGGTAGCCTATCCAGGGTAAATCAGTCTCTTGTTTTGATAAACTGAACTCTTGGACGGGATAATTTGTATTAGATCCCAAAGTCTTTCAACAATGTCCTGGCACATACTCCAAATAATGTATTGAGTATCAGAACAGCATGGAATAGAGAGAAAGAAAGACAAAAAGAGAAAGATAGAGAAGTAAAAATGCACACATTCATTTTAACACAATACTCCTACTCAATATGCATTTTACATCAGATTACATCAAACATTTGAACATTTTGAACCACACTGGAATGATATTCGTAGTACCAGTAGTGCATTGTCGAAGTTGTAACTGTTATGCAGAAGGAAGCAGCACATACAACAAGTCAGTCATGATTGTAAATGAAATTCCTTACAGAGTTTCTTCTGGTAACCCTCAACACCCTATTCCCTACTGTGAAAGCATGCAAATTTCTTTTCTGGCATTATGAAAGAAATTGCTGAATGAATGTACATCCTCTCATATCTACAATTGCAAAGGGCCAAAACTCTGCAAAAACAGTAATTATTTGTTTTCTCACCGATTTGCTGTTACAGTACAATTTTTCTTACATCGAGTCAAACTTTCAATATGGTCAGCTCATCAATTTCAGAGTAATGGTCCTTTGCATAAAATTAGCTGGCATTGGGGAGGAGACTATGGGAACATATGTTTTAATCTTATAATATTTCGCATCTTCTCTTGGAAAATGACAAAATTTTGTTTGGAATGGGACCTACGTATGAACCTGGTAATATTCAGAATAACCTTATATTTCTTTTCAGAAAAAGTGGTATACAATTTTAGTAACAACACTTCAGAACCCTTGTTGAAAGCAGAGGTACAGATATGTGATAGGTCTCCAATATTGTATTACACAGTACAACAGTCGAGGGGAATTGGGAGAATGAAAGATCTGATATACATAAAGAATTATGACGGAAGGAATTCTCTCACGTAAGAATTCGAGACCTATCCATCACTATGCCAGACCAAAAAAGAGAATTCCTGAAATATTTCGGACATTATGTAATAAAATTTTAATACAACTAAACAAAACATTCATCAGATACAATCAAAATTAAAAAATGCAGGTAGGTATGCCATCAAACACTAGATATGAGGAAGAAGCTATATCTGAGGTCAATATGAAGCACCTGCATGTTTTATTTGGTCATAAAATTTTTTCTGAACATTGATTAGTTGGTTTTTGGTGTTTTTTTTAAATACAGGTAAAATTATTCAGGAATTTAGAAATTTTTATTAACACTAAAAATTTACATCTGATCTTAATATAAAACACACACACACATATATATATATGGAGAGAGAGAGAGAGAGAGAGAGAGAGAGAGAGAATCATGAAGATGTTTCAATTTCATTCAGTACACATTTCACTACAAAATACACTTGAGTGATAAACTTTTGAATACTTCATTTTATTTCTACAACAGAGCAAAGTCAAAATTCTGTCCACCTCAATTTGGGTATGCTACTTTATACATATAAACAAACATTTCATGTGTACATAAAAATGTAAAGTAGGGATAAAGACAACAAAGTCCTGTGTGATTAAAGCTTTAATCTATAGATTTCAATATTTGGAAGGTTTCCAGAAACTCATTCCTCTATAAAGCAGTAGTTTAGTAAGGGGTTACTCTGATAATAATACACTGCCCCATTATTGGGACACTACGTTTGGCTAGTCCATATATTATGTGACATTGAAACAAAAAGACTCTTTTCATGGGTTGACAATTGTTTATATAAGATTTTTCAATATCATATTTTTAAAGAATTCCAAGTATGCTTCAACAGTTTTGAGGCTAATGATCTATTTTCAAAGGGAAAGAAATTGATTTTACATTTCACATTCTAATGTTGTGGGGTCAATTTTTTTTTAATCCTCAATGATAGCCAAAGAACTCAAAAGCCCAGAAATATGATCTATGGCTGTACTCAGTCACCGCGTAGCCAGCCCAGTAATTCTGTCGACACATACACTAGATTTCTTCATGTGCATCAACTCAGGGACTTTGTCCCATAAATATGTTCAATAATCTTAAATGATTCTTTTCTTCACCTACCCATTCAAAATCATCCAACTTCTGACCAACAGTTATAGGTTTTCAAGTTGCACAGTCTGTGCCACTAGACACAAGAAGTCACATTTTTATTATGACCAATGTCCTTGACCCTTGATCAGGCATTTTAAATAATTTTTTATGGAATATTATAAGATTGATATCGTTTCTTCACTCTGTTTAACACAATACCACACCAAAATAAGAGGATCAGTATAGAGTATGAAACAGAGCTCCAGATAAGGTGCGTATCAGCGTAAATACTCATTAAATTTTACCAAATACGCATTAAAGTTTAAAATCAAGCGTACAATTACCCATTCGCGAATGTAAATACACTTTACATGTATTAGTGGCAAACAGCAAAGATAATCAGTAAATTAACAATATACTCTTTTGACTTTTTCTGAAAAGCAAAATACTCATTGATTTGCAAATCAGGGGGTAAATACTCTTTGTGGTAAAAAATTATCTGGAGCTTTGTGAAAAAAGCTTGGTAAAATATAAAGGACTTCCTCAGGGTCCACACACTCTGGGTGGTTGAAATAAATTCAAACTACATATAATAAAAACTTCATTCTCTCTTTAAAAATTGATTTACAGTAACAAATTATTCCACATTAAAGACTCTGCAATGAGTGTGATCTATCAAAATTGTCAAAATACAAAATCACGGTATCAGTAAAGTAGATGAGTTCCACCCCCAGTAGCAAAACCTCTTATGTCCAGAAATAAATACAGTATTATATCAACCTATTATTGATGGGCACTCCAAACCTTGGCCATACATAAGCAGGATTTAGTAATGAGGCCACAAATATTTCTCATAAATTGGACATAAGGCTGTCATTCGTGTCCGAATGACATTGGCTGTAAAAGAAAAAAATGGCCCCTTTTTCCTTATAATGATCACAGATTTGTTCAGGTATGAGTAATCTGACTACAATGTGAATATTCAGTCCTCTTAATACAAATATACAAAAATGTTTTCTCTACGTACCAACAAGTCCACACTTATTCTAAAACTATCATTGTAAATAAAAACCAATGATCAATTAAACAAGAGTTATATAAGACTTTAATACAAAGGTTAACATTTGAAAACAATAATTTAAATTTTGGGAATACATCATGCCATTTTAGGCATGATATTCAGTCATGAAGTACATGTCAAATGCACAATCAAAACCTATTTGCATGCTCATCCAAATTCATACTGTACCTAGAATTTCTCAGCAGTGTCAGCACAAATAAATCAAAATTTATGATACTTCTAAATAAAGAAGTTTTCAAATACTTCAGCTATTTCAAGAAATATTAAATTTTTCTTTTCAAGTAATTATTTTTTTTTTATTATAATTGAGTTCCCACTGACAAACTCTCATTTTTATTTGGAATATATGACAGTTATGTATTATGTGATTTTCCCCCCCCAGTCATTTCATTGCTTGACATATAATACTGGAACATTTTATGACAAATGATTTCAAAATAGAAACTAAAATGATTTCAATATAGAAACTAATTTATCTGATCAGGCATTACCTTGAATAATTTGATATTTCTGACAAACATTTCTATCAGCTGAACAACTGCAAGTTCACAGGTATCTTTGAGAATCTTGCCACCTTTTTCATTATTCAGATTTATCAACTTACTACGATTACCTACCTTTTAACACACAATTGCTAATATTTTTTGAATACCTACATACGTATCGTAAACAAACTAAATTTGTCTTTTAAGGCCGTCTGTAAATGCTTCTCCCCAGTGTTTCCCACCATTAGGATACAGATCATATGTCCCGATTCAATTCCACCCAACTTATCATATTTAATTCAATCTAGACCTTGGTCTGTTTTGTTTGTTTCTTTTTATCTTTTGGATCAAAGGAAGTATGGATCTTTTAGAACATGAGTTGAGCATACACACACAAGATTGTCTTTTTCAAAATGCAGGTATATCATCATTTGCAATTCAATACACTAAATCCTAATGCATGACTCGCATTCATTATGTATATAGTATATTATGCAATATCTGAGGGTGAAAAACGAAATCAGAAAAAATATCCTGTGACAATAAAAAATAGTAAAAGCTTTGGTGTGAAAGAGCTGCATGGAATTTTTTCCCCATAGATGGCTCTTTTATCAAAAAGGAAAAAAAAAAAACAACAGAAAAACTCAAGTTTATACATGAATTTTTTAAACACTAAATTGATACAGGTAATTTTTTTAGGTACTGACAATAAATCAATGGTATATCGGTCACAGAACCAAAAGGACCTTCTTGAAATTTTATACCCTCATGAACACAAAGTTAAACTTGCTAGGAACAACAGAAAACTTGTGAAGCAGGGAACTAGATGAACAAACTTGTTCGTTATTAGGACCACACAAAGGACAACCTTTGCTGTCACAATTGTTACAGCTTCCTTTAATAGATATATAATGATTTCAATGCAGAATCACTTATGAAATATTTTAATGGAATAAACTTATTTTGAAATTCAGGACCTTGATTCAATACCCTATTCCACAATAAGATAACACCAATTAACTTGAATTCAAACCAAATTCTTCAAAGAAAACTTTACAAAACATGATGACATTTTCTGAAATTAATCAAGCCTCCACAAAACTAATTTACACGACCATACATTCTACCGTAACAAGAAAGAAACTTTTGATCTAACAATCTAATTCAATGTCGCCATTTCATTGGAGAAAACTGTTTGAGCAAATTCAAATATCAGAAATACGTATATTACACAAAATTATTTTAATCGAAGTAACCAATGTTTTTGAATTCGATGTTTAAATTGTTATGTGTTAAGGACTTCAGATAAATATTTCTTTTCCTCCATTGAAGGGACTTTAAAATCTCTGACAATATTTCACCAACGTAAATTCTTAGTATCAACATAGATGTTATTACACTACCGTATTTACAGATTACAGCTGATAATCACCTATCAGTTTCACGTCAAGGTAGAAATAAAAGTTTTTTTTACCTTTGCTGACTTTTCGACAGTCAACTTCCAGGAGCCCGAACACCAGAAACATCAAAACACACAGACCGTCGATCTTCATGATTTTCTCAAGACATTTTGTAACGGGGTATATGCAGCAACATTTTCCTCCGATGACAAGCAAACCCGTGGATCTCTATACAGGGTACTTTGGTGCTCTTCCGTCAAAACACCTGGTTTGATCAGATGTAGTGACTAAATAACATAGCAGTGTTGTCATATTTGTCGCATCTCTCTTTCGCAGCTCTTTGGACCGGTATTCGTGACTTCTTTCACTTTTTAATACAAATAAATATTATTCCAATGTGAAAGTTTACGATACACACCATCAACCGCCTGAGGACACCTGAACACCCAGGTATATTCCCGCTTACAACAAAACTTCATGCTTCGCATGACCTGCGCAATCGTAACACAGGCTTTGACATGTTTGCGCATAACAAAAGCACATGGTTGTTCGATGTGGACAACTGTCAAAAGCAATTTCCAGCGTTGATAAGGTTCGATAAAAAACGGATAGAACACCACGCCACTATCTACATTTAGTGGTACCATGTAATTAATCACGTTTTGTTTTTTTTTGTTGTTTTTTTTTATTTTCCTGTGTAGAATAGATCTTCTATGGTTATTTAACAGTTTACCTCTGATCATAGGTGCATGACCAAATACTGTATAATAGGTAATTTTCTCTTATCAAGAATGTAGATATATTCCACGATTTATGCTTTACAGCAGATGTAAAAGCAGAACTTCGGGTGGTATTTGTTCAGCAGTGAAAGGTCACTTTTGGGACATTCCTTCTTAATGAATTCAACACTTTTGTGATTACACAATATATGAATGCCGACTCAATTTCCATATAATTACACAATTTACAAAAAATGTCATCTCACTTTTATAATGTTAATTAGTTTCAAATGATTGGACTATCATTGTATAGTGACTGGTGAAATTGATAAACATTGTAACAGGTGTGTGCATATCAGAAGTACCTTATACTACATACATAAATGTGGTAAATCAAATTCATTTTTTTATTATTTTGATGAAAATTGTTGTCAAACACAGGGTAAGCAAACTGTAGGCCGTAGAAAGCAATTTGAGGGGGAGAGGGGTTCAAAACATACTCTAGGACAAATTTTTGTCAGTCTTTGAAAAATATTTTGAATATTGAGGGGTGAGGGGGGTCTAATCTTGCTGTACTTCTGAGCTCCCATCAACTCACTAACATTCCACATTCTCTTCATTAATTCTGCAGAATTACTTGATTTTAAAGCATGCATAGAAAAACATACTATTCATCACATCTTTCACTCGTGTAAGATATTCCATGTTGTTGACGATCTACACATGGAATGTAAAATACAAGAGGCCCACAGGCCTTATTGGTCACCAGAGTATTGGTTGATTCAAAACTATCATTAGCCCCAAGGGCTATGAAATCTATAATAATTTTCCTGTTCTGCATATCTTATTCAGCAGCAGTATAAAACAAAATGTGTTCTTAGATTAACTGAAATGCCCCCAAAAGTACCGATACTGGTGAAAGACCTAACATAATCTGTTATATAAACACTATGCCTATTTTGGACCCACCCTGGGATTGCAAAATTCAAATTTTGGTACAACCCTTTTCTGCTTTTTGTAAATATCCATTTAGTTTTTATACATTATCAGCAAAAATTAAAGAAGTTTTATCAATGAGTAAACTCTGAACATTTTACTCACAAACTGAATAAAAGTGTGAAGCACTTTTATGTTAAGTTTGTAAGTAAAATGTCCAGAGTTTACATATCATTAACTTCTTCAAAAAGAATGTTTGATTCTTATAATTCCAATTCATTCCCTATATTATCAATTTCAAATAGTTCCCCCCGCACTATGTTGTTTGTTTTCAGGCACGCATGTTTACAGTGTTTTTGGATTTATTGGTGTGTAATTTCTCATTTAGCTTTATTTGTCCAATCAAAACAATTGTAATATATAACATTGGAATTATAAAGACAATAATCACCATGATAATTTTGGCCCCATCCTGGAACCAAAACCCCTACCCCTGGAATCATGAAATTTAAAGTTTTGGTAAAGGCCTACCTGCTCCTTCAATATATATCTATTTGTTTTCAATTTAGTATCAATAGCATGAAGAAGCTATTTTAAATATTTTACATATAAACACTACATGCCATGTTTGTCCTCACCCTGGAGTCAGAACCTCTACCCTGGCGATCATACAATTTACAATTTTAGTATATGCCTTCCTGCTCTACATGACCATGTATTTAATTTTTCTTACAGAAGTGCAGTTGTAGAGAAGATTTGTAAAAATTTGTTAATTTTTGACAGTTTTTGCCCTGACTGGAGGGGGGCAGAAACTTATTTATGTCCCCTTTCCCCCAAAATGCTTCATACCAGATCAAGAGAAGTTAAATGCTTCATACCAGATCAAGAGAAGTTAAAATGTTTAATTGTTAACACATAGTCATTTACTTATACGCAAGTTTATTTGCTTTTTGGTTGTTTTTTTATTTGTACAAGATTTAAGCCACTCTGTATATATGTTAAAGATAATGGTTTCTTTTGGTTTTCAAGGTCAAATGTAAATGAGATTGCCATGGTCACTTAAAAGGATAATTCTTGTGTACAAAACTTAAGCCATATATTTTATCTGATATCTCTCAAACTAGCAAGTATGGTACAGTATGTGTAGATCTTTGCTGCTACATGTAATGGTTTTTAAGGTCAAATCTAAAAACTCAAGATCACTGAAATTGATCTTCCTTGTGTAAAAGTTTTAAGCAACATTTTCTGAAAGAATTATTAAATTTTCAGGAATGATTCACTGAAAAAGGTCTGCATTTCTACTGATTTTCAAAGTCAAATGTAAAAGGTACAAAAACTCCTTGTGTCCAAGACTCTAGAGCTGTACCTGGTATCCAATTTCAGTTATGTTTGTAGTTATGTTTGTAGTTATGTTGGTAGTTATGTTGGTAGGGGTGTTATTTTAATATAAAGCTACATTCATGATTTTAAAAATCAAGCAGCAAGGTTATTTGAGGTTACCTTTGGGAATAGGCCACTTTATACTATGGGAGGGGTTCACTTTATAATTTGGGAGGGTTCACTTTATAATATGGGAAGGGTTCACTTTAAACTATGGGAGGGGTTCACTTTATACTATGGGAGGGGTTCACTTTATACTATGGGAGGGGTTCACTTTATAATATGGGAGGGTTCACTTTGCAGATCCCTTGTTTCTGTACTGCTGTATCTCTAGAGGGCTATACTGAAGGCCTTTCATCCATTTGCAACAGGAATATTGCAACACATCCGTTCTTTTGTACATTCACTTTTCATCCTGTTGAAGAAATCACATCTTTTACCCAATTTTTATCTCGAGCATGTAGGAATGATATCCAACTTGGTTTCTAAAGTTAAAGGTGAAAGGTCAAAAGGAAAATTTCTTGTGTACAAGACTTAACCTATATTTTCATACCCCCATCCCCCACAATGAACTTTTGGGAGTATAATGGAATCACTCCGTCTGTCTAGGTGAGGTCACCTTGCTTGTTTTACACATTTTGGGATACTTCTTCCTAATGAATGCTGCATATGACCTACATTTTGTGCTTATCTGGTCTAGGATAGTAGTTGGGTCTTTTCCCAGTTTATTACTAGTGGATTATCAACAAACCTCACCCTTGGCTAAAGGTGCTATGTTTAATACATTTATATGTCTATTATAATTGTACTACCATTAAAACAAAGGTGGCTATTGCGTAGAAGGTGTGTCAAGTAATTTATAATACTTCAAGGATATAAGAAATGGGATCATAAAATTTTGGTAGGAGCAATAATTTTGCAAGATGTTTGTTGTAGATTTACAAGGCTGCATCAAAGGAATGATATTAAAATATAGATACTATTAGATAGTTTCTTTCTTTAAATATACCCAGTTTTTGGTGTACCTCATTGAAAGGGGGGGGGGGGTGTATTAATCCAAGAAGGATAGTTCTAATTCATCCTAAACTTGCAGGAATGGTACCTTACATCAAAATCTTGGTTCCTATTAGTTTCAAAGAATAAAGATCAAAGTGAAATTTCAAAAGTTTTTGTTTACAAGATTTAAGCTTTTGTTTGTTTTAAGTCCCTTAGAGAATTAGGCCCCCAGAACAACTTGACCAATTTCATTCAAGCATGGCACATAGTTTCCTTAGATAAAAGAAATTCAAGTTATTCAAATAAACAGTCATGCTCCTTTCTAAGGGGAGATAATTGGGAAATAGAATCTTCTAAAGAAACAATTAACCAGATAAGCCAAATTTCGATTACCTGTTGAAATTGGCGAAGTTGTTCTTGAGAAGTCAAGAATATGAAAAGTGATGACAGTGACAGACAATGGACAATTTTGATCTGAATAGCACACTTTAGCCAATGAATATTTCATCTGCATGTTTCATAGTCTTTCAATTGCAGAGGATTTCATGTCTGTTGATGGACGAAAAAAAACTGATTACTTGCGACATGAGATTTCAAAGAAACAACTGTATACACGTTTTAATGAAATAAAAAGAATGAAAATAAAATCAACATAGAAATAAAGAATTTGCTATATGACCCCCCGCCCCCACTGGTAGACAAATGAATAGGAATGTAATCAATAGATTATCCTATCAACAAAACAAAGGTCAAGTTTTATCTCAAAATAGTACAAATTATACACAAAATCATTTCAGAACTCACAGGTATGTTGAAAAAATCTGAAAAACTTGTCAATTACAAGGCCCATATTTCTTCTGAAAAGCAGTCAACAAGAACAAAACTCAGAGGTAGGGGCTATATTTGGCCCTGTAAAATGAAGGTAGGGGCTGTATTTGGCCATGTAAAATGAAAGTAGGGGCTTTATTTGGCCCTGTAAAATGAAAGTAGGGGCTTTATTTGGCCCTCTAAAATGAAAGTAGGGGCTATATTTGGCCCTGTAAAATGAAAGTAGAGGCTTTATTTGGCCCGGTAAAATGACTTTCGATGATCTGAAGCAAAGTTTTACTTTGATGAGGACTGAATGCACAGCTTTCTGATCAGTGTAGTGAAAATACTGGTGATCCTACCATATCATGAAGGTAAAGTAACCTTTCCCAGAATTTTCAAGTTCGATGGAAAAGTGCACAATTTTACTTTCTACAAACACAAAGTTCGTTGGGGAAGATTTAACATTTATTGTGTTACCACAAACATATACTGTATAGCGGTAATGGGTATTTTTGTGGGTGGAAATGGAAATTTTTGTGATCCAATCTCTCTAAAATATATCAAATTATATGGACAACCACAGAAAATACCCACCATAAGCTATGTGTCAATGTTCTCCTTTGAATTTGGGGCTGGGAGTGGGGGGGGGGGGGGGGGGGGGGGCAACAATATAAGCACTAAAAGTGACAATTTTAGTGAACAAGAGGCCCATGGGCCACATCGCTCACCTGAGTCACCTTGGCCCATGTCTGAAGACTTTCCATATATATTTGCATGTAAAACCTACCCAGGGAGGCCATGATTTTTGCAAACTTGAATCTACACGATGTCAGAAAGCTTTCATGTAAATGTCAACTTCTTTGGCCCAATGGTTCTTGAGAAGATTTTTAAAGATTTTCCCTATATTTGTTTGTAAAACTTTGATCTCCCTTTGTGGTCCCATCCTACCCCCGGGGGCCATGATTTGAACAAACTTGAATCTGCAATATGTCAGAAAGCTTTCATGTAAATCTCAGCTTTTCTGGCTCAGTGGTTCTTGAGAAGAAGATTTTTAAATGACCCCACCCTATTTTTGCATTTTTGTAATCATTTCCCTTTTGAAAGGGACATGGCCCTTCATTTGAACAAACTTGAAAGCCTTTCACCCAAGAATGCTTTTGACCAAGTTTGGTTGAAATTGGCCCAGGGTTCTGGATAAGTAGTCGAAAATGTAAAAAGTTTACAGACAGATGGACAGACAGATAGACGACGGACAACAGACGATCAGAATAGCTCACTTGAGCTTTCAGCTCAGGTGAGCTAAAAAGGACAACAGATTAGAAACTGCTACATTTCTGAAGTTAAATTACAACAAATGGCATAAAACTGGATGTGAATGTTATCATGGTTTCGTCACAAGTGAATTGAAATTAAAAAATAAAATAAAATATATATATATATATTTATATATATATAATCTAGGACGATTTTACATGTATTACATTATTTAGGTGCCAAATTTGGCCTCATCATATACATGCTTATATAGCTCTTTGACCTATGACTGATATACATGCAGACACACATTAAAAATCAGCTCAATATCTACAAGCATAGTGAAAATTCTGAACACAATTATTCAATTTAAACAGTATTTTATTGTGATAAATCATATCAGGATCGGACAGCAGGCACTGCCTGTATAAGTCCTCTCCTAAAACACAATGATATGCATGACAGACTGGAGAGGGAAACCCTGACTACAAGTATATTAAGCTTTCACCATTTTATGGCAGGACATGGTAGCTATTACTAATACTATAGGCCTCTATGAACAATCATGCACCAATCAAAATATTTTGTGAACAAATTAGTGGTACAAAAGTATTGGAAGGGAAACAACTCTTTTGAACTTTTAAAAATAACACATTACACATAAGCACATTACTCCTTATTGATGAAATTATTTATCAAGTTCGCTTTCCAATCTAGTTTACTTGGACATCAAACTTAACAACTGTTGAAACCTGCGGTAAGCTAAGATCATTTCTGTACGGTGCATCACATTTGTTTACCACAGCATTAGACTCTGGATGAAATTCCATCTTTGGGTGGTGAAACTGAGAAGAAAAATATAAATTTTTCTTTTTTCATTTTAAACTTATTTTCACTGCCTCTAAAACTTTATCACAATGTGTACTCTACTTAAACTTGAGGATCAGTTTCCAATTAATATCAATGCATGTACTGAGATAGAGTTAGAGATGTGTAATTGTACATCACCACATGAGAAAGCCAATCACAAGCAATTGTATTCCTTTGAAGTACAGACCTGTGACAGGAGTTTGCTATCATGTGGCCTGGCTCTGAGCATGTCTGTCCTTCCACACATACATCTTGTCCCCACAAGCAGTCAACAGACACACTTCCTCGGGGTGGTGGGACAAGGAGTGGACGGCCCGAGTGGTGGAGTGGTCCAGCTTGTGGACTACTTTGGCCTGAAATTAACTTTAGTCTTTAGTTGTTATATTTTCATATGCTAAGATGGTTACATTAATGTGACAAAGTTCTGAGTAAGTTTCCAACACAAATTCATCTGGTACTGTATTGTGTTGTTTTTTTTGGGGGGTGGGGGTGTAAACTTTTGCAATTTTCTAGCTCTAGGTATACAATGATTTTAGTGAAATATATTTTGGCAAACAATGAGTTTCAAAACATGAAAATTGATAAACAGTATAGCATTAATTCCTAATCTGTTAAACGTTTTAGTGTCGTCAGAAACAGAAACTCATTATCCATTTACTTCCCAAGTTATATATATATATATATATATATATATATGTGTGTGTGTGTGTATTACATGTACCTTTTGACATAAAAACAACTTACAATGTACTTGGATGCAGACACATTTGGGTGCAAATTTAGCTAAAATATGGCAGCACATTACCAAGCCCAAATTATCACCCCACAGAAAAAAAAACTTGTTATACAGTATCAAATGATCTATATTTTATCAATCTCTGGAGTTCTTGACTAAATGATTACTAAAATGACTCGGACAGCGTTCCCTACTGATGAAATCCTTTCAGATGGATAAACACATTTATTCTGATAGTGTTGATAAAGCATTACAAGAGTTGTATGGGCCACATTATGTTCACCTAAGCCATCTTGCTCATACAGTGATAAAGATTCATGATGTTGGAAATTTTTAAACCCCCCCCCCCCCCCCCCCATAATGTGGATGCACTAACTGGCTTGTAAAACCAGAATCATGGAATGATGAGATATCATCAACACTACATAAGAACACTTCATTATTCCTCAGTCTAATTGTATTGTATTAAAAGGAAGATTGACTAAAAATCTTAGATATTCCTAAGAAAAACAATAATCCCCTATTGTGGTCATGTCCAGAGCCTAGTGGGACATATGGTTTGAACAAACTTGAAACTACAATACATAAGGATAATTGCATAATTATATTGAATTGGTAAATTGTGCTACCCTTGCTCTTGGGGAAAAAGATAAATATTGTTTCTTATATTCCAATGTAAACTCTAAGCTCGTATTGTGGCCCCAGGGTTCATGATGTTAACAAACTTGAATATTCATTTGATCAATTGTTTTCAAATTTTTGTTGTTGAAAAAATACTTTCTATATATCATCTGATGTAAAACATTCAACCCTTATGCCCAAGCCCTGGAAGGTCATGGTATGATGCATTATATATAATTACAAATCACTTTCCACTAAAACTGCACTTTTTAACAAGATAAAGTCAAGATCACTGTACACATCCTCCACTTTTCATAAATTTTGTATGGTGTGTTATTCCTCCTCAATTCCTGTGTATTCCCCTATAAAACTTTGATTTCTTATTGTGTCCGGCATCTTGCCCAGGAGCCCCTGTGTTGAACAAACTTAAATTTTCACTACCTGATGATGCTTGCATATTTTAAAATATGACTCATCGTGGCCCTGCTGTTCTTGTGAAGAAGATTTTTAAAGATGTTTCTTTGATCCCCTATGGTGGTATTATGATTTGAACAAACTTTGAATCTGCACAACCTGTGGATGCTTAAATACTATGGACACATGCAAGAAAGACAACTCATACATACTTGCCTGTTTATAAGTAATAGTCCTCACATGACCACCATTAGCTAATTGCAATGGGAGATTATAATGCATATTTATCAGAGGTGAGGGAATAATGGCAACCTCCACTTTATCCTCTGCTGAAGCCTCGTAATAATCACTCTGTATCTATACGGACCTCCACTGGGGCCTGTTCATACGCATTTCTTTGTTCGTATCTACCCCAGTATCTCCACCTAGGCCTGTTAATACGTCACTCTCAGCAGTAATGAATGTACTTTCATTGAAACCTGTTCATACACTACTTTCAACAGTCATATCCACCTCCATTGGGGCCTAGTAAATACATCACTTTTGGCAATAATACCTACTTTCACTGGGACCTGATAATACATCATTCCATGTTCATACCTACTCCAGTACCTCCACATCTTCCCCATAATGGGGAGCGGAATGGACCGAAAACCCTTAGCTAGTGAAGATGGTACCTCAATGAAGTTTGGTAAAACAAAACTCAGTCTTCAAACCTATTCCAGTGGGTCTAGAAGATCTGCGGTCTAGTAATACCCCACTCGGTGTTCATTCCCACTCCAGTACCTCAGTGAGGTTTAGTAATACCCTACTCTGTGTTCATTCTTACTCCAGTACCTCCTGTGAGGTCTAGTAATACCCTACTCTGTGTCCATTCTTACTCCAGTACCTCAGTGAGATCTAGTAATACCCCACTCTGTGTCCATTCCTACTCCAGTACCTCCTGTGAGGTTTAGTAATACCCTACTTTGTGTTCATTCTTACTCCAGTACCTCCTGTGAGGTTTAGTAATACCCCACTCTGTGTTCATTCTTACTCCAGTACCTCCTGTGAGGTCTAGTGATACCCCACTCTGTGTTCATTCCTACTCCAGTACCTCAGTGAGGTCTAGTGATACCCCACTCTGTGTTCATTCTTACTCCAGTACCTCCTGTGAGGTTTAGTAATACCCCATTTTGTGTTCATTCTTACTACAGTACCTCCTGTGAGGTTTAGTAATACCCCACTCTGTGTTCATTCCTACTCCAGTACCTCAGTGAGGTCTAGTGATACCCCACTCCCTGTATCTATACCCACCTCCACCAGGTCCCAGTAGTACACCAGCCCATCCTCTGATCCACTTATAACATGCGTATCCTGGCCATTCAGTGTGCTGTCAATTTTGTAGTCTTGATTCTTGTGTCCTGTATACCTATAATAAATAACCTTTTAAGAATTAAATCAACACACACAATGACATGATTGGTTGAATAAGTGAACGTACTAGCATTCACCACATGTATGAATATCATGTATTCGTATATAAAGATGATAGCCAGCATTTCAGTGACAATTTTGCAATACATACACATGTATAAATTATTCTTGCAAGGGAATTTAGTATACTATGTTTCATAAAGTATAAATTACTGTCCCCATCAACTCATGGTAATGTCTGATACTGTAGAAGTGGTTATTTTCGCTGGGGGTTAAGTACGCGTTTATCCACATCCAACATTGCACGTGGCAGAAAAATACATGTTAACTGAATGTAATATATATTACATCAAATATGTAAATATCAAAGATATGACCACACTTTTTGAAAGTCCTCGTCAAACTTCACCAGAAAAGCCCTTAAATGGAACCCACAGGGCAAAAGAAAAGTAGGAAGACCCAGACAGACCTGGCGCAGAAGTGTAAACGAAGAAGTGAAGGCTGCTGGAATGACATGGGTTGATCAATGGAAGAGTTTGGTTGCGGCCCTATGTTCCCCAGGGAACCCAGAGAATTAAGTCAAGTAAGTCACATCAAATATTCATAACTATACGTGTGGGGAAAATTTATGCGCTTATTATGTGATTAATTTAGTGTAAATTTCCCCCAAACGTAAATGACTACATTTTTACAGTACGCCTTTTAACTTACTCATTTAGCATTTCACCAGTGTCTTTATCCATCAGCTTTAAGGAACCATCAAGAGTACTTGCTAGAACACACTGTCCATCCTTTGTAAAACTTACAGATGACACAGCCTCTGGTAAACATATCAACTACATTACAATCAATTTTATTCATCAGATCTTTCTTTACACACAAGATTAGAATTCTAAAATAAGTTTCTCAAAAATAATTTTGATCATTTTGTACATACTCATTGTGGTGAACAGTAAAATTTTTGTCTTAATATAGATTTAATATTTCCCTAATACATGTATCTGTATTTAGATAAAATAAATCCTCAGTGAAAGAAGAAGAATTTCACAAGAAATGTCTTACTTCCAATGAAGTCAGCATGCATTTTCCCTGTTCTGAGATCATAACGCCTGAAGTAACCATCAGCAGAGCCTGTGAGGATCTCGTGGTCAGACACTTGTATAGAAGTGACACTGTCCTTAGCTTCATCCAAAATCTAAAAGGAAAAAGAGGGTTCAGAGATTTAAAAAACCAAACCAAGACTGACTATTTAATATAGATAAGTTTAGACAAATTGCATCCCTTTCAAAAGAGACTTGTTGTTTCAGAGATGTCATTTGCCACTATGATGTCACATGTCTTCGATGACTTGTGTATAATATTTTCCTCACCACTGTGATGTCATGAGAAAATCTTTCAGAGAAAATCAGTACTCTATTAGTTACATGTATATGGATTCTTGGCAAGGTATGTGGACTTACATTCCCTGAATATATACTTTGACAGGGAATGTAAGTGCATATATCCTGCCAAGAATCTTTATAATGAACATGTCCTACTGCAAAGCGATCAATTTAGAAATCAAACAATCAAGAGGGGGTGGGGGTGCGTTCAGGAATAATAAACTTAAAAGAATTTCTTACTTTTATTCTAACAATTTGTTAATCATTTTAACAACCAACTTTTAAACAAGAACAATTGGTTTTTTGTTTTTTTTTTAAATTTTAACATTGTATTTAATGTGAGAAAGTTATCAATATATTGGCCTTTAACATATTAGCCTAAACCCAAACAGTGCCTCAGCAGCTGTGAAAAATGATATCACAGGCAGTAAACTTGTTGATCATCATTGTTTTGATTCATGGAGTTACGCATCTATGTTAAAATTGTGCATCCCTGCAAGGATGAAACATTTGGTAGTCGGTGCTTGATAAAAGGTTGTCCAAAATCAGAAAAAATATCATCGAAGTGTTTGCCATTGAGGTGCAAATTTTGTACAGGCAAAATTGATGTGTGCAGAGTGAAAGTAGACCTAGAGTTTGAATTGAAGATGGCATGATGGTTGGCATTTCAATGGATGTTGGAAGAGCTAATGTGGATTGTCTTGCAAAAATAGTGTTAGAAATAGTGTCTCCCATGCTTTCCTTTTTCACACCTGGATAAGCGCTGGTACACAGCTAAAGATGAGACAGATTTGTGACCAGTAACACACATTATCTGGTAAACATCATTATTACATCACTAACGGTGCTATTTTTATTATTTAAAGTAAATTAATGTAATTCTACAATAAAATTTCTCAAAATGCTTTAACTAAAAGATTGATTTAACATATTCTTTAAAACAAATAATAATATTCATATTTTACAAAGCAGTTAAGTATATATTATAGATCTAGTAAAGCCATTTTATATCCCATCTATTCTTTGCAGGGTATATGGCCTCATCTTCCCAGCTTGTTGTCCAATCAAATGCCTAGATTTTTCTCTGCAGTAAGATAGATATGTTTATGTAACATATAGTTCTACTGTATGTGTACTTGTTATAGCACATTCAAAATTTGGCGCAGTCCGAGTAGATGCACTGTTTGGTGTAATCATGATTTAGCACTTGGTGCAGTCCGAGTAGATGCACTGTTTGGTGTAATCATGATTTAGCACTTGGTGCAGTCCGAGTAGATGCACTGTTTGGTGTAATCATGATTTAGCACTTGGTGCAGTCCGAGTAGATGCACTGTTTGGCGTAATCATGATTTAGCACTTGGTGCAGTCAGAGTAGATGCACTGTTTGGCATAATCATGATTTAGCACTTCTTCTATACATGATCACGATGAATAAATAAAGAATTTAATATCTTAGCATAACTATAAATCAGCACTTTTGCTTCACTGCTAAAAATCTGAATCCCACTAAAATAAGTACAGATAAAATATTCTATGTGTTACTATGTAGGGTACCTGCACAGGTTCTAGTTTTCTACTTTTACAATCCCAAATCCTGACAGAGTTGTCTGTTGATCCAGATAAAATGACAGATGATTCTTCATTATACTTCACACAATTTACAATCCCAGCATGCCCTCTGTACTTCCTAAGCGACTTCCCTGTTGCTACATCTGTGAGACAAACATATTTGTCCATGCCACAGGAGCAGATCTGGCTATTGTCACTAGACGACTGAGCATCTAGAACTTCATAGGCGTGTACATGGTAAGTCTTCAAAAGGACGTTCCGGTGGGGATTCCATAATTTCACCGATTTATCACTCCCACATGTCAAGCAGTAGTTTCCATCACCTTTATTGAATCACAAAAAGAAATCAAATCAACTGAACAATTACTTTAAGTATACAAAACACAATCAGGTTGTTAGAATTCTAGTGCCAAGCCCAGATAGGTAAGGATGTTAAATACTATTTATCATCAATGTGTTACAAGACATCAGCAAGATCCTTGATTTTTATGAACTGATTTAAAGTTATACTTAATAGCTCTATTGGATGCTAATATCTTGAGGATTTTTTTGGATTGAATGCACAGACCCAATTTCATGGTAGGGAATTCTGGGAGCGCAGTGTTAGAAAAGATAGCACCCAGGAGAACCCGTAGGCAGTACTCAAGAAAACATGGACACACACAAATAAAGTATCTTTGTATATCGTAAAGACAATGCCATAAGACCGATAATAAAAACTGTGAGGTTCCTATTATGTGCTTGTCAGAAATAGGGTAGGTAAGTCTGAATTATCTTTTTTTTGATATACAAAATATTAAAAAGGTCTGCAACTCCAGTGGATATTTTTCAGTTATCTGGTGGCACCCAGTTTTTATTGGTGGAAGAGAGAAGCCAGATACAATGTACCTGGGAAGAGACCACCGACCTTCCGAAAGTAAACTGGGAAACTTTCTCACTTAACAGTGCAAGTGACATTTGAACCCGCACCAACAGAGGTGAGAGGCCGTGTGATTTTGAGCGCAATGCTCTAACCACTCGGCCACTGAGGCCCCTACATGCACAATGCTATAATACTGAAATATTGTGTCAATGTTACACAAAATTATGATACCATCCATACTTTTTGATGTCTTAAATTTCGTAGCATCAACATTTTGGGATAACCAAGGCCAGATAATTTAATAACAATAATTTGATCCTGAGCTTTAAAATATCAAGGTCAGGGATCAGAAAGTAACATAGGTTGGGAACCAGAACCACACAATTACTTTTTTTAAGCCCAAGAAAGGTTTTATAAAAAATTTGCTGAATCTTTGTTTTTCATATGCACTGTTGTTTTCTGTCTTAGGTGAAGTACTACAAAGTTTTACCTATTCGTGGTGCTCAATGCCGTAAAAGTGAGGATTCTTCAATATGCCAACACCTACCATAAACACAGAACCTCCGTTTTTAAAGCAACACAAGTTGTAACTGCCCTAAGATCTGATGAAAAATCCAGCAAAATAAATATGGCAATATTGCTTGAGAGCATACCTACTATCAGCATTTCATATAAACCGTGAATGTGGTGTATACACACAGCCTCGGACGCAATCGTTGTATAATATTGCAATGACTGTTGAACATAATCGGGTTGCTGAGACTGAGGTCATATGAGTATGGAAAATGACATGATTAACTGCACATTTTGTTTGCTTTGAAATATTACATTGTGTCATGAATGACTTAAAGTATTGAAAGTGTAAGAAAGTAATAATTACGCAAATGCGCCACTCAAATAAAATTTTGATAATGAATTTTCTATAAAATTGGCATATTGGATAAATTGTTTTACAAATCTGTCACTTGCGCTGTAATTTTCCCAAATGGTGACCTCTGAGGCCAATGCACATTGGAGAATACGAACAGGAATTACTGTCAGGAAGACAATAATTCATGAATTGACATTTTCAGTTGATTTGATGGGTTTATTGCTGGCACTCTGATTCAATGAGATTACATACTGATTCAATCATGAATATGTTATTCTATTTGTTCTTTTATTTTTCAATTTCTTTACTGTCAGTTACAGCTTGTATTGCTTTAGAGGACACATTGCATGTTTCTAAACTTTTTTCAGCAATAATAATTCTTTTCATGCCTAAAACTACTTCAAATGTGTTATAAATGAAATATATTTCGTAGTTTTCGAGTTTGATCGAAAGAGATGAAATTCAAATCTTGCGATATGCACATTTACTTCGATATTTTATGCGCCATTATCAGAGTTGTCGAAATTTTAAAATCACTGTCAGACATTTGGTCTGGCAGAGCTGAAGGTTCTGTCAGACTGGACAAGGTTTTGTAAGACCAGATACATGTACCTTCTATTGCACAGAAAGAAAGAAAGAGAACTGCACCAAAATGCCTTTTCTTGTTTTAACAGCAATGCACCTTCCACTCATATCTAGCCAAATACGGTCAGTTTTCCAGCCAGCATGGAAGTCAGTAACACCACGGAAGACTTCGTAATTTTTTAAGTGGTCCAGGTTCAGCATTTTTTCTTTTCTTACGAAGTAGTATGTTTTACATCCCGTCAGGAATTTCCCCTCATATTGAGACATCACCAGCTGTGAGTGAAATACCACAAATGTAGACCTATGCTTTGTACTCTGACTCCAAGACCGTAGTAGTGAGGGTTTTTTAACGTGTTAAAACCTGCTGCGACATTGGGGGTCATATCCAAAAGACATGTGACTCTCATTGCTAAATGCCGAGCATTTGACAAGCATATATTTACATCTTAGATTTGACGTGGCCATGGCATGAGCAGAACTCGAACCCACGACCTTCCAGTTATGAAGCGAGCGCTCTACCACTGAGCTTTTTCTTCCGGTAGAGAACCTTTCACAAATTTGATCGGCCGTGCGGCCGTGTTGTTTGAGTGACTTTCACTTGTGCATCCCGAACCCGAGCTCTAAAATAATTGGATCACAGCCGATATTTTCAAATGGTCATTTGGACAGACATTTTCTAGCAATTATCGGTCCAGGGAATTTTTCACCGACCTTGCTGACAGGACCAACAGTTTTCGACAACTCTGCATTATGTGTGATGTCATATGCGACCTCAAGCAAGAAGGTTTGAAAACAGTTGTTAACCATTTCATAAAAAACAGATTAGATTTAATCGACAGAAAAGCCAATTATCATGTTGGCCCGCGTTTAATGAATAGGCAGATCAAATGTCCAGTGTGCTAGGATGCTTTGACAGAGCGCTGTTATCACACCTTAGATGCTAACTTCGGGATATTTTTTGTCCTGTTATGGATATAGAGACTAATGTCAATACTTCACCGTCACAAGCGTTTACAGGACGTTTGATTTTCTTGGTGGATGTTAAAGAGCACCTGCTATTGTGAGACACCCCCCCCCCCCCCCCCACTCTATAAAAAGGTCAACCTCATTTACGTAATGAAAAGCAAACAATGAAACCCGTACAATTAAATCTAACAGCTCGAAGTGCCCCTTGTTTGCATGATATTTCAAAAATTAGCTTCTCAGGTAGCATCGTCTACTATTCCGCACAAACCGGTAAATATTTCGCTACATAATAAAAAAAAAAAAAGGAAAAAAGATGTTACATTTCCGAATCAGACAAAATTTTCTTTTACTAAAATGTCTAAGATAATGGATAACACATGATTTATTAGAAACATATTTTTATATATGCATCACTTCATATGTTGTCTTGGTTTTATTTATATTTATGAAAATAAAAGGTTTTCCCGGAAATGCACTGTTTTTCCTGACAGTTTTGTTAAAAGAAAAAAATGGCGGCGTCCAAAGATTTCTATTTACGATATTATGTTGGACACAAAGGAAAGTTTGGGCATGAATTCTTGGAATTTGAATTTCGTCCTGATGGTATATTATATTTTTGTTATATTACTGTGTGTTTGTTTTAGTCTACATTGATAAATTCAACTATCATAGCATTTGAGAATGAGCGCGTGGCCTGGGAAAACGGGCATACTACCGGCTTGTGAAATTAAAGAATCAATCTATCTATATCTTGAAAGAACTGTTGTTTATTCTATTTCAAACTACATTTTACAAGCTGGGAGCAAGCCCCTGTATTTTCGCCATCTGTGCTGTTGTGTGGCTAGAGTTAAGGGCATGTTCATTTCAAAACAGGTTCGATCGTCTGTGGTCTAATGAGCTATCTATGGTAGAACACCAAACATCTGCCAGAGTTCGTTTGCACATAAACCAAACTCTTTCTTGCAAACATTGTGCGAATTGTTTTTTATAGAGATGTTGATGGGGTCATCAGAAAGAAATGACATCAACTGAAAAATCATATTTTTTCATTGAGCAGTTGGTAGTAGCTAGGCTCATAATTTATCTTGTCTCTACAAACAAAGGCATGAAGTGCAGTGACTTGTTCCAATTTTGATTCTCAATCTTTGTTTTACATGCGCTGTGTCTGAATCCATGTTCTTTATTGAAGTGAAAGTAGGAAAGTTGCATATAACAACACTTACTTCAATATTTTATTGAACTTTTCTTTCCTTTTTTTTCTATATATTCAGCAATGTTGTACCTTGCAAATTCAAATCATTTATCAAACTCTGCTTTTTTAAAAATGAAACCTCTAATGATAAGTGAGCACTTATTGCACCATTGAAGCAGTGATTTTTTTGGGGCCAAAATGCCACCGATATTCGGCTGTTTCCCCTCACTAAAATTAGCTATTTTTTTTCCAATTATATATATATGTTTTTCCCAATTTCAAATCTAGGGAAATTAGGCCATTAAAGGCATTTAAAAAAAGGTTACTGTATATTGCTGACAAAGAGTAAATACGTTTTTTTCTTCAGTTTTATTCCCCAAACTACTGTACATACAAAAGGTTTTGTAAAGAATGTGTAAAATAATAGAGGCATCCATATAAGCAGATATGCAGCGAAGTATGTAGTTTCCAGATACACATTAAGGAGGTATGCTACACCAGAGAAATTTGATGTAGATGAAAAGTGGAGGATATGTACAACAATATTTTGAAATTGAAAATTTTCAAATTTACTTTATTTTGTCAAGAAATACAGTTTTAGTAGAAGGTAATCTGAAAAAAATTTAAAACCCCTGCTGGACTCGAACCTGCGACCTACAGTTCAGCAGTCGGTATTCAAACCTACTGAGCTACTCGGCTAGGTATTTTAATGGAAAAGGAAAAGACAAATATTGCTGATATCGATTTTTTCATCCATGTTTTTAAAGGAAGTCAGCCATTATGACGATGTAGAGTACTACCTTAAGCCATATTGTTGACAATTTAGTTTGACCGCCATAATATGTAGGGTCAGGCTAATAACAGGAAGTGGCCAACAGTATAGGGTTTTACTAAAATCCGAAAAATACAAACAGGAGAGACATTCTGGAAACTTGATTATTAATATAATATTTACAAGATTATAGGTACAAATGCTGGTGAATCGATAATGTATTATTTATTTTATGAAATTAAACAATAAGTATTTCTTAGAAAAAGTAAATAATATCTATACAAGATGTGACTTCCAATACATATTTAATGTTAAATAATGATTTATTTTATGCTTTTAAATCAGATCTGAAATAAAACAAAAAAAATTGTTATTTGATCATTTTATATATACCATTTTAATTTACTATGAATGATTTTTCCCAATTTGAGGAAAATTTTGCTAATTTTTCCCAATTCAAAAGGAGGGGTGGTAGTTTGAAAAAAAAATCACTGCCAAGTAATTGGACTGTGTTGTAATCGCAGACATACATTATCCTGTATTGGTATGTGTTATGCGGTATCTGGTAGTGTTCTTGTGTACGGAGACGAAGATGATCATGGTAGAATACCTGACTAGAGATTCAGGGGGCCTAGGTTCAAATCCTGGTCTGGTCCATTGCATTTTCTCCCATCCTGTTACATTTCGTGCCATAAACCAGACCCTGAAACTGACAAGTAAAAATGCCTACTAAAGGATAAAGTTCCTGAATTGATGTCCTCAAGGTGTGGAGACATTTAGAGAGTGGCCAGATAGCTCAGTCAGTGGGGAACCTGACTTGAGATTCAGGGGGTCTGGATTTGAATCCCAGTCTGGTCTGTTGCATTTTCTCCCTTCCTGTTACAGATGCATGGATTCCTGGGTATTCATGCCAAATATTGGTATGTTTTCAGTGCTATTGTGGTAGAGTTCAAAATGGCTTTCTTTTTTACACTCTGCAATAGTTAAACATTATATCATTAGAAGGATTTATATTCTCAATGTAAACAGTTACAGTGAGTCTGTCTCTTTGTAGATTTTATCACTGAGTGTAGCATGTAAAGAAACAAAACAAGAAATCATTTTGATTAAGCTGAAATATTCTTCAGAAATTAATTATAATGATTTGAATTTATAAACTGGGTTTATAAATGTAAGACCCTATAGTTTATAAGATATCCATACTCACCTGCATCCTCACTAGGAGTGAAACGATGCATCACGATGTAGCTAAATTGCGATTTAGCCGAATTGCGATGTATTAGTCTCGATTCGATGTTTGATTTATTCCGGGTCTGTTTCAGTTCAATACGTTTCTAAAATAATAGCACACATTGTTTTTAATAACATGGTTTACTCTTCCTAGTCACCTGATTGGAATTGAAAATTGACCAATCAAATTACAAGTAGACTTTGCTGTATCAAAATGGACGAAGTGGAGTTGAAAAATGCACCCGAAACGTATAAATCCTGGGTATGCCGACATTTCGGCTTTAGGACAAATGATAAGAATGTTGCAACATGTCAAATATGTTTAAAAGATGTAGCCGTGAAAACGGGAAGTACCTTACAATTATTCTAGTCATGTTAAACTCTTTCCTATTATGTTAAATTTATTTGCATGGAATCGAGACTAAAGTATCGAAAGTCGAATCAAGAAGGTGCTGTATCATTTCACCCTCCTCACCCACCTTCCTTTCTAAGGTTATTTATGGGTGGTTATTTAATAGGTAAAACTGTTGTTCCTCACATAAATTAAATAGGGAAGATAAGTCTTTTGTTTTGAATGTTGGAGTCCGGGCATGTAAATCTGTGTATCTTATAAATGGGAAAACCCACTTTTTATGATAATGGATGAAAAAACTCTAACCTTTTTTATAAACCGCGAGTGCAGAAAAGATCATGGCAAAATCCTACTGGGGACTCTTGAGTCTGTGCTTCCTCTGTCTTCAGATTTGTAAATAATATTACCTTCTTTTTTTTTTTTCCGCAGGAAAGCTGCGGTATGCCAATAACTCAAATTACAAGAACGATACAATGATTAGAAAGGAGGTGAGTTTGACTTACTGCTGATGTAAATTTTTATACATGCAAACCAAGTTTATAATTTTTCCATGCCACACACTTCATTTGTGAGGAAATAATATTGATATTCAACTTAAACAAACCTGTGATACTATGAATTATGCAATAAGTGTATAGAGGGTTGAAATGCAGGTTTTGGATATATGGGTTGATTTCTATGTTGTAGGCCTATGTACACAAGTCTGTAATGGAAGAGCTGAAGAGGGTTATTGAAGACTCGGAAATTATTCAAGAAGATGACGCATTGTGGCCACCTCACGACAGAGTTGGTCGTCAGGTCTGTGGGTTTATCAAAGACAGAATTAAATGTTGATCGAAATTATTTTTTCCAGTGGATTTACATTGTAATAGTTTTTACTGTATTTACATAACAAGTATAGGTAACTCTCGATGGCTCGAACTTCGATCTTTCAAAGTAAAATTTCAGTCTGAATTTTTTCTTCCACATAGCTTAAGCAAATTTACTCTTGAACTTTCGATATTTTGAAGTTCTTGATGTCTCAAAGTGAAATTTTTGGTTATGTAAAACATTTCATCGTTTTTCACTCTTGATCTCTGAAAGTGGTGGTAGCATATACACATCATCAATCAAACGTATAAATATTTCCACTTGCACATTACCTAGATAGTGGTGAATGCCTGGGGCTGAGCTTGGTCATGTTAATTAGGTGTTTACATTTAGGTGATGCATTGCCTGTGCTTTGGGGAAGGGGGGGGGGGGGGGTAATTGTTTAATTGGGCAGGTGTGCTTTTAGTTGTTATATATAATCCAACTATAAATAAAATTTATGATTTGTTTTGACTTAACAATGGGACAGTAATTTTGCTTTGTGTAGAGGGACAGGAAATTGTGATCTAGTGCTCCGTTGAGTTAGTGAGTGAAAATTCATACATGTACATTTATTTTAGAATTTTAAAAATTCATACATGTACATTTATT